>NW_028295816.1:7800000-8336000 GCF_964341445.2 Mesoplodon mirus
TTATGGAACATTGTGATCACAAGGGTTTGGAGCATTGTGATGACAGAGGTCATGGATCATTTTCATTTCAAGGAGCATGGAGCATTGTGATGACAAGGGCATGAAGCAATGTGATCCCAAGTTTCATGGAGGATGTGATGACAATGATAATGGAGTATTGTGATGACAAGCGCATAGAGCATTGTAACGACAAGGTCATGTAGCATTTTGCTGACAAAGGCATGGAGCATTGTGATGACAGGTGTCATGGAGCACTGTGATGACAAGCGTCACAGAGCATTGTGAATACAGGGGTCATGGAGCATTGTGATAAAAAGGGCATGGAACTTTGTGATGACAAGGGCATGGAACATTTGTCTAATAAGTTTCATGGATTATTGCGATGACACTTGGAATGGCGCATTGTGATGACAAGGGCATGGAGCATTGTGATGACCAGGTCATGCAGTATTGTGAAGACAGGTGTCAGGGAGCATTGTGATGACATATGTAATGGCCAAATGTGATGACGATGGCATGGAGCATTGTGATGCCAAGTGCCATGGGGGATTCTGATGACAAAGTTAATAGAGCATTTTGATGACAATGGCTTGGAGCATTGCGATGACAAGGGTCAAGGAGCATTGTGTTGACAAGTGCATGGAGAATTGTGATGACAAGGGTCATGGAGCATTCTGGTGAAAAGCTTGTGGAATATTTTGATGAGAATGGCATGGAGCATTGTGATGAAAACGGCATGGGGCATTGTGATGAAAATGGCATGGATACATTTCGTGACAGGTGTCATGGAGCATTCTGACGACAAATGTCAGGGAGCATTGTGATGTCAATGTATTGAGAATTGTGATGACAAAGGTCATGGAGCATTGTGATGAAAAGGGCATGGAGTATTGTGATGACAGTGGTCATGGAGCATTGTGATTACAAGGGAATGGAACATGGTGATGACAGGGGTCATGGAACATTTTGATTACAGGGGTGAGGGAGGATTGTGATGACTAATGAGGGAACATGGTGATATCTCAGGTGAGAGAGCATTTGGATGAGAAGTGCGTGGGGCATTGTGATTACAAAATTTATGGAGCATAGCGATGACAAGGTGGTGGATCATTGTGATGGAAACCCCGTGGCACATTTTCATGACAAGGGTCATGGAGCACTGTTCTGACAAAGGCATGGAGCATTGTGATGACAAGGGTCACAGAGCACTGTGATGAAAAGTTCATGGAGCATTGTGGTTACAAAGGTCACAGAGCCTTGTGATGACGCGGGCATGGACTGTTGTGATGACAAACGTTATGAAGCATTGTGATGACTGGAGTCACGGAGCATTGTGTAGACAGGGGTCATGGAACATTGTGATGACAAGGGCATGGAGCATTGTGATGAGAAAGTCATGGAGTATTTTGAAAACATGTGTCAGGGAGCAGTGTGATGACATATGTCATGGTCCATTTCGATGACAATGGCATGGTGCATTGTGATGCAAAATGTAATGGAGGATTGTGATGACAAATATAATGGAGCATTCTGATGACTAGGGCTTGGAGCATTATGATGACAAGGGCCATTGAGAATTTTCATGACAATGTCGTGAAGCATTGTGATGACAAGGTCCTGGAGCACTGTGATGAGAAAACCATGGAGCCTTGTGATGACAGGTCTCATGGAGCATACTGATGAAAAGGGGCATGGAGCATTCTGATTACAGGGGTCCTGGTACATTTTGATAGCAAGGGCATGGAGCACTGTGATGACAAGTGCATGGAGCATTGGTCTAATAAGTTTCATGGATTATTGTGATGACAGCTGGAATGGCGCATTGTGATGACAGTGGTCATGGAGCATTGCGATGATACTGCTCATGGAGCATTGTGATAAGACGGTCATGGAGCATTGGGTTGAAAATGTTCATAGAGTATTGTGATGACAGTTGTCAAGGAGCATTGTGATGACAAGGGAATGGAGCTTGGTGATGACAAGTTCCAGGAGCATTTTGATGAGATGACGATGGAGACTTGTGATGACAAGTCTCATGGAGCATTCTGACGAAAAGGGGCAGGGAGCTTTGTGATTACAGGTGTCTTGGAGCACTGTGATGACAAGGGCATGGAGCATTGTGAGGAGAAGACCATGGAACATTCTGATGTCATGTGTCATGGAGCTTTGTGATGACAAGGGCATGGATCATTGTGATTACAGGGGTCTTGGAGCTTTGTGATGACAAGGGTCATGGAGCCTTTTGATGACAAGGCCGTGGAACATTGTGATGGCAGCGGTCATGGAGCATTGTTATGACAGGAGTATTGGAGCATTGTAATCAGAATGGCATTGAGCATTGGTCTGAAATGTTTCATGGATTATTGTGATGAGAGTGGGCATGGAGCATTGTGATGACAAGGGCACGGTACACTGTGATACATGGGTCATGGTGGATTGTAATGACCAGGGCGTGGAGCATTGTGATGAGAAGGGCATCGAGCATTGTGATGAGAAGTGTCCTGGAGCTTTGTTATGACAAGGGCATGGAGCAATGTGATGAGAAGGTTCATGGAGCATTGTGATGACAATGACATGGAGCATTGTGATGCCAAGGGTCATGGAACTTTGTGATGACAAATGTCATGGAGCATTTTGATGACAAGGGTGTGGTGCATTGTGATGAGAAGGGCAGGGAGCATTTTGATGACAGGGTCATGCAGCAATTTGATGAAAAGTGTAAAGGAACATTTTGATGACAGGGGTTATAGAACATTGTGATGCCAGGGATCATGGAGCTTTGGGATGAAAAGGGTCATGGAGCATTTTGATGACAGGGGTTATGGAACATTGTGATGACTGGAGTCACGGAGCATTGTGATGACAGGGGTCATGGAGCATTGTGATAACAAGGGCATGGAGCATTGTGATGACAGGGGAATGGAGCATTGGTCTGACAAGTTTCATAGATTATTGTGATGACAGTGGACATGGTGCATTGTGATGACAAGGGCATGGAGCATTGTGATGACAAGAGTCCCGGATCATTGTGTTGTCAGGTGTTATGGGTGGTTGTGATGACAGTGGTCATGGAGCATTGTGATGATATTGGTCAAGGAGCATTGTGAAGAGAAGGTCATGGAGCATTGGGCTGAAAATGTTAATGGATTATTGTAATGACAGGGGTCATGGAGCATTGTGATGACAAGGGAATAGAGCATGGTGATGACAATGTCCTGGAGCATTGTGATGAGATGACCATGGAGACTTGTGATGACCATTCTCATGGAGCATTCTTATGAAAAGGGGCATGGAGCATTGTGATTACAGTGGTCTTGGAGCATTGTGATGACAAGGGCATGGAGCATTTTGAGAAGAAGGCCATGGATAATTCTGATGACATGCGTCATGGAGCTTTGTGCTGACAAGGCCATGGAGCATTGTGATTATAGGGGTCTTGGAGCATTGTGATGAAAAGGCATGGGTCATTGTGATGTAAAAGGCATGGAGCCTTGTCATCACAGGGTTCAAGGAGCATACTGACGACAGGTGTCAGGGAGTATTGTGATGACAAGTGTATTGAGCATTGTGATGACAATGATCATGGAGCATTGTGATGAGAAGACCATGGATAACTGTGATGATGATCGTCATGGTGTGTTGTGATGATAAGTGTTATGGAACATTGTGATCACAAGGGTTTGGAGCATTATGATGACAGAGGTCATGGAGAATTTTGATTTCATTGTAGTGTCAATAGCCTGAAGCATTATGATGATGGGCATGGTGCATTGTCATGACAGGGTTCATGGAGCATTGAGATGAAAAGGGGCATGAATCATAGTGATTACAGGGGTCTTGGAGCATTGTGATGACAAGGGCATGGAGCATTTTGATGAGAAGGCCATGGAACCTTCTGATACATGCGTCATGGAGCTTTGTTATGACAAGGGCTTGGAGAATTTTGATTACAAGTTTCTTGGAGCATTTTGATGACAAGGGTCATGGAGCCTTGTGATGACAAAGCCGTGGAACATTGTGATGCCAGTGGTCATGGTGCATTGTTATGACAGAGGTAATGGAGCATTGTGATGAGAAGGGCATTGAGCATTGGTTTGAAATATTTCATAGATTATTGTGATGAGAGAGGGCTGGAGCATTGTGATGACAAGGGCACGGAACAATGTGATACATGGGTCATGGAGGATTGTAATGACAAGGGCATGGAGCAATGTGATGAGAGGGTACATGGAGCATTGTGATGACAATGCCATGCTGCATTGTGAGGAAAAGGCCATGGAGCATTCTGATGACATGCCTCATGGAGCTTTTTGATGACAAGGGCATGGAGCATTGTTATTACAGGGGTCTTGGAGCATTGTGATGAAAAGGGCATGGATCATTGTGATGAAAAGGCATGGAGCCTTGTCATGACAGGGTTCAAGGAGCATACTGACGACATGTGTCAGGGAGCATTGTGAAGACAAGTGTATTGAGCATTGTGATGACAAAGATCAGGGAGCATTGTGATCAGAAGACCAAGGATAATTGTGATGATGATCGTCATGGGGTGTTGTGATGATAAATGTTATGGAACATTGTGATCACAAGGGTTTGGAGCATTATGATGACAGAGGTCATGGAGAATTTTGATTTCATTGTAGTGTCAATAGCCTGAAGCATTATGATGATGGGCATGGTGCATTGTCATGACAGGGTTCATGGAGCATTGAGATGAAAAGGGGCATGAATCATAGTGATTACAGGGGTCTTGGAGCATTGTGATGACAAGGGCATGGAGCATTTTGATGAGAAGGCCATGGAACCTTCTGATACATGCGTCATGGAGCTTTGTTATGACAAGGGCTTGGAGAATTTTGATTACAAGTTTCTTGGAGCATTTTGATGACAAGGGTCATGGAGCCTTGTGATGACAAAGCCGTGGAACATTGTGATGCCAGTGGTCATGGTGCATTGTTATGACAGAGGTAATGGAGCATTGTGATGAGAAGGGCATTGAGCATTGGTTTGAAATATTTCATAGATTATTGTGATGAGAGAGGGCTGGAGCATTGTGATGACAAGGGCACGGAACAATGTGATACATGGGTCATGGAGGATTGTAATGACAAGGGCATGGAGCAATGTGATGAGAGGGTACATGGAGCATTGTGATGACAATGCCATGCTGCATTGTGAGGAAAAGGCCATGGAGCATTCTGATGACATGCCTCATGGAGCTTTTTGATGACAAGGGCATGGAGCATTGTTATTACAGGGGTCTTGGAGCATTGTGATGAAAAGGGCATGGATCATTGTGATGAAAAGGCATGGAGCCTTGTCATGACAGGGTTCAAGGAGCATACTGACGACATGTGTCAGGGAGCATTGTGAAGACAAGTGTATTGAGCATTGTGATGACAAAGATCAGGGAGCATTGTGATCAGAAGACCAAGGATAATTGTGATGATGATCGTCATGGGGTGTTGTGATGATAAATGTTATGGAACATTGTGATCACAAGGGTTTGGAGCATTATGATTACAGAGGTCATGGAGACTTTTGATTTCATTGTAATGACAATAGCCTGAAGCATTATGATGATGTTCATGGTGCATTGTGATGACAGGGTTCATGGAGCATTGAGATGAAAAGGGGTATGGAGCATTGTGATTACAGGGGTCTTGTAGCATTGTGATGACAAGCGCATAGAGCATTGTAATGACAAGATCATGTAGAATTCTGCAGACAAAGGCATGGAGCACTGTGATGACAGTTGTCATGGTGCACTGTGATGACATGTGTCACGGAGAATTCTGAATACAGGGGTCATGGATCATTGTTATGACAAGGGTCATGGAGCATTGGGCTGAAAATGTTCATGGAGTATTGTGATGACAGGGGTCATGGAGCATTGTGATGACAGAGATCATGGAGAATTTTGATTTCATTGTGATGACAACAGCCGGAAGCATTATGATGATGGGCATGATGCATTGTGATGACAGGGTTCATGGAGCATTGAGATGAAATGGGGCATGGAGCATTTTGATTACAGGGGTCTTGGAGCATTGTGATGACAAGGGCATTGAGCATTTTGATGAGAAGGACATGGAACATTCTAATGACATGTGTCATGGTGCTCTGTGATGACAAGGGCATGGAGCATTGTGATTACAGGGGTCTTGGAGCATTGTGATGACAAGGGTCATGGAGCTTTGTGATGACAAGGCCGTGGATCATTGTGATGGCAGGGGTCAAGGAGCATTTTTATGACAGGGGTAATGGAGCATTGTGATGAGAATGGCATGGAGCATTGTGATTACAAGTTTTATGGAGCATTGCGATGACAAATCTGTGGACCTTTGGGATAAAAACCGCGTGGTACATTGAGATGACAAGGGTCATGGAGCATTTTTTTGACAAAGGCATGGAGCACTGTGATGACAAGTGTCACGGAGCATTGTGATGAAAAGTTCATGAAGCATTGTGGTTAAATATATCACAAAGCCTTGTGATGACACGGACATGGACCATTGTGATGACAAATGTTATGAAGCATTGTGATGACTGGAGTCACAGAGCATTGTGATGACAGGGTCATGGAGCATTGTGATGACAAGGGCATAGAGCATTGTGCTGAGAAAGGCGTAGATCTTTGTGATGACAAGGGTCAAAGAGCATTATGATGAAAAGTTCATGGAGCATTGTGGTTAAAATGGTCACAGAGACTGTTGATGATGAGGTAATGGACCATTGTGATGACAAAGGTCATGAAGCATTGTGATGACTGGAGTCACGGAGCATGGTGATGACAGGTGTCATGGAGCATTGTGATGAAAAGGTCCTGGAGCATTGTGATGAGAAGGGCATTGAGCATTGTGATGACAATTGTCATGGTGCTTTGTGATGACAAGGGCATGGATCAATGTGATGAGAGGGTTCATGGAACATTGTGATGACAATGACATGGAGCATTGTGATGTCAAGTGTCATGGAGGTTTGTGATGTCAAAAGTCATGGAGCATTTTGATGACAAGGGCGTGGTGCATTGTGATGAGAAGGGCAGGGAGCAGTTTGAGCAAAGGTTCATGCAGCTATTTGATGAAAACTGTAATGGAACATTTTGATGACAGGTTTTATAGAACATTGTGATGTCAGGGGTCATGGAGCTTTGCGATGAAATGGGTCATGGAGCATTTTGATGACAGGGGTTGTGGAACATTGTGATGTCATGTGTCATGGAACATTGTGATGATAATGGGATGTAGCATTGTGATGACAGGAGTCATGGAACATTGTGAGTACAGGTGTGAGGGAGTATTGTGATGACTAGTGATGGAACATTATGATATCTCATGTGAGAGACATTTTGATGAGAAGTGCATGGAGCATTGGGATTACAAGGTTTATGGAGCATATCGATGACAAAGTTGTGGACTGCTGTGATGAAAGGCACGTGGCTTATTGTGATGACAAGGGTCATGGAGCATTGTTCTGACAAAGGCATGGAGCATTGTGATGACAAGGGTCACGGAGCATTGTGATGAAAAGTTCATGGAACATTGTGGTTACAAAGGTCACAAAGCCTTGTGATGACGTGGGCATGGACCGTTGTGATGACAAATGTTATGAAGCACTCTGATGACGAATCACGGAGCATTGTGAGGACAGGGGTCATGGAGCATTGTGATGAAAAGGGCATGGAGCATTGTGATGACAGAGGTCATGGAGAATTTTGATTTCATTGTACTGACAATAGCCGGAAACTTTATGATGATGGGCATGATGCATTGTGATGACAGGGTTCATGGAGAATAGAGATGAAAAGAGGCATGGAGCACTGTGATTACAGGGGTCTTGGAGCATTGTGATGACATGTGTCATGGAGCCTTGTGATGACAAGGCCGTGGAACACTGTGATGGCAGGGGTCATGGAGCATTGTTATGAGAGGGGTAATGGAGCATTGTGATGAGAAGGGCATGGAGCATTTTGATTACAAGATTTATAGAGCACTGTGACGACAAATTTGTGGACCGTTGGGATAAAAAGTGTGTGGCACATAGTGATGACAAGGGTCATGGTGCATTTTTCTAACAAAGGCATGGAGCACTGTGATGACAAGGGTCACGGAGCACTGTGATGAAAAGTTCATGGAGCATTGTGGTTAAAATTGTCACAGAGCCTTGTGATGACGCGGGCATGGACCGTTGTGATGACAAACGTTATGAAGCATTGTGATGACTGGAGTCACAGAGCATTGTTATGACAGGGGTCATGGAGCATTGTGATGACAAGGGCATGGAACATTGTGCTGATAAAGGCGTAGAGCATTGCGATGTCAAGGGTCAAAGAGCATTGTGATGAAAAGTTCATGGAACATTGTGGTTAAAATGGTCACAGAGACTGTTGATGATGAGGGCATGGACCATTGTGATGACAAAGGTCATGAAGCATTGTGATGACTGGATTCATGGAGTATTGTGATGACAGGTGTCATGGAGGATTGTGATAACAAGGGCATGGAGCACTGTGATGACAAGGGCATGGAGCATTGGTCTAATAAGTTTCAAGGATTATTGCGATGACAGTTGGAATGGCGCATTGTGATGACAAGGGCATGGAGCATTGTGATGACCAGGTCATGCAGTATTGTGAAGAGAGGTGTCAGGGAGCATTGTGATGACATATGTCATGGAGCATTGTGATGACAATGGCATGGAGCATTGTGATGCCAAGTGTCATGGAGGATTCTGATGACAAAGGTAATGGAGCTTTGTGATGACAATGGCTTGGAGCATTGTGATGACAAGGGTCAGGGAGCATTGTGCTGACAAGTGCATGGAGAATTGTGATGACAAGGCTCATGGAGCATTCTGATGACAAGCTTCTGGAGGATTTTGATGACAATGGTATGGAACATTGTGATGAAAACGGCATGGGGCAGTGTGATGAAAATGGCATGGAGCCTTTTTGTGACAGGGTTCAAGGAGCATTCTGACGACAAGTGTCAGGGAGCATTGTGATGACAAGTGTATTGAGAACTGTCATGACAAAGGTCATGGAGCATTGTGATGAGAAGGCCATGGATAATTGTGATGATGATTGTCATGGGGTGTTTTGATGATAAGTGTTATGGAACATTGTGATCACAAGATTTTGGAGCATTATGATGACAGAGGTCATGGAGAATTTTTATTTCATTGTGATGACAATAGCCTGAAGCATTATGATGATGATCATGGTGCATTGTGATGACAGGGTTCATGGAGCATTGAGAAGAAAAGGGGCATGGAGCATTGTGATTAGAGGGATATGGGAGCATTGTGATGACAAGGGCATGGATCATTGTGGTTACAGGGTTCTTGGAACATTGTGATGACAAGTGTCATGGAGCCTTGTGATAACAAGGCCATGGAACATTGTGATGGCAGTGGTCATGGAGCATTGTTATGACAGAAGTAATGGAGCATTTTGATGAGAAGGTCATTGAGCATTAGTCTGAAATATTTCATGGATTATTGTGATGTGAGTGAGCATGGAGCATTGAGATGATAACGGCACGGAACACTATGATACATGGGTCATGGAGGATTTTAATGACAAGGGCATGGAGCATTGTGATGGGAAGGGCATCGAGCATTGTGATGAGAAGTGTCATGGAACTTTGTGATGACAAGGGCATGGAGCAATATGATGACAGGAGTCTTGGAACATTGTGATGACAGGGGTGAGGGAGTATTGTGACAAATAGTGATGTAGCATTGTGATATAAGTGGTGAGAGAGCATTTTGATGAGAAGTGCATGGAGCATTGTGATGACAAGTTTAAGGAGCATTGTGATGACAAAGGTCATGGAGCGTTGTGATGAGAAGACCATGGATAATTGTGATGACGAGCGTCATGGGGCATTGTGATGACAAGTGTTATGGAATATTGTTATCACAAGGGTTTGGATCATTGTTATGACAGAGGTCATAGAGCATTTTGATTTCATTGTGATGACAATAGCATGAAGCATTATGATGATGGGCATGGTGTATTGTGATGACAGGGTTCATGGATCTTTGAGAAAAAAAGGGTCATAAATCATTGTGATTACAGGGTTCTTGGAGCATTGTGATGAGAAGGGTCATGGAGCTTTGTGATGACAAGGCCATGGAACATCGTGATGGCAGGGGACATGGAGCATAGTTATGACAAGTGTAGTGGAGCATTGTGATGGCAAGGGCATGGAGCATTGTGATGAGAAGGCCATGGAGCATTCTGATGACATATGTCATGGAGCTCTGTGAAGAAAAGGGCATGGAGCAATGTGATGAGAGCGTTCATGGAGCACTGTGATGCCAATGATATGGAGCATTGTGATGCCAAGGGTCATGGATCTTTCTTATAACAAAGGTCATGGAGCATTTTGATGGTAAGGGCGTAGTGCATTGAGATGAGAAAGGCAGGGAGCATTCTGATGACAGGGTCATGGAGCAATTTGATGAAAAGTGTCATGGAACATTTTGATGACAGGTGTTATGGAACATTGTGATGTCAGGGGTCATCGAACATTGTGATGATAAGTGCATGTAGCATTGTGATGACAGGAGTCATGGAACATTGTGATGAAAGGGGTGAGGGAGTATTGTGACAAATAATGATGTAGCATTGTGATATCAGTGGTGAGAGAGCATTTTGATGAGAAGTGATGGAGAATTGTGATGACAAATTTTAAGGAGCATTGTGATGACAAGATAGTGGAGCACTGTGCTGACAAGCGCAAGGTGCATTGTGATGACATGTGTCATGGAGCATTGTGCTGACAAGCGCATGGAGCATTGTGATGACAAGGGTCAAAGAGCATTGTGATGAAATGTTCATGGAGCATTGTGGTTAAAATGCTCACAGAGACTGTTGATGACGGGGGCATGGACCATTGTGATGACAAAGGTCATGACGCACAGTGATGACTGGAGACACGGAGCATTGTGATGAAAGGTGTCATGGAGCATTGTGATAACAAGGGCATGGAGCATTGTGATGACAAGGGAATGGAACATTGGTGTAATAAGTTTCATGGATTATTGCGATGACATTTGGAATGGCGCATTGTGATGACAAGGGCATGGATCATTGTGATGACCAGGTCATGCAGATTTGTGAAGAGAGGTGTCAGGGAGCATTGTGATGACATATGTAGTAGCCCATTGTGATGACAATGGCATGGAGCATTGTGATGCCAATTGTCATGGAGGATTCTGATGACAAATGTAATGGAGCATTGTGATGACAATGGCTTGGAGCATTGTGATGACAAGGGTCAGGGAGCATTGTGCTGACAATTGCATGGAGATTTGTGATGACAAGGGTCATGGAACATTCTGATGACAAGCTTGTGGAGTATTTTGATGACAATGGCATGGAGCATTGTGATGAAAACGGCATGGGGCATTGTGATGAAAAAGTCATGGAGCCTTTTCGTGACAGGGTTCAAGGAGCATTCTGATGACAAGTGTCAGGAAGCATTGTGATGACAAGTGTATTGAGAATTGTGATGACAAAGTTCAGGGAGCATTGTGATGAAAAGGGCATGGGGTGTTTTGATGACAGGCATCATGGAGCGTTGTGATGACAAGTTTTATGGAACACTGTGATCACAAGAGTTTGGAGCATTGTGATGACACACGTCATGGATCATTTTGATTTCAAGGAGCATGGAGCATTGTGATGACAAGGGCATGAAGCAATGTGATCCCAAGGTTCATGGAGGATTGTGATGACAATGGAAATGGAGTATTGTGATGACAAGCGCATAGAGCATTGTAATGACAAGGTCATGTAGCATTTTGCTGACGAAGGCATGGAGAATTGTGAGGACATGTGTCATGGAGCACTGTGATGACAAGCGCATGGATCATTGTGATGACAAGGGTCATAGAGCACTGGGCTGAAAATGTTCATGGAGTGTTGTGATGACAGGGGACATAGAGCATTGTGATGACTAGGGAATGGAGCAATGTGATGAAAGAGTCCCGGATCATTGTGTTGTCTGGTGTCATGGAGTGTTGTGATGACAGTGGTCATGGAGCATTGCGATGATATTGGCCATGGAACATTGTGATGAGTACGTCCTGGAGCATTGGGCTGAAAATGTTCATGGATTATTGTGATGACAGGGGTCATGGAGCATTGTGATGACAAGGGAATGGAGCATGGTGATGACAAGGTCCTGGAGCATTGTGATGAATAGTCCATGGAGACTTGTGATGACAAGTCTCATGGAGCATTCTGATGAAAAGGGGCATGGAGCATTGTGATTACAGTGGTCTTGGAGCATTGTGATGACAAGGGCATGTAGCATTGTGATGAGAAGGCCATGAAGCATTCTGATGACATGCGTCATGGAGATTTTGATGACAAGGGCATGGAGCATTGTGATTACAGGGATCTTGGACCATTGTGATGAAAAAGGCATGGATTATTGTGATGAAAAATGAATGGAGTCTTGTCATGACAGGGTTCAAGGAGCATACTGAAGACAAGTGTCAGGGAGCAATGTGATGACAAGTGTATTGAGCATTGTGATGACAAAATTCATGGAGCACTGTGATGAGAAGACCATGGATCATTGTGATGATGAGCGTCATGGGATGTTGTGATGATAAGTGTTATGGAACATTGTGATCACAAGGGTTTGTATCATTATGATGACAGAGGTCATGGAGAATATTGATTTCATTGTGATGACAATAGCTTGAAGCATTATGATGATGGGCATGGTGCATTGTGATGACAGGGTTCTTGGAACATTGAGATGAATAGGGGCATGGAGCATTGTGATTACAAGGGTCTTGGAGCATTGTGATGACAAGGGCATGGAGCATTGTGATGAGAAGGCCAAGGATCATTCTGATGACATGCGTCATGGAGCTTTGTGATAACAAGTGCACGGAGCTTTGTGATTTCAGGGTTCTTGAGCATTGTGATGACAAGTGTCTTGGAAATTTGTGATGACTAGGCCGTGGAACATTGTGATGGCATGGGTCATGGTGCATTGTTATGACAGGTGTAATGGAGCATTTTGATGAGAAAGGCATGGAACTTTGGTCTGAAATATTTCATGGATTATTGTGATGAGAGTGGGCATGGAGCATTGGGATGACAAGGGCACGGAACACTGTGATACATGGGTTATGCAGGATTGTAATGACAAGGGCATGGAGCATTGTGATGAGAAGGACATTGAGCATTGTGATGCCAAGGGTCATGGTGCTTTGTGATGACAAGTCATGGAGCATTTTGATGACAAGGGCATGGGGCAATGTGATGAGAGGGTTCATGGAGCATTGTGATGACAATGACATGGAGCATTGTGATGCCAAGGGTCATGGATCTTTGTGATGACAAAGGTCATGGAGCATTTTGATGGCAAGGGCGTTGTGCATTGTGATGAGAAGGGCAGGGAGCATTTTGATGACATGGTCATGCAGCAATTTGATGAAAAGTGTAATGGAACATTTTGTTGACAGGTGTTTGGAACATTGTGATGCCAGGGGTCATGGAGCTTTGGGATGAAAAGGGTCATGGAGCATTTTGATGACAGGGGTTATGGAACATTGTGATTACAAGGGTCTTGGAGCATTGTGAGGACAAGAGTCCCGGATCATTGTGTTGTCAGGTGTCATGGAGTGTTGTGATGACAGTGGTCATGGAGCATTGTGGAGCCTTGTGATGACAAGTCCATGGAACATCGTGATGGCAGGTGTCATGGAGCATTATTATGACTGGGGTAATGGAGCATTGTGATGGCAAGGGCATGGAGCATTGTGATGAGAAGTCCATGGAGCATTCTGATGACATGTATCATGGAGCTTTGTGAAGATAAGGGCATGGAGCAATGTGATGAGTATGTTCATGGAGCACTGTGATGACAATGACATGGAGCATTGTGATGACAAATTTTAAGGAGCATTGTGATGACAAGATTGTGGAGCACTGTGATGACAAGTGCATGGTGCATGGTGATGACATGTGTCATGGAGCATTGTGATGACAAGTGTCAAAAAGCATTGTGATGAAATTTTCATGGAGCATTGTGGTTAAAAAGGTCACAGAGACTGTTGACGACGAGGTCATGGACCATTGTGATGACAAAGGTCATGGAGCATTGTGATGACTGGAGTCACGGAGCATTGTGATGACTGGGTTCATGGAGCATTGTGATAACAAGGGCATGGAGCATTGTGATGACAATGGCATGGAGCAATTGTCTAATAAGTTTCATGGATAACTGCGATGACAGTTGGAATGGCGCATTGTGAAGACAAGGGCATGGAGCATAGTGATGACCAGGTCATGCAGTATTGTGAAGAGAAGTGTCAGAGAGCATTGTGATGTCATATGTAATGGCCCTTTGTGATGACAATGGCATGGAGCGTTGTGATGCCCAGTGTGATGGAGGATTCTGATGACAAAAGTAAAGGAGCATTGTGATGACAATGCCTTGGAGCATTGTGATGAAAAAGGTCAGGGAGCATTTTGCTGACAAGTGCATGGAGAATTGTGATGACAAGGGTCATGGAGCATTCTGATGACAAGCTTGTGGAGTATTTTGTTGAAAATGGCATGGAGCATTGTTATGAAAATATCATGGGGCTTTATGATTAAAAAGGCATGGAGCCTTTTCGTGACAGGTTTCAAAGAGCATTCTGATGACTAGTGTCAGGGAGCATTGTGATGACAAGTGTATTGAGAATTGTGATGACAAAGGTCATGGAGCATTGTGATGAAAAGTGCATGGAGTATTGTAATGACAGGCATCATGGAGGGTTGTGATGACAAGTGTTATGGAACATTGTGATCACAAGGGTTTGGAACATTGTGATGACAGAGGTCATGGATAATTATGATTTCAAAGAGCATGGAGCATTGTGATGAAAAGGGCATGAAGCAATGTGATCCCAAAGTTCATGGAGGATTGTGATGACAATGGTAATGGAGTATTGTGATGACAAGCACATAGAGCATTTTAATCACAAGGTCAGGTAGCATTTTGCTGACAAAGGCATGGAGCATTGTGATGACGAGTTTCATGGAGCACTGTGATGACAAGCGTCACGGATCATTGTGAATACATGGGTCATGGAGCATTGGGATGACAAGGGCATGGATGATTGTGATGACAAGGGTCATGGAGGATTGGGATGAAAATGTTCATGGAGTATTGTGATGAGAGGTGTCATGGAGCATTGTGCTGATAAGCGGATGTAGCATTGGGATGACAGGGGTCATGGAACACTCTGATAACAGGGTTGAGGGAGGATTGTGATGACTAGTGATGGAACATTGTGATATCTCATGTGAGAGAGCATTTGGATGAAAAGTGCATGGAGAATTGTGATTACAAGGTTTATGGAGCATAGCGATGACAAGGTTGTGTATCATTGTGATGAAAAGTGCATGGCACAATGTGATGCCAAGGGTCATGGAGCATTGTTCTGACAAAGGCATGGAGCATTGTGATGACAAGGGTTACGGAGCATTGTGATGAAAAGTTCATGGAGCACTGTGGTTACAAAGGTAACAGAGCCTTGTGATGATGCTGGTATCGACCACTGTGATGACAAATGTTATGAAGAATTGTGATGACTGGAGGCATGGAGCATTGTGATAACAGGGGTCATGCAGGATTGTGATGAAAAGTGCATGGAGCATTGTGCTGAGAAAGGCATAGAGCATTGTGATGACAAGGGTCAAAGGGCATTGTGATGAAATGTTCATGGAGCATTGTGGTTAAAAATGTCACAGTGACTGTTGATGATGAGGGCATGGACCATTGTGATGACAAGTGTCACGGAGCATTGAGATGAAAAGTTCATAGAACATTGTGTTTACAAAGGTCACAGAGCCTTGTGATGACCTGGGCTTGGACCGTTGTGATGACAAATGTTATGAAGCACTGTGATGACTGGAGTCACGGAGAATTGTGATGACAGGGGTCATGGAGCATTGTGATGAAAAGGGCATGGAGCATTGTGATGACAGGGGCATGGAGAATTGGTCTGACATGTTTCATAAATTATTGTGATGACAGTGGGCATGGTGCATTGTGATGACAAGGGCATGGAGCATTGTGATGACAAGGGCATGGAGTATTGTGAAGACATGTGTCAAGGAACATTGTGATGACATATGTCATGGTCTATTGCGATGACAATTGCATGGAGCATTGGTCTAATAAGTTTCATGGACTATTGTGATGACAGTTGGAATGGCGCATTGTGATGACAAGGGCATGGAGCATTGTGAAGACCAGGTCATGCAGTATTGTGAAGAGAGGTGTCAGGGAGCATTGTGATGACATATGTAATGGCCCATTGTGATGACAAAGGCATGGAGCATTGTGATGCCAAGTGTCATGGAGGATTCTGAGTACAAAGGAAATGGAACATTGATTGTGATGACAATGGCTTGGAGCATTGTGATGACAAGGGTCAGGGAATATTGTGCTGACAAGTGCATGGAGAATTGTGATGACAAGAGTCATGGAGCATTCTGATGACAAGCTTGTGGAATATTTTTATGACAATGGCATGGAGCATTTTATTTACAATGGCATGGGGCTTTGTGATGAAAAAAGCATGGAGCCTTTTCCTGACAGTGTTCAAGGAGCATTCCTACGACAAGTGTCAGGGAGCATTGTGATAACAAGTGTAATGAGAATTGTGATGACAAAGGTCATGGAGCATTGTGATGAAAAGGGCATGGAATATTGTGATGACAGGCATCATGGAGCGTTGTGATGACAAGTGTTATGGAACATTGTGATCACAACTATTTGGAGCATTGCGATGACAGAGGTCATGAATCATTTTGATTTCAAGGAGCATGGTGCATTGTGATGACAAGGGCATGAAGCAATGTGATCCCAAGGTTCATGGAGGATTGTGATGACAATGGTAATGGAGTTTTGTGATGAGAAGCGGATAGAGCATTGTAATGACAATGTCATGTAGCATTTTGCTGACAAAGTCATGGAGCATTGTGATGACAGGTGTCATGGAGCACTGTGATGACAAGCGTCACGGAGCATTGTGAATACAGGGGTCATGGAGCATTGGGATGACAAGGGCATGGATCATTGTGATGACAAGTGTCATGGAGCATTGGGCTGAAAATGTTCATGGAGTATTTTGATGACAGCGGTCATGGAGCATTGTGAAGTCTAGGGAATGGAGCATTGTGATGACAAGAGTCCCGGATCATTTTGTTGTCATGTGTCAACGAGTGATGTGATGACAGTGGTCATGGAGCATTGTGATGATACTGGTCATAGACCATTGTGATGAGAAGGTCATGGAGCATTGGGCTGAAAATGTTCATGGTGTATTGTGATGACAGGGGTCATGGAGCATTGTGATGACAAGGGAATGGAGCATGGTTATGACAAGGTCCTGGAGCATTGTGTTGAGATGACCATGGAGACTTGTGGTGACAAGTCTCATGGAGCATTCTGATGAAAAAGGGCATGGAACATTGTAATTACTGGGGTATTGGAGCATTGTGATGACAAGGGCATGGAGCATTGTGTGGAGAAGTCCATGGAACATTCTGATGACATGCGTCATGGAGCTTTGTGATGACAAGGGCATGGAGCTTTGTGATTACAGGGGTCTTGGAGCATTGTGATGACAAGGGTCATGCAGCCTTGTGATGACAAGGCCGTGGAACATTGTGATGACAGGGGTCATGGAGCATTGTTATGACAGAAGTAATGGAGCATTGTGATGATAAGGGCAAGGAGCATTGTGATGACCATGTCATGCAGTATTGTGAAAAGTGGTGTCAGGGAGCATTCTGATGACATATGTATTGGCCCATTGTGATGACAATGGCATGGAGCAATGTGATGCCAATGTCATGGAGGATTCTGATGACAAAGGTAATGGAGCATTGTGATGACAAGGGCTTGGAGCATAGTGATGACAATGGTCAGGGAGCATTGTGCTGACAAGTGCATGGAGAATAGTGATGACAAGGGTCATGGAGCATTCTGATGACAAGCTTGTGGAGTATTTTGATGACAATGGCATGGAGCATTGTGATGAAAATGGCATGGGGCATTGTGATGAAAAAGGCATGGAGCTTTTTCGTGACAGCGTTCAAGGAGCATTCTGACGACAAGTGTCAGGGAGCATTGTGATGACAAGTGTATTGAGAATCGTGATGAGAAAGGTCATGGAGCATTGTGATGAAAAGGGCATGGAGTATTGTGATGACAAGCATCATGGAGCATTGTGATGACAAGAGTTATGGAACATTGTGATCACAAGGTTTTGGAGCATTGCAATGACAGAGGGCATGGATCATTTTGATTTCAAGGAGCATGGAGCATTGGGATGACAAGGGCAGGAAGCAATGTGATCCCAAGGTTCATGGAGGATATTGATGACAATGGTAATGGAGTATTGTGATGACAAGCGCATAGAGCATTGTAATGAAAAGGTCATGTAGCATTTTGCTGACAAAGGCATGGAGCATTGTGATGACAGGTGTCATGGAGCACTGTGATGACAAGCGTCACGGAGCATTGTGAATACAGGGGTCATGGAGCATTGGGATGACAAGGGCATGGATCATTGTGATGACAAGGGTCATGGAACATTAGGCTGAAAAAGTTCATGGAGTATTGTGATGACAGGGGTCATGGAGCATTGTGATTACATGGGTCTTGGAGCATTGTGATGACAAGAGTCCCGGATCATTGTGTTGTCAGGTGTCATGGAGTGTTGTGATGACAGAGGTCATTCAGCATTGTGATGATATTGGTCATGGAGCATTGTGACGAGAAGGTCATGGACAATTGGGCTGAAAATATTCATGGATTATTGTGATGACAGGGGTCATGGAGCATTGTGATGACAAGGGAATGGAGCATGGTGACGACAAGGTCCTGGAGCATTTTGATTATTGGACCATGTAAACTTGTGATGACAATTCTCATGGTGCATTCTGATGAAAAGGGGCAAGGAGCATTGTGATTACAGGGGTCTTGGAGCATTGTAATGACAAGGGCATGGAGCATTGGGAGGAGAAGACCATTGAACATTCTAATGACATGCGTCATGGCGCTTTGTGATGATAAGGGCATGGAGCATTGTGATTACAGGGGTCTTGGAGCATTGTGATGACAAGGGTCATGGAGCCTTGTGATGACAAGGGCATGGAGCATTTTGATGAGAAGGCCATGGAACATTCTGATGACATGTGTCATGGAGCTTTGTGATGACAAGGGAATAGAGCATTGTGATTACAGGTGTCTTCAGCATTGTGATGACAATTGTCATGGAACCTTGTGATGACAAGGCCGTTGAACATTGTGATGGCAGGGGACATTGAGCATTGTTATGACAGAGGTAATGGAGCATTGTGATGACAAGGGCATTGAGCATTGTTCTGAAATGTTTCATGGATTATTGTGATGAGTGTGGGCATGGAACATTGTGATGACAAGGGCACGGTACACTGTGATACATGAGTCATGGAGGATTGTAATGACAAGGGCATGGAGCAATGTGATGAGAGTGTTCAGGGAGCATTGTGATGACAATGAAATGGAGCAATGTGATGCCAAGGGTCATGGAGATTTGTGATGACAATGACATGGAGCAATGTGTTGCCAAGGGTTATGGAGCTTTGTGATGACAATGACATTGAGCATTGTGATGCCAAGTGTAATGGAGCTTTGTCATGACAAAGGTCATGGAGCATTTTGATGACAAGTGTGTGGTGCTTTGTGATGAGAAGGGCAGGGAGCATTTTGATGACAGGGTCATGCAGCAATTTGATGAAAAGTGTAATGGAACATTTTGATGACAGTTTTTATAGAACATTCTGATGCCAGGGGTCATGGAGCTTTGGGATGAAAATGGTCATGGAGCATTTTGATGACAGGGGTTATGGAACATTGTGATGTCAGGGGTCATGGAATATTGTGCTGATAAGGGGATGTAGCATTGTGATGACAGCGGTCATGGAACATTGTGATAACAGGGGTGAGAGAGGATTGTGATGACTAGTGATGGAACATTGTGATATCTGTGGTGAGAGAGCATTTTGATGAGAAGTGCATGGAGCATTGTGATTACAAGGTTTATGGAGCATAGCGATGACAAGGTTGTGGATCATTGTGATGAAAACACATGGCACATTGTGATGACAAGGGTCTTGGAGCATTCTTCTGACAATGGCATGGAGCACTGTGATTACAAGGGTCATGGAGCACTGTGATGACAAGCGTCACGGAGCAATGTGAATACAGGTGTCATGAAGCATTGGGATGACAAGGGCAAGGATCATTATGATGACAAAGGTCATGGAGCATTGGGCTGAAAATGTTCATGGAGTATTTTGATGACAGGGGTCTTGGAGCATTGTGATGATATTGGTCATGGAGCATTGTGATGAGAAGTTCGTGGAGCATTGGGCTGAAAATGTTCATGGAGTATTGTGATGACAGGGGTCATGGAGGATTGTGATGACAAGGGAATGGAGCGTGGTGATGACAATGTTCTGGATCATTGTGATGAGAAGACCATGGAGACTTGTGATGACAAGTCTCATGGAGCATTCTGATGAAAAGGGGCATGGAGCATTGTGATTACAGGGGTCCTGGAGCATTGTGATGACAAGGGCATGGAGCACTGTGAGGAGAAGTCCATGAAACATTCTGATGACATGCCTCATGGAGCTTTGTGATGACAAGGGCATGGAGCATTGTGATTAGAGTGATCTTGGAGCATTGTGATGACAAGGGTCATGGAGCCTTGTGATTAGAGTGATCTTGGAGCATTGTGATGACAAGGGTCATGGAGCCTTGTGATGGCAAGGCCGTGGAACATTGTGATTGCAGGGGTCAAGGAGCATTGTTATGACAGAGGTAATGGAGCATTGTGATGAGAAGGGCATTGAGCATTGGTCTGAAATATTTCATGGATTACTGTGATGAGAGTGGGCATGGAGAATTGTGATGACAAGGGCACTGTACACGGTGATACATGGGTAAAGGGGGATTGTAATGACAAGGGCATGGAGCATTGTGATGAGAAGTGCATCGAGCATTGTGATGAAAAGTGTCATGGAGATGTGTGATGACAAGGGCATGGAGCAATGTGATGAGAGTGAAATGGAACATTGTGATGACAATGACATGGAGCATTGTGTTGCCAAGGGTCATGGTGATTTGTGATGACAAAAGTCATGGAGCATTTTGATGACAAGGGTGTGGTGCTTTGTGATGAGAAGGGCAGGGAGCATTTTGATGACAGGTTCATGCAGTAATTTGATGAAAAGTGTAATGGAACATTTTGATGAAAGGGGTTATAGTACATTGTGATGCCAGGGGTCATGGAGCTTTAGGATGAAAAGGGTCAAGGAGCATTTTGATGACAGTGGTTATGGAACATTGTGATTTCAGGGGTCATGGAACATTGTGCTGATAAGGGGATGTAGCATTGTGAATGACAGGGGTCATGGAAGATTGTGATAACAGGGGTGAAGGAGGATTGTGATGACTAGTGATGGAACATTGTGATATCTCATGTGAGAGAGCATTTGGATGAGAAGTGCATGGAGCATTGTGATTACAAGGTTTATGGAGCATAGCGATGACAAGGTTGTGGGTCATTGTGATGGAAAGCACATGGCACATTGTGATGACAAGGGTCATGGAGCATTGCTCTGACAAAGACATGGAGCATTGTGATGACAAGGGTCACGGAGTATTGTGATGAAAAGTTCATGGAGCATTTTGGTTACAAAGGTCACAGAGCCTTGTGATGACGTGGGCATGGACCGTTGTGATGACAAACGTTATGAAGCATTGTGATGACTGGAGTCACGGAGTATTGTGATGACAGGGTTCATGGAGCATTGTGATGACAAGGGCATGGAGCATTGTGATGACAGTGGCATGGAGCATTGGTCTGACAAGTTTCATAGATTATTGTGATGACAGTGGATATGGTGCACTCTGATGACAAGGCCATGGAGCATTGTGATGACAAGGGCATGGAGTATTGTGAAGACAGGTGTCAGGGCGCATTGTGATGACATATGTCATGGTCCATTGCGATGACAATGGCATGGAGCATTGTGATGCTAAATGTAATGGAGGATTGTGATGACAAATATAATGGAGCATTGTGATGACTAGGGCTTGGAGCATTATGATGACAAGGGCCATTGAGAATTTTCATGACAATGTCGTGAAGCATTGTGATGACAAAGTCCTGGAGCATTGTGATGAGAAAACCATGGAGCCTTGTGATGACAGGTCTCATGGAGCATACTGATGAAAAGGGGCATGGAGCATTCTGATTACAGGGGTCTTGGAACATTGTGATAACAAGGGCATGGAGCATTGTGATGACAAGTGCAGGGAGTATTGTGATGACAGGCATCATGGAGCGTTATGATGACAAGTGTTATGGATCATTCTGATCACAAGGGTTTGGAGAATTGTGATGACAGAGGTCATGGATCATTTTGATTTCAAGGAGCATGGAGCATTGTGATGACAAGGGCATGGAGTATTGTGATGACAGGCATCATGGAGCGTTATGATGACAAGTGTTTTGGATCATTGTGATCACAAGGGTTTGGAGAATTGTGATGACAGAGGTCATGGTTCATTTTGATTTCAAGGAGCATGGAGCATTGTGATGACTAGGGCATGAAGCAATGTGATCCCAAGGTTCTTGGAGGATTGTGATGACAATGGTAATGGAGTATTGTGATGAAAAGCGCATAGTGCATTTTAATGACAAGGTCCTGTAGCATTTTACTGACAAAGGCATGGAGCATTGTGATGACAGGTGTCATGGAGCACTGTGATGACAAGCGTCACAGAGCACTGTGAATACAAGGGTCATGGAGCATTGGGATGACAAGTGCATGGATCATTGTGATGACAACTGTCATGGAGCATTGTGCTGAAAACGTTCATGGAGTATTGTGATGACAGGGGTCAGGAAGCATTGTGATTACAGGGGTCTTGGAGCATTGTGATGACAAGAGACCCGGATCATTGTGTTGTCAGGTGTCATGGAGTGTTGTGATGACAATTGTCATGGAGCATTGTGATGATATTGGTCATGGAGCATTGTGATGAGAAGATCATGTAGCATATTGCTGAAAATATTCATGGAGTATTGTGATGACATGGGTCATGGAACATTCTGATGACAAGGGAATGGAGCATGGTGATGAGAATGTCCTGGAGCATTGTGATGAGATGACCATGGAGACTTGTGATGACAAGTCTCATGGAGCATTCTGATGAAAAGGGGCATGGAGCATTGTGATTACAGGGGCCTTGGAGCATTGTGATGACAAGGGCATGGAGCATTGTGATGAGAAGGCCATGGAGCATTCTGATGACATGCATCATTGAGCTTTATGATGACAAGGGCATGGAGCATTGTGATTACAGGTGTCTTGGAGCATTGTGATTAAAATGGCATGGATCATTTTGATGAAAAAGGCATGGAGACGTGTCATGACAGGGTTAATGGAGCATACAGATGACAAGTGTCAGGGAGCATTGTGATAACAAGTGTATTAAGCATTGTGATTACAAAAGTCATGGAGTATTGTGATGAGAAGACCATGGATAATTTTGATGATGAGCGTCAAGGAGTGTTGTGATGATAAGTGTTATGGAACATTGTGATCACCAGGGTTTGGAGCATTGTGATGACAGAGGTCATGGAGCATTTTGATTTCATTGTGATCACAATAGCCTGAAGCATTATGATGATCGGCATGGTCCATTGTGATGACAGGTTTCATGCAGCATTGAGATGAAAAGACGCATGGAGCATTTTGATTACAAGTGTCTTGGAGCATTGTGATGACAAGGGCATGGAGAATTTTGATGACAGGGCCATGGAACATTCTGATGACATGCGTCATGTAGCTTTTTGATGACAAGGGCATGGAGCATTTTGATTAGATGGGTCGTGGAGCATTGTGATGACAAGTGTCATGGAGCCTTGTGATGACAAGGCCGTGGAACATTGTGATGGCAGGTGTCATGGAGCATAGTTATGACAGAGGTAAAGGAGAATTGTGATGAGAAGGGCATGGAGCATTGATCTGAAATGATTCATGGATTATTGTGATGAGAGTGGGCATAGAGCATTGTGATGATAAGGGCATGGAACACTGTGATACATGGGTCATGGAGGATTGTAATGACAAGGTCATGGGGCATTGTGATGAGAAGGGCATCGAGCATTGTGATTACAAGTGTCATGGAGCTTTGTGATGACAAGGGCATGGAGAAATATAATGAGAAGGTTCATGGAGCATTGGGATGACAATGACATCGAGCATTGTGATGCCGGGGGTCATGGAGCTTTGTGATGACAAAGGTCATGGAGCATTTTGATGACAAGTGCATGGTGCATTGTGATGAGAATGGCAGGGAGTATTTTGATGCCAGGGTCATGCAGCAATTTGATGAAAAGTGTATTGGAACATTTTGATGACAAGGGTTATAGAACATTGTGATGTCAGGGGTCAAGGAACATTGTGATGATAAGGGGATGTAGCATTGTGATGACAGGGGTCATGGGACATTTTGATTACAGGGGTGAGGGAGTATTGTGACGACTAGTGATGAAACACTGTGATATCTCTGGTGAGAGAGCATTTTGATGAGAAGTGTATGGAACATTGTGATTACAAGGTTTATGGAGCATTGCAATGACAAGTTTCTCGACCGTTGTGATGAAAAGAGAATGGCACATTGTGATGACAAGGGTCATGGAACATTTTTCAAACAAAGGCATGGAGCATTTTGATGACAATGGTCACGGAGCATTGTGATGAAAACGGCATGGGACATTGTGATGAAAATGGCATGGAGCCTTTTCGTGACAGGGTTGAAGGAGCATTCTGATGACAAGTGTCAGGGAGCATTTTGATGACAAGTGAACTGAGCATTTTGATGACAAAGGTCATGGAGCGTTGTGATGAAAAGGGCATGGAATTTTGTGATGACAGTCATCATGGAGCATTGTGATGACAAGTGTTATGGAACTTTGGGATCACAATGGTTTGGAGCATTGTGATGACAGAGGTCATGGATCATTTTGATTTCAAGGAGCATGGAGCATTGTGATGACAAGGGCATGAAGCAATGTGATCCCAAGGTTCATGGAGGATTGTGATGACAATGGAAATGGAGTATTTTGATGACAAGCACATAGAGCATTGTAATGACAAGGTCATGTAACATTTTACTGACAAAGTCATGGAGCATTGTGATGACCGGTGTCATGGAGCACTGTGATGACAAGCGTCACGGAGCATTGTGAATTCAGGGGTCATAGCGCATTGGGATGACAAGGGCATGGATCATTGTGATGACAAGTGTCATGGAGCAGTGGGCTGAAAATATTCATGGAGTATTGTGATGACAGGGGTCATGGAGCATTGTGATGACAGAAGTCAAGGAGAATTTTGATTTCATTGTGCTGACAATAGCCAGAAGCAATATGATGATGGGCATGATGCATTGAGATGACAGGGTTCATGGAGCATGGAGATGAATAGGGGCATGGAGCATTGTGATTACAGGGGTCTTGGAGCACTGTGATGACTGGGGCATGGAGCATTTAATGAGAAGTCCATGGAACATTCTGATGACATGTGTCATTGTGCTTTGTGTTGACAAGGGCATGGAGCATTGTAATTATAGGGGTCTTGGAGCATTGTGATGACAAGTGTCATGGAGCCTTGTGATGACAAGGCCATGGATCATCGTGATGGATGGGGTCATGGAGCACTGTTATGACAGGGGTAATGGAGCATTGTGATGAGAAGGGCATGGAGCATTGTGATTACAAATTTTATGGAGCATTGCAATGAGAAAATTGTGGACCGTTGTGATGAAAAGTGCATGGCAAATTGTGATGAAAAGGGTCATGGAGCATTTTTTTGAAAAAGGCATGGAGCATTGTGATGACAAGTGTCACGGAGCATTGTGATGAAATGTTCATGGAGCATTGTGGTTACAAACGACACAGAGCCTTGTGATGACGCGGGCATGGAGCATTGTGATGACAAATGTTATGAAGCATTGTGATGACTGGAGTCACGGAGCATTGTGATGACAGGGGTCATGGTGCATTGTGATGACAAGGGCATGGAGCATTGTGATCACAGGGGCATGGAGCATTCGTCTGACAACTTTCATAGATTATTGTGACGACATTGGACATGGTGCATTGTGATGACATGGACATGGATCATTGTGAAGAGAAGGTCATGGAGTATTGTGAAGACAGTTGTCAGGGAGCATTGTGATGACATATGTCATGGTCCATTGAGATGACAATAGCAGGGAGCCTTTTGATGCCAAATGTAATGGAGGATTTGTTGACAAATATAATGGAGCACTGAGATGACTAGGGCTTGGACCATTATGATGACAAGGGCCATTGAGATTTTTCATGACAATGTCGTGAAGCATTGTGATGACAATGTCCTGGAGCATTGTGATGAGAAAAACATGGAGCCTTGTGATGACAAATCTCATGGAGCATACTGATGAAAATGGACATGGACCATTGTGATTACAGGCGTCTTGGAACAGTGTGATGACATGTGCATGGAGCATTGTGAGGAGAAGGCCAAGAGCATTCTGAAGACATGCGTCCTTTAGCTTTGTGATGACAAGGGCATGGAGCATTGTGATTACAGGGGTCTTGGAGCATTGTGATGAAAAAGCATGGAGCCTTGTCATGACAGGTTTCAAGGGGCATACAGACAACAAGTGTCAGGGAGCATTTTGATGACAAGTGTATTGAGCATCGTGATGACAAAGGTCATGGAGCATTGTGATGAGAAGTCCATGGATAACTGCGATGACGAGCATCATGGAGCATTGTGATGACAAGCGTTTTGGAATATTGTGATCACAAGCGTTTGGAGCATTGTTATGACAGAGGTCATGGAGCATTTTGATTTCATTATGATGACAATAGCATGAAGCATTATGATGATGGTCATGGTGCATTGTGATGACAGGGTTCATGAATCATTGAGATGAAAATGGGCATGGATCATTGTGGTTACAGGGTTCTTGGAGCATTGTGATGAGAAGGGTCATGGAGCCTTGTGATGACAAGGCCATGGAATATCGTGATGGCAGGGGTCATGGATCATGGGTATGACAGGGATAATGGAGCATTGTGATGGTAGGGCAACGAGCATTGTGATGAGAAGGCCATGGAGCATTCTGATGATATGTGTCATGGAGGTTTGTGATGACAAGGACATGAAACAATGTGATGAGAACCTTAATGGAGCATCGTGATGACAATGACATGGAGCATTTTGATGACAAGTGCGTTGTGCATTGTGATGAGAAGGGTAGGGAGCATTGTGATGACAGGGTCATGGAGCACTTTGATGAAAAGTGTCAAGGAACATTTTGATGACAGTGGTTATGGAACATTGTGATGTCAGGGGTCATCGAACATTGTGATGATAAGTGCATGTAGCACTGTGATGACAGGAGTCATGGCACATTTTGATGACAGGGGTGAGGGAATATTGTGACGAATTGTGATGTAACATTGTGATATCAGTGGTGAGAGAGCATTTTGGTGAGAAGTCCATGGAGCATTGTGATGACAAGTTTCATGGAGCATTGTGATGTCAAGATTGGGGAGCACTGTGATGAAAAGCGCATGGTGCATTGGGATGACATGTGTCATGGAGCATTGTGCTGACAAGTGCATGGAGCATTGTGATGACAAGGGTCATGGAGCATTGTGCTGAGAAAGGCATAGAGCATAGTGATGACAAGGGTCAAAGAGCATTGTGATGAAAAGTTCATGGAGCATTGTGGTTAAAATGGTCACAGACTGTTGATGACGAGGTCATTGACCATTGTGATGACAAAGGTCATGAAGCATTGTGATAACAAGGGCATGGAGTATTGGGATGACAAGGGCATGGAGCATTGGTCTAATAAGTTTCATGGATTATTGCGATCACAGTTGGAATGGCGCATTGTGATGACCAGGGCATGGAGCATTGTGATGACCAGGTCATGCAGTATTGTGAAGACAGGTGTCAGGGAGCATTTGATGACATATGTAATGACCCATTGTGATGACAATGGCATGGAGCATTGTGATGCCAATTGTCATGGAGGATTCTGATGACAAAGGTAATGGAGCATTGTGATGACAAGGGCATGGAGCACTGTGATGACAGGGGCATGGAGCTTTGGTATGACAAGTTTCATAGATGATTGTGATGACAGTGGACATGGTGCACTGTGATGACAAGGGCATGGAGCATTATGATGACAAGGTCATGGAGTATTGTGAAGACAGTTGTCAGGGAGCATTGTGATGACATATCTCATGGTCCATTGCGATGACAATGCCATGGAGCATTGTGATGCGAAATGTAATGGAGGATTGTAATGACAAATATAATGGAGCATTGTAATGACTACGGCTTGGAGCATTATGATGACAAGGGCCATTGAGAATTTTCATGACAATGTCGTGAAGCATTTTGATGACAAGGTCCTGGAGCATTGTGATGAGAAATCCTTGGAGCCTTGAGATGACAAGTCTCATGGAGCATACTGATGAAAAGGGGCATGGAGCATTCTGATTACATGGGTCTTGGAACATTGTGATAACAAGGGCATGGAACATTGTGATGACAAGTGCATGGAGCATTGGTCTAATAAGTTTCATGGATTATTGTGATGACAGTTGGAATGCCACATTGTGATGACAAGGGCATGGAGTATTGTGATGACCAGGTCAGGCAGTATTGTGAAAAGAGTTGTCACGGAGCATTGTGATGACATATGTATTAGCCCATTGTGATGACAATGGCATGGAGCATTTTGATGCCAAGTGTCATGGAGGATTCTGATGACAAAGGTAAAGGAGCAATGTGATGACAATGGCTTGGAGCATAGTGATGAAAAGCTTCAGGGAGCATTGTGCTGACAAGTGCATGGAGAATTGTGATGACAAGGGTCATGGAGCATTCTGATGAAAAGCTTGTGGAGTATTTTGATGACAATGGCATGGAGCATTGTGATGAAAACGGCATGGGGCTTTGTGATGAAAAAGTCAAGGAGCCTTTTCGTGACAGGGTTCAAGGAGCCTTCTGACGACAAGTGTCAGGGAGCATTGTGATGACAAGTGTATTGAGAATTGTGATGACAAAGGTCATGGAGCATTGTGATGAAAAGGGCATGGAGTATTGTGATGACAGGCATCAGGGAGCATTGTGATGAAAAGTGTTATGGAACATTGTGATCACAAGGGTTTGGAGCATTGCGATGACAGAGATCATGGATCATTTTGATTTCAAGGAGCATGGAGCATTGTGATGACAAGGGCATGAAGCAATGGGATCCCAAGGTACATGGAGGATAGAGATGACAATGGTAATGCAGTATTGTGATGACAAGCACATAGAGCATTGTAATGACAAGGTCATGTAGCATTTTGCTGACAAAGGCATGGAGCATTGTGATGACAGGTGTCATGGAGCACTGTGACGACAAGCGTCACAGAGCATTGTGAATACAGGGGTCATGGAGCATTGGGATGAAAAGTGTCATGGAGCATTTTGATGACAGTGGTTATGGAACATTGTGATGTCATGGGTCATGGAACTTTGTGATGATAAGGGGATGTAGCATTGTGGTGACAGGGGTCATGGAACATTGTGATAACAGGGGTGAGGGAGGATTGTGATGACTAGTGATGGAACATTGTGATTACAAGGTTTATGGAGCATAGCGATGACAAGGTTGGGGATCACTGTGATGAAAAGCGCATGGCACATTGTGATGACAAGGGTCATGGAGCATTGTTCTGACAAAGGCATGGAGCATTTGATGACAAGTGTCATGGAGAATTGTGATGAAAAGTTCGTGGAGCATTGTGGTTAAAATGGTCAGAGAGCCTTGTGATGACGCGGGCATGGACCGTTGTGATGGCAAACGTTATGAAGCATTGTGATGATTGGAGTCACGGGGCATTGTGATGACATGGGTCATGGAGCATTGTGATGACAAGGGCATGGAGCACTGTGATGACAGGGGCATGGAGCATTGGTCTGACAAGTTTCATAGATGATTGTGATGACAGTGGACATGGTGCATTGTGATGACAAGGGCATGGAGCATTATGATGACAAGGTCATGGAGTATTGTGAAGACAGCTGTCAGGGAGCATTGTGCTGACACATGTCATGGTCCATTGCGATGACAATGGCATGGAGCATTGTGATGCCAAATGTAATGTAGGATTGTAATGACAAATATAATGGAGCATTGTAATGACTACGGCTTGTAGCATTATGATGACAAGGGCCATTGTGAATTTTCATGACAATGTGAAGAAGCATTGTGATGACAAGGTCCTGGAGCACTGTGATGAGAAAACCATGGAGCCTTGTGATGACAAGTCTCATGGAGCATACTGATGAAAAGGGGCATGGAGCATTCTGATTACAGGGGTCTTGGAACATTGTGATAACAAGGGCATGGAGCATTGTGATGACAAGTGCATGGGGCATTGGTCTAATAAGTTTCATGGATTATTGTGATGACAGTTGGAATGGCGCATTGTGATGACAAGGGCATGGAGCATTGTGATGACCAGGTCATGCAGTATTGTGAGAAGAGGTGTCACGGATCATTGTGATGACATATGTATTAGCCCATTGTGATGACAATGGCATGGAGCATTGTGATGCCAAGTCTCATGGAGGATTCTGATGACAAAGGTAAAGGAGCATTGTGATGACAATGGCTTGGAGCATAGTGATGAAAAGCTTCAGGGAGCATTGTGCTGACAAGTGCATGGAGAATTGTGATGACAAGGGTCATGGAGCATTCTGACGACAAGCTTGTGGAGTATTTTGATGACAATTGCATGGAGCATTGTGATGAAAACGGCATGGGGCTTTGTGATGAAAAAGGCATGGAGCCTTTTCGTGACAGGGTTCAAGGAGCATTCTGTCGACAAGTGTCTGGGAGCACTGTGATGACAAGTGTATTGAGAATTGTAATGACAAAGGTCATGGAGCATTGTGATGAAAAGGGCATGGAGTATTGTGATGACAGGCCTCATGGAGCGTTGTGATGACAAGTGTTATGGAACATTGTGATCACAAGGGTTTGGAGCATTGTGATTACAGAGGTCATGGATCATTTTGATTTCAAGGAGCATGGAGCATTGTGATGACAAGGGCATGAAGCTATGTGATCCCAAGTTTCATGGAGGATAGTGATGACAATGGAAATGCAGTATTGTGATGACAAGCACATAGAGCATTGTAATGACAAGGTCATGTAGCATTTTGCTGACAAAGGCATGGAGCATTGTGATGACAAGTTTCATGGAGCACTGTGATGACAAGCGTCACGGAGCATTGAGAATACAGGGGTCATGGAGCATTGGGATGACAAGGGCATGGATCATTGTGATGACAAGGGTCATGGAGCATTGGGCGGAAAATGTTCATGGAGTACTGTGAGGACAGGGGTCATGTAGAATTTTGATTTCATTGTGCTGACAATAGCCGGAAGCATTATTATAATTGGCATGATGCATTGTGATGACAGGGTTCATGGAGCATTGAGATGAAGAGGGGCATGGAGCATTGTGATTACTGGGGTCTTGGAGCATTGTGATGACAAGGGCATAGAAAATTGTGATGGCAGGGTTCATGGAGCATTGTTATGACAGGGGTAATGGAGCATTGTGATGAGAAGTGCATGGCGCATTGTGATTACAAGGTTCATGGAGCATTGTGATGACAAATTTGTGGACCGTTGGGATGAAAAGTAAGTGGCACATTGTGATGACAAGGGTCATGGAGCATTTTTTTGACAAAGACATGGAGCATTGTGATGACAAGGGTCACGGAGCATTGTGATGAAAAGTTCATGGAGCATTGTGGTTACAAAGGTAACAGAGCCTTGAGATGACGTGGGTATCGCCCATTGTGATGACAAATGTTATGAAGAATTGTGATGACTGGAGTCATGGAGCATTGTGATGACAGGGGTCATGGAGCATTGTGATGAAAAGGGCATGGAACATTGTGCTGAGAAAGGCATAGAGCATTGTGATGACATGTGTCATGGAGCACTGTGATGACAAGCGTCACGGACCACTGAGATTACAGGGGTCATGGAGCATTAGGAAGACAAGGGCATGGATCATTGTGATGACAAGGGTCATGGAGAATTGGGCTGAAAATGTTCCTGGAGTATTGTGATGACGGGTGTCATGGGGCATTGTGATTACAGGGGTCTTGGAGCATTATGATGACAAAGGTCCCAGATCATTAGGTTGTCAGGTGTCATGGAGTGTTGTGATGACAGTGGTCATGGAGCATTGTGATGAGAAAATCATGGAGAATTGTGAAGACAGGTGTGAGGGAGAATTGTGATGACATATGTCATCGTCCACTTCGATGACAATGGCATGGTGCATTGTGATGCCGAATGTAATAGAGGATTGTGATGACAAATATAATGGAACATTGTGATGACTAGGGCTTGGAGCATTATTATGACAAGGGCCATTGAGAATTTTCATGACAATGTCGTGAAGCATTGTGATGACAAGGTCCTCGAGCACTGTGATGAGAAATCCATGTAGCCTTGTGATGACAGGTCTCATGGAGCATACTGATGAAAAGGGGCATGGAGCATTCTGATTACAGGGGTCTTGGAACATTGTGATAGCAAGGGCATGGAGCATTGTGATGACAAGGGCATGGAGCATTGGTCTAATAAGTTTCATGGATTATTGTGATGACAGTTGGAATGGCGCATTGTGATGACAGTGGTCATGGAGCATTGTGATGATAATGGTCATGGAGCATTGTGATGAGAAGTTCATGGAGCATTGAGTTGAAAATATTCATGGAGTATTGTGATGACAGGGGTCATGGAGCATTGTGATGACTAGGGAATGGAGCATGGTGATGACACGGTCCTGGAGAATTGTGATGAGATGACGATGGAGACTTGTGATGACAAGTCTCATGGAGCATTCTTATGAAAAAGGGCATGGAGCATTGTGATTACAGGGGGCTTGGAGCATTGTGAAGACAAGGGCATGGAGCATTCTGAGGAGAAGGCCATGGAATATTCTGATGGCATGCGTCATGGAGCTTTGTGATGACAAGGGCATGGAGCATTGTGATTACAGGGGTCTTGGAGCCTTGTGATGACAAGGCCATGGAACATTTTGATGGCAGGGGTCATGGAGCATTCTTATGACAGAGGTAATGGAGCATTGTGATGAGAAGGGCATTGAGCATTTGTCTGAAATGTTTCATGGATTATTGTGATGAGAATGGGCATGGAACATTGTGATGACAAGTGCACGGTACACTGTGATACATGTGTCATGGAGGATTGTAATGAAAAGGGCATGGAGCATTGTGATGCGAAGGGCATCGAGCATTGTGATGACAAGTGTCATGGAGCTTTTGATGACAAGGGCATGGAGCAATGTGATGAGATGGTTCATGGAGCATTGTGATGACAATGACATGGAGCATTGTGATGCCAAGTGTCATGGAGCTTTGTGATGACAAAGGTCATGGATCATTTTGATGACAAGTGTGTTGTGCATTGTGATGAGAAGGGCAGGGAGCATTTTGATGACAGGGTCATGCAGCAATTTGATGAAAAGTATAATGGAACATTCTGATGGCATGGATTATAGAACACTGTGTTGCCAGGGATCATGGAGCTTTGGGATGAAAAGGGTCATGGAGCATTTTGATGACGAGGTTATGGAACATTGTGATGTCAGGGGTCAAGGAACATTGTGCTGATAAGGGGATGTAGCATTGTGATGACAGGGGTCATGGAACATTTTGATAACAGGGTTGAGCGAGGATTGTGATGACTAGTGATGAAACATTGTGATATCTCATGTGAGAGAGCATTTGTATGAGAAGTTCATGGAGCATTGTGATTACAAGGTTTATGGAGCATAGCGATGACAAGGTTGTGGATCATTGTGATGAAAAGTGCATGGCACATTGTGAGGACAAGTTTCATGGGGCATTGTTCTGACAAAGGCATGGAGCATTGTGATGACAAGGGTCACGGAGCATTGTCATGAAATGTTCATGGAGCATTGTGGTTAAAAAGGTCACAGAGCCTTGTGATGACGTGGGCATGGACCGTTGTGATGACAAACATTATGAAGCATAGTGATGAATGGAGTCACGGAGCATTGTGATGACAGGGGTCATGGAGCATTGTGATGACAAGGGCATGGAGCATTGTGATGACAGGGGCATGGAGCATTGGTCTGACAAGTTTCATAGATAATTGTGATGACAGTGGACATGGTGGATTATGATGACAAGGGCATGGAGCATTGTGAAGACAGGTGTCAGGGAGCATTGTGATGACCTATGTCATGGTCCATTGCGATGAAAATAGCATGGAGCATTGTGATGCCACATGTAATGGAGGATGTGATGACAAATAAAATGGATCATTGTGATGACTAGGGCATGGAGCGTTATGTTGACAAGGGCCATTGAGAATTTTCATGACAATGTCGTGAAGCATTGTGATGACAAGTCCTGGAGCATTGTGATGAGAAAACCATGGAGGCTTGTGATGACAAATCTCAAGGAGCATACTGATGAAAAGAGGCCTGGAGCATTCTGATTACAGGGGACTTGGAACATTGTGATACAAGGTCATGGAGCATTTTGATGACAAGTGTATGCAGTATTGTTAAGAGAGGTATCATGGAGCATTGTGATGACATATATTATGGCCCATTGTGATGACAATGGCATGGAGCATTGTGATGCCAAGTGTCATGGAGGATTCTGATGACAAAGGAAATGGAACATTGTGATGACAATGGCTTGGAGCATTGTGATGACAAGGGTCAGGGAGCATGTGCTGACAAGTTCATGGAGAATTGTGATGACAAGTGTCATGGAGCATTCTGATGACAAGCTTGTGGAGTATTTTGATGACAATGGCATGGAGCATTGTGATGAAAATTGCATGGGGCTTTGTGATGAAAAAGGAATGGAGACTTTTGGTGACAGGTTTCAAGGAGCACTCTGACGACAATGTCAGGGAGCATTGTGATGACAAGTGTATTGAGAATTGTGATGACAAAGGTCATGGAGCATTGTGATGAAAAGGGCATGGAGTATTGTGATGACAGGCATCATGGAGCGTTATGATGACAAGTGTTACAGAACATTGTGATCACAAGGGTTTGGAGCATAGTGATGACAGAGGTCATGGATCATTTGATTTCAAGGATCAGGGAGCATTGTGATGACAAGGGCATGAAGCAATGTGATCCCAGGTTTCATGGAGGATTGTGATGAGAATGGTAATGGAGTATTGTGATGACAAGCGCATAGAGCATTGTAATGACAAGGTCATGTAGCATTTTGCTGACAAAGGCTTGGAGTACTGTGATGACAAGTTTCAAGGAGCACTGTGATGACAAGCATCACGGAGCATTGTGAATACAGGGGTCATGGAGCATTGGGATGACAAGGGCATGGATGATTGTGATGACAAGGGTCATAGAGCATTGGGCTGAAAATGTTCTTGGAGTACTGTGATGACAGGGGTCATGGAGAATTTTGATTTCATTGTGCTGACAATAGCCGGAAGCATTATAATGATTGGCATGATGCATTGTGATGAAAGGGTTCATGGAGCATTGAGAGGAAGAGGGGCATGGAGCATTGTTATTACAGGGTTCTTGGAGCCTTGTGATGACAAGGGCATGGAACATTTTGATGAGAAGGACATGGAACATTTTGATGACGTGTCATGGAGCTTTGTGATGACAAGGGCATAGAACATTGTGATGGCAGGGGTCATGGAGCATTGTTATGACAGAGGTAATGGAGCATTGTGAAGAAACGGGCATGGAGCATTGTGATGACAGGGGCAAGGAGCATTGGTCTGACAAGTTTCATAGATTATTGTGATGAGAGTGGGCATGGTGCATTGTGAAGAAAAGGGCATGGAGCATTGTGATGACAAGGGCAAGGAGTATTGAGAAGACATGTGTCAGGGAGCATTGTGATGACATATGTCATGGTCCATTGCGATGACAATGGCATGGAGCATTGTGATGCCAAATGTAATGGAGGATTGTGATGACAAATATAATGGAGCATTGTGATGACTACGGCTTGGAGCAATATGATGACAAGGGCCATTGAGAATTTTCATGACAATGTCGTGAAGCATTGTGATGACAAGGTCCTGGAGCACTGTGATGAGAAAATCATGGAGCCTTGTGATGAGAAGTCTCATGGAGCATACTGATGAAAAGGGGCATGGAGCATTCTGCTTATAGGGGTCTTGGAACATTGTGATAACAAGGGCATGGTGCATTGTGATGACAAGGGCATGGAGCATTGGTCTAATAAGTTTCATGGATTATTGTGATGACAGTTGGAATTGCGCATTGTGATGACAATGGCATGCAGTATTGTGAAGAGAGGTGTCAGGGAGCATTGTGATGACATATGTAATGGCCCATTGTGATGATAATGGCATGGAGCATTGTGATGCCAAGTGTCATGGAGGATTCTGTTGACAAAGGTAATGGAGCATTGTGATGACAAGGGTTTGGAGCATTGTGATGACAAGGGTCAGGGAGCATTGTGCTGACAAGTGCATGGAGAATTGTGATGACAAGAGTCATGGAGCATTCTGATGACAAGCTTGTGGAATATTTTGATGACAACTGCATGGAGCATTGTGATGAAAATGGCATGGGGCATTGTGATGAAAAAGGAATGGAGCCTTTTTGTGACAGGTTTCAAGGAGCACTCTTACGACCATGTCAGGGAGCATTGTGATTACAAGTGTATTGAGAATTGTGATGACAAAGTCATGGAGTATTGTGATGAAAAGGGCATGGAGTATTGTGATGACAGGCATCATGGAGCTTTGTGATGACAAGTGTTATGGAACATTGTGATCACAAGGGTTTGGAGCATTGTGATTACAGAGGTCATGGATCATTTTGATTTCAAGGAGCAGGGAGCATTGTGATGACAAGGGCATGAATCAATGTGATCCCAAGTTTCAAGGAGGATTGTGATGACAATGGTAAAGGAGTATTGTGATGACAAGCACATAGAGCACTCTAATGACAAGGTCATGTAGCATTTTGCTGACAAAGGCATGGAGCATGGTGATGTCATGTGTCATGAAGCACAGTGATGACAAGCGTCACGGAGCATTGTGAATACAGGGATCTTGGAGCATTGAGATGACGAGGGCATGTATCTTTGTGATGACAAGTGTCATGGAGCATTTGGCTGAAAAAGTTAATGGAGTATTGTGATGACAGGGGTCACGGAATATTGTGATTACAGGGGTCTTGGAGCATTGTGATGACAAGAGTCACGGATCATTGTGTTGTCACGTGTCATGGAGTGTAGTGATGACAGTGGTCATGGAGCATTGTGATGATATTGGTCATGTAGCATTGTGATGAGAAGGTCATGGAGCATTGGGCTGAAAATGTTCATGGAGTATTGTGATGACATGGGTCATGGAGCATGATGATGACAAGGTCCCGGAGCATTGTGATGAGATGACCATGGATACTTGTGGTGACAAGTCTCATGGAGCATTCTGATGAAAAGGGGCATGGAGCATTGTGATTACAGGGGTCTTGGAGCATTGTGATGACAAGGACATGGATCATTGTGAGGAGAAGGCCATGGAGCATTCTGATAACATGCGTCATGGATTTTTGTGATGACAAGGGCATGGAGCAATGTGATGACATGGCCGTGGAACGTTGTGATGGCAGGGGTCATGGAGCATTGTTGTGACAGTTGTTATGGAGCATTGTGATGAGAATGGCATTGACCTTTGCTCTGAAATGTTTCATGGATTATTGTGATGAGAGTGGGCATGGAGCATTGTGATGACAAGGGCACGGTACACTGTGATACTTGGGTCACGGAGGATTGTAATATCAAGGGCATGGAGCATTGTGAAGAGAAGGGCATCGGGCATTGTGATGACTAGTGTCATGGAGCTTTGTGATGACAAGGGCATGGGGCAATGTGATGAGAGGGTTCATGGAGCATTGTGATGGCAATGACATGGAGCATTGTGATGCCAAGGGTCATGGAGCTTTGTGATGACAAATGTCATGGAGCATTTTGATGACAAGGGTGTGGTGCATTGTGATGAGAAGGGCAGGGAGCATTTTGATGACAGGGTCATACAGCAATTTGATGAAAAGGGTAATGGAATATTTTGATGACAGAGGTTATAGAACATTGTGATGCCATGGGTCATGGAGCTTTGGGATAAAATGGGTCATGGAGCATTTTGATGCCAGGGGTTATGGAACATTGTGATGTCAGGGGTCATGGAACATTGTGTTGATAAGGGGATGTAGCATTGTGATGACAGGGGTCATGGAACACTGTGATTATAGTGGTGATGGAGGATTGTGATAACTAGTGATGGAACATGGTGATATCTCTGTAGACAGCATTTGGATGAGAAGTGAATGGAGAATTGTGATTACAAGGTTTATGGATCATAGCGATGACAAGTTTGTGGATCATTGTGATGAAAAGCGTGTGGCACATTGTGATGACAATGGTCATGGAGAATTGTGATGAGAAGCCCATTGATAATTGTGATGACGAGTGTCATGGGGCATTGTGATGACAAGTGATATGGAATATTGTGATCAAAAGGGTTTGGAGCATTGTTATGACAGAGATCATGGAGCATTTTGATTTCATTGTGGTGACAATAGCATGAAGCATTATGATGATGGGCATGGTGCATAGTGATGACAGGGTTCATGGATCATTGAGATGAAAAGAGGCATAGAGCATTGTGATTACAGGGTTCTTGGAGAATTGTGATGAGAAGGGTCATGGAGCATTAAGATGACAAGGCCATGGTACACCGTGATAGCATGGGTCATGGAGCGTTGTTATGACCTGGGTAATGGAGCATTTTGATGGCACGGGAATGGAGCATTTTGATGAGAAGGCCATGGAGCATTCTGATGACATGGGTCATGGAGCTTTGTGAAGACAAGCGAAAGGAGCAATGTGATGAGAGTATTCATGGAGCATTGTGATGACAATGACATTGAGCATTGTGATGCCAAGGGTCATGGATATTTGTGATGACAAACGACATGGAGCATTTTGATGGCAAGGGCGTTGTGCATTGTGATGAGAAAGGCAGGGAGCATTCTGATGTCAGGGTCGTGGAGCAATTTGATGAAAACTGTCATGGAACATTTTGATGACAGGTGTTATGGAACATTGTGATGTCAGGGGTCATCGAACATTGTGATGATATGTGCATGTAGCATTGTGATGACAGGAGTCATGGAACATTGTGATGACTGGGGTGAGGGAGTATTGTGACAAACAGTGATGTAGCATTGTGATATCATTGGTGAGAGAGCATTTTGATGAGAAGTGCATGGAGCACTGTGATGACAAATTTTAAGGAGCATTGTGATGACAAGATTGTGGAGCACTGTGATGACAAGCTCATGGTGCATTGTGATGACGTGTCATGGAGAATTGTGCTGACAAGCGCATGGAGCATTGTGATGACAAGGGTCAAAGAATATTGTGATGAAATGTTCATGGAGCACTCTGGTTAAAAAGGTCACAGAGACTGTTGATGACGAGGGCATGGACAATTGTGATGACAAAAGTCATGAAACATTGTGATGACTGGAGTAAAGGAGCACTGTGGTGACAGGGGTCATGGAGCATTTTGATAACTACGGCATGGATCATTGTGATGACAAGGGGAAGGAACATTGGTCTAATAAGTTTCATGGATTAGTGCAATGACAGTTGGAATGGTGCATTGTGATGACAAGGGCATGGATCATTGTGATGACCAGGTCATGCAGTATTGTGAAGACAGGTGTCAGGGAGCATTGTGCTGACATATGTAATGGTCCATTGTGATGACAATGGCATGGAGCATTGTGATGCCAAGTGTCATGGATGATTCTGATGACAAAGGTAATGGAGCAGTGTGAGGACAATGGCTTGGAGCATTGTGATGACAACGGTCAGGGAGCATTGTGCTGACAAGTGCATGGAGAATTGTGATGACAAGGGTCATGGAGCATTCTGATGACAAGCTTGTGGAGTATTTAGATGACAATGGCATGGAGCATTGTGATGAAAACGGCATGGGGCATTGTGATGAAAAAAGCATGGAGCCTTTTCGTGACAGGGTTCAAGGAGCATTCTGAGGACAAGTGTCAGTGAGCACTGTGATGAAAAGTGTATTGAGAATTGTGATGACAAAGGTCATGGAGCATTGTGATGAAAAGGGCATGGAGTATTGTGATGACACGCATCATGGAGCATTGTGATGACAAGTGTTATGGTACATTGTGATCACAACAGTTTGGAGCATTGTGATGACAGAGGTCATGGATCATTTTGATTTCAAGGAGCATGGAGCATTGTGATGACAAGGGCATGAAGCAATGTGATCCCAAGGTTCATGGAGGATTGTGATGACAATGGAAATGGAGTATTGTGATGACAAGCACATAGAGCATTGTAATGACAAGGTCATGTAGCATTTTGCTGACAAAGGCATGGAGCATTGTGATGACATGTGTCCTGGAGCAATGTGATGACAACGGAATGGAGCATGGTGATGACAAGGTCCTGAGGCATTGTGATGAGAAGACCATGGAGACTTGTGATGACAAGTCTCATGGAGCATTGTGAATACAGGGGTCATGGAGCATTGGGATGACAAGGGCATGGATCATTGTGATAGCAAGGTTCATGGAGCTCTGGGCTGAAAATGTTCATGGTGTGTGGTGATGACAGGGATCATGGAGCATTGTGTTGACTAGGGAATGGAGCATTATGATGACAAGAGTACAGGATCATTGTGTTGTCAGGTGTCATGGAGTGCTGTGATGACAGTGGTCATGGAGCATTGTGACGATATTGTCCATGGAGCATTGTGATGAGTAGGTCTGGAGCATTGGGCTGAAAATGTTCATGGATTATTGTGATGACAGGGGTCATGGAGCATTGTGATGACAAGGGAATGGAGCATGGTGATGACAAGGTCCTGGAGCATTGTGATGAGATGATCATGGAGACATGTGATGACAAGTCTCATGGAGCATTCTGATGAAAAGGGGCATGGAGCCTTCTGATTACAGGGGTCTTGGAGCATTGTGATGACTAGGGCATGGAGCATTGTGATGAGAAGGCCATGGAGCATTCTGATGACATGCGTCATGTAGTTTTGTGATGACAAGGGTATGGACAATTTGTGATTACAGGGATCTTGGAGCATTGTGATGAAAAGTGCATGGATCACTGTGATGAAAAAGGCATGGAGCCTTGTCATGACAGGGTTCAAGGAGCATACTGACGACAAGTGTCAGGGTGCATTGTGATGACAACTGTATTGAGCATTGTGATGACAAAGATCATGGAGCATTGTGATGAGAAGACCATGGATAATTATGATGATGAGCGTCATGGGGTTTTGTGATGATAAGTGTTATGGAACATTGTTATCACAAGGGTTTGGAGAATTATGATGACAGAGGGCATGGGGAATATTGATTTCATTGTGAGGACAATAGCCTGATGCATTATGATGATGGGCATGGTGCATTGTGATGACAGGGTTCATGGAGCATTGAGATGAAAATGGGCTTGGAGCATTGTGATTACAAGGTTCTTGGAGCATTGTGATGACAACGGCATGGAACATTGTGATGAGAAGGCCATGGAACATTCTGATGACATGCGTCATGGAGCTTTGTGATGACAAGGGCATGGAGCATTGCGATTTCAGGGGTCTTGAGCAATGTGATGATAAGTGACATGGAATCTTGTGATGACTAGGCCGAGAAACATTGTGATGGCAAGGGTCATGGTGCATTCTTATGACAGGTGTAATGGAGCATTTTGATGAGAAGGGCATGGAACATTGGTCTGAAATGTTTCATGGATTATTGTGATGAGAGTGGGCATGGAGCTTTGTGATGACAAGAGCACGGAACACTGTGATACATGGGTCATGCAGGATGGTAATGACAAGGGCAGGGAGCATTGTGATGAGAAGGGCATCGAGCATTGTGATGACAAGTGTCATGGAGCTTTGTGATGACAAGGGAATGGAGCAATATGTTGAGAGGGTTCATGGAGCATTGTGATGACAATGACATGGAGCATTGTGATGCCAAGGGTCATGGAGCTTTGTGATGAAAAGTCATGGAGCATTTTGATGACAAGGGTGTGGTGCATTGTGATGACAAGGGCATGGAGCATTGTGATGACCACATCATGCAGTATTGTGAAGACAGTTGTCAGGGAGCATTGTGATGAGATATGTAATGGCCCATTGTGATGACAATGGCATAGAGCATTGTGATGCCAAGTGTCATGGAGGATTCTGATGACAAAGGTAATGGAGCATTGTGATGACAATGGCTTTGAGCATTGTGATGACAAGGGTCAGGGTGCATTGTTCTGAAAAGTGCATGGAGAATTGTGATGACAATGGTCATGGAACATTCTGATGACAAGCTTGTGGAGTATTTTGATGACAATGGCATGGAGCATTGTGATGAAAACGGCATGGGGCATTGTGATGAAAAAGGCATGGAGCCTTTTCGTGACAAGTTTCAAGGAGCATTCTTACGACAAGTTTCTGGAAGCATTGTAATGACAAGTGTATTTAGAATTGTGATGACAATGGTCATGGAGCATTGTGATGAAAAAGCCATGGAGTATTGTGATGACAGGCATCATGGAGCGTGGTGATGACAAGTTTTATGGAACATAGTGATTACAAGGGTGTGGAGCATTGTGATGAGAGAGGTCATGGATCATTTTGATTTCAAGGATCATGGAGCACTGTGATGACAAGGGCATGAAACAATGTGATCCCAAGGTTCATGGAGGATTGTGATGACAATGGTAATGGAGTACTGTGATGACAAGTGCATAGAGCATTGTATTGACAAGGTTATGTAGCATTTGCTGACAAAGGCATGGAGCATTGTGATGACAGGTGTCATGGAGCAGTGTGATGACAAGCGTCACGGAGCTTTGTGAATACAAGTGTCATGGAGCATTGGGAAGACAAGGGCATGGTTCAATGTGATGACAAGTGTCATGGAGCATTGGGCTGAAAATGTTCATGGAGTATTGTGATGACAGGGGTCATGGAGCATTGTGATGACTAGGGAATGGAGCATTTTGATGACAAGAGTTCCGGATCATTGTGTTGTCAGGTGTCATGGAGTGTTGTGATGACAGTGGTCATGGAGCATTGTGATGATATTGGCCATGGAGCATTGTGATGAGAAGGTTGTGGAGCACAGTGATTACAGGTGTCTTGATGCATTGTGATGAAATGGGCATGTATCATTGTGATGAAAAATGCATTGAGACTTGTCATGACAGGTTTCAAAAAGCATACTGACGACAAGTGTCAGGGAGCATTGTGATAACAAGTGTATTGAGCATTTGATGACAAAGGTCATGGAGCAATGTGATCAGAAGACCAAGGATAATTGTGACGATGAGCGTCATGGGGTGTTGTGATGATAAGTCTTATGGAACATTGAGATCACAAGGGTTTGGAGCATTATGATGACAGAGGTCATGGAGAATTTAGATTTCCTTGTGATGACAATAGCCTGAAACATTATGATGATGGGCATGGTGCATTGTGATGACAGGGTTCATGGAGCATTGAGATGAAAAGGGGCATGGAGCATTGTGATTACCGGGGTCTTGGAGCACTGTGATTACAAGGGCATGGAGCATTGTGATGAGAAGGCCATGGTACATTCTGATGACATGCGTCATGGAGCACTGTGATGACAAGGGCATGGAGCATTGTGATTACAGGGGTCTTGGACCATTGTGATGACAAGGGTCATGGAGCCTTGTGATGACATGCCGTTGAACAATGTAATGGCAGGTGTCATGGAGCATTGTTATCACAGAGGTAATGGAGCATTGTGATGAGAAGGGCATTGAGCTTTGGTCTAAAATATTTCATGGATTATTGTGATGAGAGTGGGCATGGAGCATTGGGATGACAAGGGCGCGGAACACTGTGATGCATGGTTCATGGAGGATTGTAATGACAAGGGCATGGATCATTGTGATGAGAAGGGCATCGAGCATTGTGATGACAAGTGTCATGGAGCTTTGTGATGACAAGGGCATGGAGCAATGTGATGAGAGTGTTCATGGAGCTTTGTGATGACAATGACATGGAGCATTGTGATGCCAATGGTCACGGAGATTTGTGATGACAAATAACAGCGAGCATTTCGATGACAATGGTGTGGTGCATTGTGATGAGAAGGGCAGGGAGCATTTTGATGACAGGGTCATGCAGCAATTTGATGAAAATGTAATGGAATATTTTGAGGGCAGGGGGTATAGAACATTGTGATGTCAGGGGTCATGGAGCTTTGGGATGAAAAGGGTCATGGTGCATTTTGATGACAGGGGTTATGGAACATTGTGATGTCAGGGGTCATGGAACATTGTGATGATAAGGGTATGTAGCACTGTGATGACAGGTGTCATGGAACATTATGATTACAGGCGTGAGGGGTATTGTGATGACTAGTGATGGAACATAGTGATATCTCAGGTGAGAGAGCATTTGGATGAGAAGTGCAAGGAGCATTGTGATTACAAGTTTTATGGAGCATAGTGATTACAAGTTTATGGACCGATGTGATGAAAAGCACGTGGCACATTGTGATGACAAGGGTCATGGAGCATTGTTCTGACAAAGGCATGGAGCATTGTGATGACAAGGGTCACGGAGCATTGTGATGAAAAGTTCATGGAGCATTGTGGTTACAAAGGTCACAGAGCCTTGTGATGACACGGGCATGGACCGTTTTGATGACAAACGTTATGAAGCATTGTGATGACTGGATTCACGGAGCATTGTGATGATAGGAGTCATGGAGCATTGTGATGACAAGGGCATGGAGCATTGTGGTGACAGGGGCATGGAGCATTGGTCTGACAACTTTCATAGATTATTGTGATGACAGTGGACATGGTGCATTGTAATGACAAGGGTATGGATCATGGTGATGAGAAGGTCATGGAGTATTGTGAAGACAGGTGTCAGGGAGCATTGTGATGACATATGTCATGGTCCATTGCGATGATAATGGCATGGAGCATTGTGATGCTAAATGTAATGGAGGATTGTGATGACAAATAAAATGGAGCATTGTGATGAGTAGGGCTTGGAGCAATATGATGACAAGTGCTACTGAGAATTTTCTTCACAAAGTTGTGAAGCATTGTGATGACAAGGTCCTGGAGCATTGTGATGAGAAATCCATGGAGCCTTGTGATGACAAGTCTCATATAGCATACTGAAGAAAAGGGGCATGAACCATTGTGATTACAGGGGTCTTGGAACATTGTGATGACAAGGGCACGGAGCATTGTGAAGAGAAGGCCAAGGAGCATTCTGAGGACATGCGTCTTTGAGCTTTGTGATGACCAGCGCATGGAGCATTTTGATTACAGGGGTCTTGTAGCACTGTGATGAAAAGGGCGTGGATCATTGTGATGAAAAAGGCATGGAGCCTTTTCGTGACAGGGTTCAAGGAGCATTCTTATGACAAGTGTCAGGAGCATTGTGATGACAAGTGTATTGAGCATTGTGATGACAAAGGTCATGGGGCATTGTGATGAGAAGGCCATGGAGCATTCTGATGACATGTGTCATGGAGCTTAGTGATGACAAGGACATGGAGCAATGTGATGCCAAGTGTCATGCATATTTGTGATGACAAATGTCATGGAGCATTTTGATGACAAGGGCGTTGTGCATTGTGATGAGTAGTGCTGGGAGCATTGTGATGACAGGGTCATGGAGCAATTTGATGAAAAGTGTCAAGGAACATTTTGATGACGGCGGTTAAGGAACATTGTGATGTCAGGGATCATCGAACATTGTGATGATAAGTGCATGTAGCACTGTGATGACAGGAGTCATGGAACATTGTGATGACAGGGGTGAGGGAGTATTGTGGCGAATAGTGAAGTAACATTGTGATATCAGTGATGAGAGAGCATTTTGATGAGAAGTACATGGAGCATTGTGATGACAAGGTTTATGGAGCATTGTGATGACAAGATTGTGGAGCACTGTGATGACAAAGCACATGGTGCATTGTGATGACATGTGTCATGGAGCATTGTGCTGACAAGCGCATGGAGCATTGTGATGACAAGGGTCATGGAGCATTGTGCTGAGAAAGGCATAGAGCATTGTGATGACAAATGTCAAAGAGAATTGTGATGAAAAGTTCATGGAGCATTGTGGTTAAAAAGGTCACAGAGACTCTTGATGACGAGGGCATGGACCATTGTGATGACAAAGGTCATGAAGCACTGTGATGACTGGAGTCACGGAGCACGGCGATGACAGGGGTCATGGAGCATTGTGATGACAAGGGGCATGGAGCATTGTGATGATAAGGGCATGGATCATTGGTCTCATAAATTTCATGTATTACTGTGATGACTGTTGGAATGGTGCATTTTGGTGACAAGGGGATGGAGCATTGTGATGCCAAGTGTCATGGAGGATTCTGATGACAAAGGTAATGGTGCATTTTGATGAAAATGGCTTGGAGCATTGACATGACAAGGGTCAGGGAGCATTGTGCTGACAAGTGCATGGAGAATTGTGATGACAGGGGTCATGGAGCATTGTGATGACAGAGGTAATGGAGAATATTGATTTCATTGTGCTGACAATAGCCGGAAGCATTATGATGATGGGCATGGTGCATTGTGATGACAGGTTTCATGGAGCATTGAGATGAAAAGGGGCATGGAGCATGGTGATTACAGGGGTCTTGGAGCATTGGGATGATAAGGGCATGGAGCATTGTGATGAGAAGGCCATGGAACATTCTGATGACATGTGTCATTGAGCTTTGTGATGAAAAGGGCATGGAGCATTGTGATTACAGGGTTCTTGAACCATTGTGATGACAAGGGTCATGGAGCCTTGTTATGACAAGGCCGTGGAACATTGTGATGGCAGGGGTCATGGAGCATTGTTATGTCAGAGGTAATGGAGCATTGTGATGAGAAGGGCATTGAGCATTGGCCTGAAAGTTTTCATGGATTATTGTGATGAGAGTGGGCACGGAGCATTGTGATGACAAGGGCACGGAACACTGAGATACATGAGTCATGGAGGATTGTGATGAAAATGGCATGGAACATTTTGATGAGAAGTGCATCGAGCATTGTGATGACAAGTGTCATGGAGCTTTGTGATGACAAGTGCATGGAGCAATGGGATGAGAGTGTTCATGGAGCATTGTGATGACAATGACATGGAGCATTGTGATGCCAAGGGTCCTGGAGCTTTGTGATGACAAATGTCATGGAGCATTTTGATGACAAGCGTGTGGTGCATTGTGATGAGAAGGTGAGGGATCATTTTGATGACAGGGTCATGCAGCAATTTGTTGAAAATTGTAATGGAACATTTTGTTGACAGGGGTTACAGAACATTGTGATGCCATGGGTCATGGAGCTTTGGGATGTAAAGTGCCATGGAGCATTTTGATGAGAGTGGTTATCGAAAATTGTGATGTCAGAGGGGTCCTGGAACTTTGTGATTACAGGGTTGACGGAGGATTGTGATGACTAGTGATGGAACATTGTGATATCTCAGGTGAGAGAGCATTTGGATGAGAAGTGCATGGAGAATTGTGATTACAAGTTTTATGGAGCATAGCGATGACAAGGTTGTGGATCATTGTGATGAAAAGCGTGTGGCACATTGTGATGACAAGGGTCATGGAATATTGTTCTGACAAAGGCATGGACCATTGTGATGACAAGGGTCACGGAGCATTGTGATGAAAAGTTCATGGAGCATTGTGGTTACAAAGGTCACAGAGCCTTGTGATGACGTGGGCATGGACCGTTGTGATGACAAACGTTATGAAGCAATGTGATGACTGGATTCACGGAGCATTGTGATGACAGGGGTCATGGAGCATTGTGATGACAAGAGCATGGAACGTTGTGATGACAGGGACATGGAGAGTTGTGGTGATAAGTTTCAGAGATTATTGTGATGACAGTGGACATGGTGCATTGTGATGACAAGGGCATGGAGGATTGTGATGATAAGTCATGGAGTATTGTGAAGAGACTTGTCAGCATTGTGATGACATATGTCATGGTCCATTGTGATGACAATGGAAGGGAGCATTGTGATGCCAACTGTAATGGAGGATTGTGATGACAAATATAATGGAGCATTGTGATGACTAGGGCTTGGAGCATTATGATGAGAAGGGTCATTGAGAATTTTCATGACATGGTCGTGAAGCATTGTGATGACAAGCTCCTGGAACATTATGATGAGAAAACCAAGGAGCCCTGTGATGACTAGTCTCATGGAGCATACTGATGAAAAGGGGCAAGGAGCATTCTGATTACAGGGTTCTTGGAACATTGTGATAACAAGGGCATGAATCATTGTGATGACAAGTGCATGGAATATTGGTCTAATTAGTTTCATGAATTATTGTGATGACAGTTGGAATGGCGCATTGTGATGAGAAGGGCATGGAACATTGTGATGACCAGGTCATGCATTATTGTGAAGAGAGGTGTCAGGGAGCATTGTGATGACATATGTAATGGCCCATTGTGATGACAATGGCATGGAGCATTGTGATGCCAAGTGTCATGGAGGATTCTGATGACAAATGTAATGGAGCATTGTGATGACAATGGCTGGGAGCATTGTGATGACAAGGGTCAGGGAGCATTGTGCTGACAAGTGCATGAAGAATTGTGATGACAAGTGTCATGGAGCATTCTGATGACAACCTTGTGGACTATTTTGATGACAATGGCATGGAGCATTGTGATGAAAATGGCATGGGGCTTTGTGATGAAAAATGCATGGAGCGCTTTTGTTACAGGGTTCAATGAGCATTCTGACGACAAGTGTCAGGAAGCATTGTGATGACAATTGTATTGAGAATTGTGATGAGAAAGGTCATGGAGCATTGTGATGAAAAGGCCATGGAGTATTGCGATGACAGGCATCATGGAGCGTTGTGATGACAAGGGCATGAAGCAATGTGATCCCAAGTTTCATGGAGGATTGTGATGACAATTGTAATGGAGTATAGTGATGACAAGCGCATAGAGCATTGTAATGAGAAGGTCATGTAGCATTTTGCTGACAAAGGCATGGAGCATTGTGGTGACCGGTGTCTTGGAGCATTGGGATGACAAGGGCATAGATCATTGTGATGACATGGGTCATGGAGCATTCGGCTGAAAAAGTTCATGGAGTATTGGGATGACAGTGTTCATGGTGCATTGTGATAACAAGGGCATGGAGCATTGTGATGACAAGGGCATGGAGCATTGGTCTAATAAGATTCATGGATTATTGCGATGAGAGTTGGAATGAAGCATTGTGATGACAATGGCATGGAGCATTGTGATGACAAGAGTCACGGATCATTGTGTTGTCAGGTGTCATGGACTGTTGTGATGACAGTGGTCATGGAGCATCGTGATGATATTGGTCAGGGAGCATTGTGATGAGAATGTCATGGAGCATTGGGCTGAAAATATTCATGGAGTATTGTGATGAAAGTGGTCATGGAGCATTGTGATGAAAAGGGCATGGATCATTGTGATGAAAAAGGCATGGATCCTTGTCATGACAGGGTTCAAGGAGCATACTGACGACAAGTGTCAAGGAGCATTGTGACAACAAGTGTATTGAGCATTGTGATGACAATGATCATGGCGCATTGTGATGACAAGACCATGGATAATTGTGATGATGAGCGTCATGGAGTGTTGTGATTATAAGTGTTATGGAACATTGTGATCACAAGGGTTTGGAGCATTATAATGACAGAGGTCATGGAGAATTTTGATTTCATTGTAATGCCAATAGCCTGAAGAATTATGATGATGGGCATGGTGCATTGTGATGGCAGTGTTAATGGAGCATGGAGATGAAAAAGGGCATGGAGCATTTTGATTACAGGTGTCTTGGAGCATTGTGGTGACAAGGGTCATGGAGCCTTTTGATGACAAGGCCGTGGAACATTGTGATCTCAGGGGTCATGGAGCATTGTTATGACAGAGTTAATGGAGCATTGTGATGAGAAGGTCATTGAGCATTGGTCTGAAATATTTCATGGATTATTGTGACGAGAGTGGGCATGAAGCATTGTGATTACAAGGGCACAGAACACTGTGATACATGGGTCATGGAGGATTGTAAGGACAAGGGCATGGAGCAATGTGATGAGAGAGTTCATGGAGCATTGTGATGACAATGACAGGGAGCATTGTGAGGAGAAGGCCATGGAGAATTCCGATTACGTGCATCAGGTAGCTTTGTGATGACAAAGGCTAGGAGCATTGTGATTACAGGGGTCTTGGAACATTGTGATGAAAAGGGCATGGATCATTGTGATGAAAAAGGCATGGAGCCTTGTCATGACAGGGTTCAAGGAGCATACTGACAAGTGTCAGGGAGAATTGTGATGACAAGTGTATTGAGCATTGTGATGACAAGGTCATGGAGCACTGTGATGACAAGACCATGGATAATTGTGATGATGATCGTCATGGGGTGTTGTGATGATAAGTGTTATGGAACATTATGATCACAACGGTTGGAAGCATTTTGATGACAGAGGTCATGGAGAATTTTGATTTCATTGTAATGATAATAGCCTGAAGCATTATGATAATGGGCATGGTGCATTGTGATGACAGGGTACATGGAAAATTGAGATGAAAAAGGGCATGGAGCATTGTGATTTAAGGGGTCTTGGAGCATTGTGATGACAAGCGCATAGAGCATTGTAATGACAAGGTCATGTAGAATTTTGCTGACGAAGGCATGGAGCATTGTGATGACAGGTGTCATGGAGCACTGTCATGACACGTGTCACGGATCATTGTGAATACAGGGGTCATGGAGCATTGGGATGACAAGGTCATGGATCATTGTGATGAAAAGGGTCATGGAGCACTGCCCTGAAAATGTTCATGGAGTATTGTGATGAGAGGAGTCAGGGAGCATTGTGATGACAGAGGTCATGGAGAGTTTTGATTTCATTGCACTGACAATAGCCGGAAGCATTATGGTGATGGGCATGATGCATTGTGATGACAGGGTTCATGGAGCATTGAGATGAAAAGGGGCATGGAGCATTGTGATTACAGGGGTCTTGGAGCACTGTGATGACAAGGGCATGCCTCATTTTGATGAGCGGGCCATGGAACATTCTGATGACATGTGTCATGGAGTTTTGTGATGACAAGGGCATGGAGAATTGTGATTACAGGGGTCTTGGTGCATTGTGATGACAATTGTCATGGAGCCTTGTGATGACAAGGCCGTGGAACTTTGTGATGGCAGGGGTCATGGATCATTGTTATGACCGGGGTAATGGAGCACTGTGATGAGAAGGGCAATGAGCATTGAGATTACAATATTTATGGAGCATTGCAATGACAAATTTGTGGACCTTTGTGATGAAAAGCACGTGGCACATTTTGATGACAAGGGTCATGGAGTATTTTTCTGACAAAGGCATTGAACATTGTGATGACAAGTTCATGGAGCATTGTGGTAACAAACGTAACAGAGCCTTGTGATGATGCGGGCATGGACCATTGTGATGACAAATGTTATGAAGCATTGTGATGACGGGAGTCACAGAGCTTGTGATGACAGGGGTCATGAAGCTCTCTGATGACAAGGGCAAGGAGCATTGTGCTTAGAAAGGCACAGAGCATTGTGATGACAAGGGTCAAAGAGCATTGTGATAAAAAATTAATGGAAAATTGTGGTTAAAAAGGTCACAGAGACTGTTGATGATGAGGGCATGGACCATTGTGATGACAAAGTTCATGAAGCATTGTGATGACTGGAGTCATGGAGCATTGTGATAAAAAGGGCATGGAGAATTGTGATGACAAGGGCATGGAGCATTGGTCTAATAAGTTTCATGGATTATTGCTATGACAGTTGGAATGGCGCATTGTGATGACAAGGGCATGGAGCATTGTGATGACCAGGTCATGCAGTATTGTGAAGAGAGGTGTCAGGGATCATTGTGATGAGATATGTAATGGCCCATTGTGATGACAATGGCATGGAGCATTGTGATGCCAATTGTCATGGAGGATTCTGATGACAAAGGTAATGGAGCATTGTGATGACAATGGCTTGGAGCATTGTGATGACAAGGGTCAGGGAGCATTCTGATGACAAGCTTGTGGAGTATTTTGATGACAATGGCATGGAGCATTGTGATGAAAACAGCATTGGGCATTGTGATGAAAATGGCATGGAGCCTTTTCGTGACAGGTTTCAAGGAGCATTCTGACGACAAGTTTCAGGAAGCATTGTAATGACAAGTGTATTTAGAATTGTGATGACAAAGGTCATGGAGCATTGTGAGGAAAAGTCTATGGAGTATTGTGATGACAGGCATCATGGAGCGTTGTGATGACAAGTGTTATGGAACATTGTGATCACAAGGGTTTGGAGCATTGTGATGACAGAGGTCATGGATCATTTTGATTTCAAGGAGCATGGAGCATTGTGATGACAAGCGCATGAAGCAATGTGATCCCAAGGTTCATGGAGGATTGTGTTGACAATGGTAATGCAGTATTGTGATGACAAGCGCATAGAGCATTGTAATGACAAGGTCATGCAGCATTTTGCTGACAAAGGCATGTAGCATTGTGATGACAGGTGTCATGGAGCACTGTGATGACAAGCGTCACGGAGCATTGTGAATACAGGGGTCATGGAGCATTGGGATGACAAGGGCATGGATCATTGTGATGACAAGTGTCATGGAGCATTGGGCTGAAAATGTTCATGGAGTATTGTGATGACAGGGGTCATGGAGCATTGTGATGACAGAGGTCATAGAGAATTTTTATTTCATTGTGCTGACAATAGCCAGACGCATTATGATGATGGGCATGATGCACTGTGGTGACAGGGTTCATGGAGCATTGATATGAAAAGGGGCATGGAGCACTGTGATTACAGGGGTCTGGCAGCATTGTGATGAAAAGGGCATGTAGCATTTTGATGAGAAGTCCATGGAACATTCTAATGACATGCGTCATGGAGCTTTGTGACGACAAGGGCATGGAGCATTGTGATTACAGGGGTCTTGGAACATTGTGATGACAAGTGTCATGGAGCCTTGTGAATGACAAGGCCGTGGAACTTTGTGATGGCAGGGGTCATGGAACATGGTTATGACAGGTGTAATGGAGCATTGTGATGAGAAGGACAGGAAGCATTGGTGTGAAATGTTTCATGGATTATTGTGATGAGAGTGGACATGGAGCATTGTGATGACAAGAGCACGGAACACTGTGATACAATGGTCATAGAGGATTGTAATGACAAGGGCATGGAGCATAGTGATGAGAAGGGCATCGACCATAGTGATGACATGTGTCATGGAGCTTTGTGATGACAAGGGCACGGAGAAATGTGATGAGAAGGTTCATGGAGCATTGTGATGACAATGACATGGAGCATTGTGATGTCAAGGGTCAAGGAGATTTGTGATGACAAAAGTCATGGAGCATTTTGATGACAAGGGCATGGTGCATTGTGATGAGAAGGCCAGGGAGCATTTTGATGACAGGGTCATGCAGCAATTTGATGAAAATTGTAATGGAATATTTTGTTGACAGGGGTTATAGAACATTGGGATGTCAGGGGTCATGGAGCTTTGGGATAAAAAGTGTCATGGAGCATTTTGATGACAGGGGTTGTGGAACATTGTGATGTCAGGTGTCATGGAACATTGTGATGATAAGGGGATGTAGCATTGTGATGACCGGGGTCATGGAACATTGTGATTACAGGGGTCTTGGAGCATTGTGATGAGAAGGGTCATGGAGCCTTGTGATGACAAGGCCATGGAACATCTTGATGGCATGTGTCATGGAGCATAGTTATGACAGGCGTTATGGAACATTGTGATGGCAATGGCATGGAGGACTGTGATGAGAAGGCCATGGAGCATTCTGATGAAATGTGTCATGGAGCTTTGTGATGACAACAGCATGGAACAATGTGATGAATGTGATCATGGAGCATTGTGATGAAAATGACATGGAGCATTGTGATGCCAAGGGTCATGGATCTTTGTGATGACAAAGGTCATGGAGGATTTTGATGACAAGGGCGTTGTGCATTGTGATGAGAAGGGCAGGGAGCATTGTGATGACAGGGTAATGGAGCAATTGGATGAAATTTGTCATGGAACATTTTGATGACAGTGGTTATTGAACATTGTGATGCCAGGGGTCATGGAGCATTTTGATGAAAATGTTTTGGGAGAATTTTGATGACAGGGGTTATGGAGCATTGTGATGTCAGGGGTCATCGAACATTGTGATGATATGTGCATGTACAATTGTGATGACAGGAGTCATGGATCATTGTGATGACAGGGGTGAGGGAGTATTGTGACAAAGAGTGATGTAACATTGTGATATCTGTGGTGAGAGAGCATTTTGATGAGAAGTGCATGGAGCATTGTGATGACAAGGTTTATGGATCATTGTGATGACAAGATTGTGGAGCACTGTGATGACAAGTGCATGGTGCATTGTGATGACATGTGTCATGGAGCATCGTGCTGACATGCACATGGAGCATTGTGATAACAAGGGTCATGGAGCATTGTGCTGAGAGAGGCATAGAGAATTGTGATGACAAGGATCAAAGAGCATTGTGATGAAAACTTCATGGAGCATTGTGATGACAAGGGTCATGGAGTATTGTGATAACAAGGGCATGGATCATTGGTCTAATAAGTTTCATGGATTATTGCGATGACTGTTGGAATGGTGCATTGTGGTGACAAGGGCATGGAGCATTGTGATGACCAGGTCATGCAGTACTGTGAAGACTGGTGTCAGTGAGCATTGTGTTGACATATGTAATCGCCCATTGTGATGACAATGGCATGGAGCATTGTGATGCCAAGTGTCATGGAGGATTCTGACGACAAAGGTAATGGTGCATTGTGATGACAATAGCTTGGAGCATTGAGATGACAAGGGTCAGGGAGCATTGTGCTGACAAGTGCATGGAGAATTGTGATGAAAAGGGCCATGGAGCACTGTGATGAGAAGGACATGGATCATTGTGATGAAAAAGGCATGGAGCCTTGTCATGGCAGGGTTCAAGGAGCATACAGACAACAAGTGTCAGGGAGCATTTTGATGACAAGTGTAATGAGCATTGTGATGACAAAGGTCATGGAGCATTTTGATGAGAAGACCATGGATAATTGTGATGACGAGTGTCATGGGGCACTGTGATGACAAGAGTTATGGAATATTGTGATCACAAGGGTTTGGAGCATTGTTATGACAGAGGTCATGGAGCATATTGATTTCATTGTGATGACAATAGCCTGAAGCATTGTGATGATGTCATGGTGCATTGTGATGACACGGTTCATGGATCATTGAGAAGAAAATGGGCATGGAGCTTTGTGATTACAGGGGTCTTGGAGCATTGTGATGAGAAGGGTCATGGAGCCTTGTGATGACAAGGCCACGGAACATCGTGATGGCAGTTGTCATGGAGCATTGTTATGACAGGTGTAATGGAGCATTGTGATGGCAAGCACATGGAGCATTGTGATGAGAAGGCCATGGAGCATTCTGATGACATGTGTCATGGAGCTTTGTGATGACAAGGGCATGGAGCAATGTGATGAGAGCGTTCACGGAGCATTGTGATGACAATGACATGGAACATTGTGATGCCAAGGGTCATGGAACTTTGTGATGACCAATAACAGGGAGCATTTTGATGACAAGTGTTTGTGCATTGTGATGAGAAGGGCCCGGAACATTGTGATGACAGGGTCATGGAGCATTTTAATGAAAATTGTCATGGAACATTTTGATGACATGTGTTATGGAACACTGTGATGTCAGGGTTCATGGAGCATTTTGATGAAAAGGGTCATGGAGCATTTTGATGACAGGGGTTATGGAGCATTGTGATGACAGGTGTCATCGACCATTGTGATGATAAGTGCATGTAGCATTGTGATGACAGGGGTCATGGAACATTGTGATAACAGGGGTGAGGGAGTATTGTGACGAATAGTGATGTAACATTTTGATATCTGTGGTGAGAGAGCATTTTGATGAGAAGTGCATGGAGCATTGTGATGACAGAGTTTATGGAGCATTGTGATGACAAGATTGTGGAGCATTGTGATGACAAGCGCATGGTGCATTGTGATGACATGTATCATGGAGCATCTTGCTGAGAAGCGCATGGAGCATTGTGATGACAGTTGTCATGGAGCCCTGTGATGAAAAGCGTCATGGAGCATTGTGAATACAGGGGTCATGGAGCATTGGGATGACAAGGGCATGGATCATTGTGATGACAACTGTCATGTAGCAGTGGTCTGAAAATGTTCATGGAGTATTGTGATGTCAGGGTTCATGGAGCATTGTGATGACAGAGGTCATGGAGTATTTTGATTTCATTGTGCTGACAATAGCTGGAAGCATTATGATGATGGGCATGATGCATTGTGATGACAGGTTTCATGGACCATTGAGTTGAAAACGGGCATGGAGCATTGTGATTACAGGGGTCTGGGAGCATTGTGATGATAACGGCATGAAGCATTTTGATGAGAAGACCATGGAACATTCTGATGACATGTGTCATGGAGCTTTGTGATGACAAGGGCATGGAGCATTTTGATTACAGGGGTCTTGGAGCACTGTGATGACAAGGGTCATGGAGCCTTGTGATGACAAGGCCGTGGAAAATTGTGATGGCAGGGGTCAAGGAGCATTTTTATGACAGGTGTAATGGAGCATTGTGATGTGAAGGGCAAGGAGCATTGTGATTACAAGATTTATGGAGCATTGCGATGACAAATTTGTGGACCGTTGGGATGAAAATCGCGTCGCCCATTGTGATGACAAGGGTTATGGAGCATTTTTCTGACAAAGGCATGGAGCATTGTGATGACAAGGGTCTCGGAGCAGTGTGATGAAAAGTTCATGGAACACTGTGGTTACAAAGGTAACAGAGCCTTTTGATGACACGAGCATTGACCATTGTGATGACAAATGTTATGAAGAATTGTGAAGACAGTAGTCACGGAGCATTGTGATGACAGGGGTCATGGAGCAATGTGATGACAAGGGCATGGAGCATTGTGCTAAGAAAGGCATAGTGCATTGTGATGACAAGTGTCAAAGAGCATTGTGATGAAATGTTCATGGAGCATTGTGCTTAAAAGAGTCACAGAGACTGTTGATGATGAGGGCATAGACCACTGTGATGACAAAAGTCATGGAGCATTGTGATGACTGGAGTCACGGAGCATTGTGATGACAGGGGTCATGGAACATTGTGATAACAAGGGCATGGAGCATTGTGATGACAAGGGCATGGAGAACTGGTCTAATAATTTTCATGGAGTATTGCGATGACACTTGGAATGGCGCATTGTGATGACAAGGGCATGGAGCACTGTGATGACCAGGTCTTGCAGTATTGTGGAGAGAGGTGTGAGGGAGCACTGTGATGACATATGTAATGGCCCATTGTGATAACAATGGCCTGGAGCATTGTGATGCCAAGTTTCATAGAGGATTCTGATGACAAAGTTAATGGAGCTTTGTGATGACAAGTGACAGGGAGCATTGTGCTGTCAAGTGCATGGAGAATTGTGATGAAAAGGGTCTTGGAGCATTCTGATGACAAGCTTCTCGAGTATTTTGATGACAATGGCATGGAGCATTGAGATGAAAATGGCATGGGGCTTTGTGATGAAAAAGGCATGGAGCCTTTTCGTGACAGGGTTCAAGGAGCATACTGACGACAAGTGCCAGGGAGCACTGTGATGACAAGTGTATTAGGAATTGTGATGACAAAGGTCATGGAGCATTGTGATGAAAAGGGCATGGAATATTGTGATGGCAGGCATCATGGAGCGTTGTGATGACAAGTGTGATAGTGATTCCAAGTGTTTGGAGCATTGTGATGACAGGGGTCATGGATCATTTTGATTTCAAAGTGCATGGAGCATTGTGATGACAAGGGCATGAAGCAATGTGATCCCAAGGTTCATGGAGGTTTGTGATGACAATGGTAATGGAGTATTGTGATGACAAGCGCATAGAGCATTGTAATGACAATGTCATGTAGCATTTTGCTGACAAAGGCATGGAGCATTGTGATGCCAAGTGTCATGGAGCATTGGGCTGAAAATGTTCATGGAGTATTGTGATGACAGGGTCATGGAGCATTGTGATGAGTAGGGCATGGATGATTGTGATGACAAGTGTCCTGGATCATTGTGTTGTCAGGTGTCATGGAGTGTTGTGATGACAGTGGTCATGGAGCATTTTTACGATATTTTTCCTGGAGCATTGTGATGAGAATTTCATGGAGCATTGGGCTGAAAATATTCATGGAGTATTGTGATGACAGGGGTCATGGAGCATTGTGATGACAAGGGAATGCAGCAAGGTGATGACAAGGTCGTGGAGCATTGTGATGATAAAAGCATGGAGACTTGTGATGACAAGTCTCATGGAGCATTCTGATGAAAAGGGGCATGGAGCATTGTGATTACAGGGATCTTCTAGCATTGTGATGACAAGGGCCTGGAGCATTGTGAGGAGAAGGCCATAGAGCATTCTGATGACATGTGTCATTGAGATTTGAGGTGACAAGGGCATGGAGCACTGTGATTACAAGTGTCTTGGTACATTGTGATGAAAAGGCATGGATCATTGTGATGAAAAGGCATGGAGCCTTGTCATGACAGGGTTCAAGGAGCATACTGACGACAAGTGTCAGGGAGCATTGTGATGACAAGTGTATTGAGCATTGTGATGACAAAGGTCATGGAGCATTGTGATGAGAAGACCATGGATAATTGTGATGATGAGTGTCATAGGGTGTTGTGATGTTAAGTGTTATGGAACATTGTGATCACAAGGGTTAGGAGCATTATGATGACAGTGGTCATGGATAATTTTGATTTCATTGTGAAGACAATAGCCTGAAGCATTGTGATGATGGGCATGGAACATTCTGATAAGAGGCTTCATGGAGCATTGAGATGAAAAGTAGTATGGATCATTTTGAATACAGGGGTCTTGGAGCATTGTCATGACAAGGGCATGGAGGATTGTGATGAGAAGGCCATGGAACATTCTGATGGCATGCGTCATGGGGCTTTGTGATGACAAGGGCATGGAGCATTCTGATTACAGGGGTCTTGGAGCATTGTGATGACAAGGGTCACGGAGCCTTGTGATGACAGGGCCGTGGAACATTCTGTGGGCAGGTGTCATGGAGCATTGTTATGACAGAGGTAATGGAGCATTGTGATGACAAGGGCATTGAGCATTGGTGTGAAAGGTTTCATGGATTTTTGTGATGAGATTGGGCATATAGCACTGTGATGACAAGGGCACGGAACACTTTGATACATGGGTCGTGGAGGATTGTAATGACAAGGGCATGGAGCATTGTGATGAGAAGGGCATCGAGCATTGTGATGACAAGTGTCATGGAGCTTTGTGATGCCAAGGGCATGGAACATTTGGATGGCAAGGGTCATGGAGCATTGTTACGACAGAGGTAATGGATCATTGTGAAGAGAAGGGCATTGAGCATTGGTCTGAAATATTTCATTGATTACTGTGATGAGAAGGGCATTGAGCATTGTGATGACAAGTGTCATGGAGCTTTGTGATGACAAGGGCTTGGAGCAATGTGATGAGAGGGTTCATGGAGCATTGTGATGACAATGACATGTAGCATTGTGATGCCAAGAGTCATGGGGCTTTGTGATGACAAAGTCATTGAGCATTTTGATGACAAGTGTGTGGTGCATTGTGATGAGAAAGGCAGGGAGCATTTTGATGACAGGGTCATGCAGCAATTTGATGAAAAATGTAATGGAACATTTTGATGACTGGGCTTGTAGAACATTGTGATGCCATGGGTCATGGAGCTTTGGGATGAAACGGGTCATGGAGCATTTTGATGACAGTGGTTATGGAACATTGTGATGTCATGGGTCATGGAACATTGTGATGATAAGTGGATGTAGCATTGTGATGACAGGGGTCATGGAACATTGTGATAACAGGGGTGAGTGAGAATTTTGATGACTAGTGATGGAACATTGTGAAATCTCATGTGAGAGAGCATTTGGATGAGAAGTTCATGGAGCATTGTGATTACAAGGTTTATGGAGCATAGCGATGACAAGGTTGTGGATCATCGTGATGAAAAGCGCATGGCAGTTTGTGATGACAACGGTCATGGAGCATTGTCTTCACAAAGGCATGGAGCATTGTGATGACAAGGGTAACGGAGAATTGTGATGAAAGGTTCATGGAGCATTGTGTTTACAAAGGTCACAGAGCCTTGTGATGACGCACGCATGGACCGTTGTGATGACAATCGTTATGAAGCATTGTGATGACTGGAGTCAGGGAGCATTGTGATGACAGGGGTCATGGAGCCTTGTGATAACAAGGGTATGGAGCATTGTGATGACAGGGGCATGGAGCATTGGTCTGACATGTTTCATATATTATTCTAATGACATTGGACATGGTGCATTGTGATGACAAAGGCATGGAGCATTTTGATGAGAAGGCTATGGAACATTCTGATGACATGTGTCATGGAGCTTTGTGATGACAAGGGCATGGAGCATTTTGATTACAGGGGTACTGGAGCATTGTGATGACAATTGTCATGGAGCCTTGTGATGTCAAGGCCGTGGAACATTGTGATGGCAGGGGTCATGGAGCATTGTTATGACAGGGGTCATGGAGCATTGTGATGACAAGGGCATGGAGCATTGTGATGACCGGGTCATTGAACAATGGTCTGACAAGTTTCCTAGATTATTGTGATGACAGTGGATATGGTTCATTGTGATGACAAGGGCATGGAGCATTGTGATGACAAGGGCATGGAGTATTGTGAAGACAGGTGTCAGGGAGCATTGTGATGACATATGTCATGGTCCATTGCGATGACAATGGCATGGAGCATTGTGATGCCAAATGTAATGGAGGATTGTGATGACAAATATAATGGAGCATTGTGATGACTAGGGCTTGGAGCATTATGTTGACAAGGGCCATTGAGAATTTTCATGACAATGTCGTGAAGCATTGTGATGATAAGTCCTGGAGCACTGTGATGAGAAATTCATGGATCCTTGTGATGACAAATCTCATGGAGCATACTGATGAAAAGGGGCATGGAGCATTCTGATTACAGGCATTTTGGAACATTATGATAACTATAGCATGGAGCATTGTGATGACAAGGGCATGGACCATTGGTCTAATAATTTTCATGGATTATTGTGATGACAGTTGGAATGGTGCATTGTGATGACAAGGGCATGGAGCATTGTGATGACCAGGTTATGCATTATTGTGAAGAGAGGTGTCATGGAGCATTGTGATGACATATGTAATGGCTCATTGTGATGACAATGTCATGGAGAATTGTGATGCCAAGTGTCATGGAGGATTCTGATGACAAAGGTAATGGAGCTTTGTGATGAAAATGGCTTGAAGCATTGTCATGACAAGGGTCAGGAAGCATTGTTCTGACAAGTCCATGGAGAATTGTGATGACAATGGTCATGGAGCATTCTGATGACAAGCTTGTGGAGTATATTGATGACAATGGCATGGAGCATTGTGATGAAAATGGCATGGGGTTTTGTGATGAAAAATGCAAGGATCCTTTTTGTGACAGGTTTCAAGGAGCATTATGACGACAAGTGTCAGGGAACATTGTGATGAGAAGTGTATTGAGAATTGTGATGACAAAGGTCATAGAGCATTGTGATGAAAAGGGCATGGATTATTGTGATGACAGGCATCATGGAGCGTTGTGATGACAACTGTTATGGAACATTGTGGTCACAAGTGTTTGTAGCATTGTGATGACAGAGGTCATGGATCATTTGGATTTCAAGGAGCATGGAGCTTCGGGATGACAAGGGCATGAAGCAATGTGATCCTACGTTTATGGAGGATTGTGATGACAATGGTAATGGAGTACTGTGATGACAAGCGCATAGAGCATTGTAATGACAAGTTCATGTAGCATTTTGCTGACAAAGTCATGGAGCATTGTGATGACAGATGTCATGGAGCATTGTGATGACAAGCGTCACGGAGCATTGTGAATACAGGGGTCATGGAGCATTGGGATGACAAGGGCATGGATGATTGTGATGAAAAGTGTCATGGAGCATTGGGCTGAAAATGTTCATGGAGCATTGTGATGACTAGGGAATGGAGCATTGTGATGACAAGAGTCCCGGATCATTGTGTTGTCAGGTGTCATTGAGTGTTGTGATGACAGTGGTCATGGAGCATTTTGATGATATTTGACATGGAGCACTGTGATGAGAATTTCATGGAGCATTGGGGTGAAAATATTCACGGAGTATTGTGATGACAGGGGTCATGGAAAATTGTGATGACAAGGGAATGGAACATGGTGATGACAAGGTCCTGGAGAACTGTGATGATAAGAGTATGGAGATTTGTGATGACAAGTCACATGGAGCATTCTAATGAAAAGGAGCATGGAGCATTGTGATTACAGGGGTCATGGAGCATTCTGATGACATGTGTCATGGAGCTTTGTGATGACAAGGGCATGGAGCACTGTTATTACAGGGGTCTTGGAGCATTGTGATTAAAAGGTCATGGATCATTGTGATGAAAAGGCATGGAGCCTTGTCATTACAGGGTTCAAGGAGCATACTGATGACATATGTCAGGTAGGATTGTGATGACAAGTGTACTGAGAATTGTGATGACAAAGGTCATGCAGCATTGTGATGAGAAGACCATGGATAATTGTGATGATGAGCGTCATAGGGTGTTGTGATGATAAGTGTTATGGAACTTTGTGATCACAAGGGTTTGGAGCATTATGATGACAGTGGTCTTGAATAATTTTGATTTCATTGTGATGACAATAGCCTGAAGCATTATGATGATGGGCCTGGTGCATTTTGATGACAGGCTTCATGGAGCATTGAGATGAAAAGGATCATGGAGCATTGTGATTACAGGTGTCTCGGAGCACTGTCATGACAAGGGCATGTAGCATTGTGATGAGAAGGCCATGGAACATTCTGATGGCATGCGTCATGGAGCTTTGCGATGACAAGGGCATGGAGCATTATGATTACAGCGGTTTGGAGCATTGTGATGACAAGGATCATGGAGATTTGTGATGACAAGGCCATGGAACATTGTGATGGCAGGGGTCATGGAGCATTGTTATGACATAGGTAATGGATCATTGTGATGAGAAGGGCATTGAGCATTGGTCTGAAATATTTCATGGATTACTGTGATGAGAAGGACATTGAGCATTGTGATGACAAGGGTCATGGAGCTTTGTGATGACAAAGGTCATGGAGCATTTTGATGACAAGTGTGTGGTGCATTGTGATGAGAAAGGCAGGGAGCATTTTGATGACAAGGTCATGCAGCAATTTGACGAAAAGTGTAATGGAACATTTAGATGACAGGGGTTATAGAACATTGTGATGCCAGGGGTCATGGAGCTTTGGGATGAAAACTGTCATGGAGCATTTTGATGACAGTGGTTATGGACCATTGTGATGTCAGGGGTCATAGAACATTGTGCTGATAAGAGGATGTAGCACTGTGATGACAAGGTTCCTGGAACATTGTGATAACAGGGGTGAGGGAAGATTGTGATGATTCGTGATGGAACATTGTGATATCTCATGTGAGAGAGCATTTGGATGAGAAGTGCATGGAGCATTGTGCTTGCAAGTTTTATGGAGCATAACGATGACAAGGTTGTGGATCATTGTGATGTAAAGCGCGTGGCACACTGTGATGACAAGTGTCATGGAGCATTGTTCTGACAAAGGCATGGAACATTGTAATGACAAGGGTCACGCAGCATTGTGATGAAAAGTTCATGGAGCATTGTGGTTACAAATGTCACAGAGCCTTGTCATGATGCGGGCATGGACCGTTGTGATGACAAACGTTATGAAGCATTGTGATGACTGGAATCACGGAGCATTGTGATGACAAGGGTCATGCAGCATTGTGATGACAAGGGTATGGAACATTGTGATGACAGGGGCATGGAGCATTGGTCTGACAAGTTTCACAGATTATTGTGATGACATTGGACATGGTGCATTGTGATGACAAGGGCATGGAGCCTTTTGATTTGAAGGCCATGGAACATTCTGATGACATATGTCATGGAGCTTTGTGATGACAAGGGCATGGAGCATTGTGATTACAGGGGTCTTGGAGCATTGTGATGACAAGTGTCATGGAGCCTTTTGATGACAAGGCCGTGGAACATTGTGAAGGCAGGGGTCATGGAGCTTTGTTATGACAGGGGTCATGGAGCATTGTGATGACAAGGGCATGGAGCATTGTGATGACAGGGGCATGCAGCATTGGTCTGACAAGTTTCCTAGACTATTGTGATGACAGTGGACATGGTGCATTTTGATTACAAGGGCATGGAGCAGTGTGATGACAAGGGCATGGAATATTGTGAAGACTGGTGTCAGGGAGCATTGTGATGACATATGTCATGGTCCATTGCGATGACAATGGTATGGAGCATTCTGATGCCAAATGTAATGGAGGATTGTGATGACAAATATAATGGAGCATTGTGATGACTAGGGCTTGCAGCATTATGATGACAAGGGCCATTGAGGATTTTCACGAAAATGTCGTGAAGCATTGTGATGACAAAGTCCTGGAGCATTGTGATGAGAAAACCATGGAGACTTGTGATGACAAATCTCATGGAGCATACTGATGAAAAGGGGCATGGAGCATTCTGATTACAGGGATTTTGGAACATTGTGATAACTAGGGCATGGAGCCTTGTGATGACAAGGGCATGCAGCATTGGTCTAATAAGTTTCATGGATTATTGTGATGAAACTTGGAATGGCGCATTGTGATGACATGGGCATGGAGCACTGTGATGACAAGGTCATGCAGTATTGTGAAGAGATTGTGATGACATATGTAATGGCCCATTGAGATGACAATGGCACGGAGCATTGTGATGCCAAGTGTCATGGAGGATTCTGATGACAAAAGTAATGGAGCATTGTGATGAAAAGGGCATGGAGCATTGTGATGACAAATGTCAGGGTGCATTGTGCTGACAAGTGCATGGAGAATTGTGATGACAAGGGTCATGGAGCATTCTGATGACAAGCTTGTGGAGTATTTTGGTGACAATGGCATGGAGCATTGTGATGAAAATGGCATGGGGCTTTGTGATGAAAAAGGCATGGAGCCTTTTCATAACAGGGTTCAAGGAGCATTCTGATGACAAGTGTCAGGGAGCATTGTGATGACAAGTGTATTGAGAATTGTGATGACAAAGGTCATGGAGCATTGTGATGAAAAGAGCATGGATTATTGTGATGGCAGGCATCATGGAGCGTTGTGATGACAAGTGTTATGGAACATTGTGATCACAAGGGTTTGGAGCATTGTGATGACAGAGGTCATGGATCATTTTATTTCAAGGTGCATGGAGCATTGTGATGCCAAGGGCATGAAGCAATGTGATCCCAAGGTGCATGGAGGAATGTGATGACAATGGTAATGGAGTATTGTGATGACAAGAGCATAGAGCATTGTAATGACAAGGTCATGTAGCATTTTGCTGACAAAGGCATGGAGCATTGTGATGACAGGTGTCAGGGAGCACTGTGAATACAGGGGTCATGGAGCATTGGGATGACAAGGGCATGGATCATTGTGATGACAAGAGTCATGGAGCATTGGGCTGAAAATGTTCATGGAGTATTGTGATGACTGGGGTCATGGAGCATTGTGATGAGTAGGGAATGGAGCATTTTGATGACAAGAGTCCCGGATCATTGTGTTGTCAGGTGTCATGGAGTGTTGTGATGACAGTGGTCATGGAGCATTTTGATGATATTTGTCATGGAGCATTGTGATGAAAATTTCATGGAGCATTGGGCTGAAAATATTCATGGTGTATTGTGATGACAGGGGTTATGGAGCATTGTGATTACAAGGGAATGGAGCATAGTGATGACAATGTCCTAGAGCATTGTGATGAGAAGACCATGGAGACTTGTGATGATAAGTCTCATGGAGCATTCTGATGAAAAGGGGCATGGAGCATTGTGATTACATGGGTCTTCGATCATTGTGATGACAAGTGCATAGAGCATTGTGAGGAGAAGGCAATGGAGCATTCTGATGACATGTGTCATGGAGCATTGTGATGAAAAGGGCATGAAGTATTGTGATGACAGGGGTCATGGAGCCTTGTGATGACAAGGCCGTGGAACACTGTGATGGCATGGGTCATGGAGCATTGTTATGACAGAGGTAATGGAGCATTGTGATGACAAGCGTCACGGAACATTGTGAATACAGGGTTCATGGAGCATTGTGATGACAAGGGCATGGATGATTGTGATGACAAGGGTCATGGAGGATTGGGCTGAAAATGTTCATGGAGTATTTTGATGGCAGGGGTCATGGAGCATTGTGCTGATAAGGCGATGTAGCATTGTGATGACAGGGGTCATGGAACATTGTGATAACAGGGTTAAGGGAGGATTGTGATGACTAGTGTTGGAACATTGTAATATCCCATGTGAGAGAGCATTTGGATGAGAAGTGCATGGAGAATTGTGATTACAAATTTTATGGAGCATAGCAATGAGAAGGTTGTGTATCATTGTGATGAAATGCGCATGGCACAATGAGATGACAAAGGTCATGGAGCATTGTTCTGACAAAGGCATGGAGCATTGTGATGACAAGTGTCACGGAGCATTGTGATGAAAAGTTCATGGATCATTGTGGTTACAAAGGTCACAGAGCCTTGTGATGACGCGGGCATAGACCGTTGTGATGACAAACGTTATGAAGCACTGTGATGACTGGAGTCACGGAGCATTGTGATGACAGGGGTCATGGAGCATTGTGATGAAAAGGGCATGGAGCATTGTGATGAAAGGGGCATGGAGAATTGGTCTGACAAGTTTCATAGATTATTGTGATGACAGTGCGCATGTAGCATTGTGATGACAAGGACATGGAGCATTGTGATGGCAAGGGCATGGAGTATTGTGAAGACGTGTCAGGGAGCATTGTGATGACATATGTAATGGTCCATTGTGATGACAATGGCATGGAGCATTGGTCTAATAAGTTTCATGGATTATTGTGATGACAGTTGAAATGGCGCATTGTGATGACAAGGGCATGGAGCATTTTGATGACCAGGTCATGCAGTATTGTGAAGAGAGGTGTCAGGGAGCATTGTGATGACATATGTAATGGCCCATTGTGATGACAATGGCATGGAGCATTGTGATGCCAAGTGTCATGGAGTATTCTGATGACAAAGTTAAATGAGCATTGTGATGACAATGGCTTGGAGCATAGTGATGACAAGGGTCAGGGAGCATTGTGCTGACAAGTGCAAGGAGAATTGTGATGACAAGGGTCATGGAGCATTCTGATTACCAGCTTGTGGAGTATTTTGATGACAATGGCATGGAGCATTGTGATGAAAACGGCATGGGGCTTTGTGATGAAAATGGCATGGAGCATTTTCGTCACAGGTTTCAAGGAGCATTCTGACGACAAGTGTCAGGGAACATTGTGATGAGATGTGTATTGAGAATTGTGATGACAAGGGTCATGGAGCATTCTGATGACAAGCTTGTGGGGTATTTTGATGACAATGGCATGGAGCATTGTGATGAAAACGGCAAGGGGCTTTGAGATGAAAAATGCATGGAGCCTTTTCGTGACAGGGTTCAAGGAGCCTTCTGACGACAAGTGTCAGGGAACATTGTGATGACAAGTGTATTGAGAATTGTGATGACAAAGGTCATGGATCATTGTGATGAAAAGACCATCGAGTATTGTGATGATAGGCATCATGGTGCATTGTGATGCCAAGTGTTATGGAACATTGTGATCACAAGGGTTTGGAGCATTGCGATGACAGAGATCATGGATCATTTTGATTTCAAGGATCATGGAGCATTTTGATGACAAGGGCATGAAGCAATGTGATCCCAAGGTTCATGGAGGATAGTGATGACAATGGTAATGGAGTATTGTGATGACAAGCGCATAGAGCATTGTAATGACAAGGTCATGTAGCATTTTGCTGAAAAAGGCATAGAGGATTGTGATGACTGGCGTCATGGAGCCCTGTGATGACAAGCATCACAGAGCATTGTGAATACAGTGGTCATGGAGCATTGGGATGACATATGGCATGGTCCATTGAGATGAAAATGGCAGGGAACATTGTGATGCCAAATGCAATGGAGGATTGTGATGACAAATAAAATGGAGCATTGTGATGACTAGGGCTTGGAGGATTACGATGACAAAACCATGGAGCCATGTGATGACAAGTCTCATGGAGCATACTGATGAAAAAGGGCATGCAGCATTGTGATTACAGGGGTCTTGGAACTTTGTGATGACAAGGGCATGGAGCATTGTGAGCAGAAGTCCAAGGAGCATTCTGATGGCATGCATCATTGAGCTTTGTGGTGACAAGGGCATGGAGCATCGTGATTACATGGGTCTTGGAGCATTGTGATGAAAAGGGCATGGATCATTGTGATGAAAAAGGCATGGAGCCTTGTCATGACAGGGTAAAAGGAGCATACAGACAACAAGTGTCAGGGAGCATTTTGATGACAAGTGTATTGAGCATTGTGATGACGAAGGTCATGGAGCATTGTGATGAGAAGACCATGGATAATTGTGATGACGAGCGTCATGGGGCACTGTGATGACAGGTGTTATGGAATATTGTGATCACAAGGGTTTGGAGCATTGTTATGACAGAGGTCATGGAGCATTTTGATTTCATTGTGATGACAATAGCATGAAGCATTATGATGATGGGCATGGTGCATTGTGATGACAGGGTTCATGGATCATTGAGATGGAAAATGGGCATGGAGCATTGTGATTACAGGGGTCTTGGAGCATTGTGATGAGAAGGGTCATGGAGGCTTGTGATGACAAGGCCACGGAACATCGTGCTGGCAGGGGTCATGGAGAATTTTTATGACAGGGGTAATGGAGCATTGTGATGGCAAGCGCATGGAGCATTGTGATGAGAAGGCCATGGAGCATTGTTATGAGAAAACCATGGAGACTTGTGATAACAAATCTCATGGAGCATACTGATGAAAAGGTTCATGAACCATTGTGATTACAGGGGTCTTGGAACATTGTGATGAAATGGTCATGGGACCTTGTTATGACAGGGTTCAAGGAGAGTAGAGACAACAAGTGTCAGGGAGCATTTTGATGATAAGAGTACTGAGCATTGTGATGACAAAGGTCATGGAGCATTGTGATGAGAAGACCATAGATAACTGTGATGACGAGCGTCATGGGGCATTGTGATGACAAGTGTTATGGAATATTGTGATCACAAGGGTTTGGAGCATTGTTATGACAGAGGTCATGGAGCATATTGATTTCACTGTGATGACAATAGCATGAAGCATTATGATGATGGGCATGGTGCATTGTGATGACAGGGTTCATGGATCATTGAGATGAAAAGGGGCATAGAGCATTGTGATTACAGTGTTCTTGGAGCATGGTGATGAGAAGGGTCATGGAGCCCTGTGATGAATAGGCCATGGAACATCGTGATGGCAGGGGTCATGGAGGATTGTTATGACAGGGATAATGGAGCATTGTGATGGCAAGGGCATGGAGCATTGTGATGAGAAGGTCATGGAGCATTCTGATGACATGTGTCATGGAGCTATGTGAAGTCAAGGGCATGGAGCAATGTGATGAGAGCGTTCATGGAGCATTGTGATGAAAATGACATGGGACATTGTGATGCCAAGTGTCATGGATCTTTGTGATGACAATGGTCATGGAGCATTTTGATGGCAAGGGCGTTGTGCATTGTGATGAGGAGGGCAGGGAGCATTGTGATGACAGGGTCATGGAGCAATTTGATGCAAAGTGTCATGGAATATTTTGATGACAAGTGTTATGGAACATTGTGATGTCATGGGTCATCGAACATTGTGATGATAAGTGCATGTAGCATTGTGATGACAGGAGTCATGTAACATTGTGATGACAGGGGTGAGGGAGTATTGTGACAAATAGTGATGTAGCATTGTGATATCAGTGTTGAGAGAGCATTTTGATGAGAAGTGCATGGAGCATTGTGATGACAAATTTTATGGAGCATTTTGATGACAAGATTGTGGAGCACTGTGATGATAAGCGCATGGTGCACTGTGATGACATGTGTCATGGAACATTGTGCTGACAAGCGCATGGAGCTTTGTGATGACCAGGGTCATGGAGCATTGTGATGAAAAGGGCATAGAGCATTGTGATGACAAGGGTCAAAGAGCATTCTTAGGAAAAGTTCATGGAGCATTATGGTTAAAAATGTCACAGACACTGTTGATGACGAGGGCATGGACCATTGTGATGACAAAGGTAATGAAGCACTGTGATGACTGGTGTCACGGAACATTGTGATGACAGGGGTCATGGAGCATGGTGATAAAAAGGTCATGGAGCATTGTGATGAAAAGGGCATTGAGTATTGTGATGACAGGCATCATGGAGCATTGTGATGACAAGTGTTATGGAACATTGTAATCACAAGGGTTTGGAGCATTGTGATGAGAGAGATCATGGATCATTTTGATTTCAAGGCACATGGAGCACTGTGATGACAAGGGCATGAAGCAATTTGATCCCAAGTTTCAAGGAGGATTGTGATGACAATGGTAATGGAGTATTGTGATGACAAAAACATAGAGCATTGTAATGACAAGGTCATGTAGCATTTTGCTGACAAAGGCATGGAGCATTGTGATGACAGGTGTCATGGAGCACTGTGATGACAAGCGTCAAGGAGCATTGTGAATACAGTGGTCATGGAGCATTGGGATGACAAGGGCATGGATCATTTTGATGACAAGTGTCATGGAGCATTGGGCTGAAAATGTTCATGGACTATTGTGATGACAGGGGTCATGGAGCATCGTGATGACTAGGGAATGGAGCATTGTGATGACAAGAGTCCCGGATCATTGTGTTGTCAGGTGTTATGGATGGTTGTGATGACAGTGGTCATGGAGCATTGTGATGATATTTGTCATGGAGCATTGTGATGAGAATGTCATGTAGCATTCGGCTGGAAATGTTAATAGATTATTGTAATGACAGTGGTCATGGAGCATTGTGATGACAAGGGAATAGAGCATGGTGATGACAAGGTCCTGGAGCATTGTGATGAGATGACCATGGAGAATTGTGATGACAAGTCTCATGGAGCATTCTGATGAAAAAGGGCATGGAGCATTGTGATTACAGGGGTCTTGGAGCATTGTTGTGACAAGGGCATGGAGCATTGTGACGAGAAGGCCATGGAGAATTCTGATGACATGCGTCATGGAGCTTTGTGCTGACAACGCCATGGAGCATTGTGATAACAGGGGTCTTGGAGCATTGTGATGAAAAGGCATGGATCATTGTGATGTAAAAGGCATGGAGCCTTGTCATCACAGGGTTCAAGGAGCATACTGACGACAGGTGTCAGGGAGTATTGTGATGACAAGTGTATTGAGCATTGTGATGACAATGATCATGGAGCATTGTGATGAGAACACCATGGCCAACTGTGATGATGATCGTCATGGGCTGTTGTGATGATAAGTGTTATGGAACATTGTGATCACAAGGGTTTGGAGCATTATGATGACAGAAGTCATGGAGAATTTTGATTTCATTGTAGTGACAATAGCCTGAAGCATTATGAAGATGGGCATGGTGCATTGTGATGACAGTGTTCTTGGAGCATTGAGATGCAAAGTGGCATGGAGCATTGTGATTACAGGGGTCTTGGAGCATTCTGATGACAAGGGCATGGAGCATTGTGATGAGAAGGCCATGGAACCTTCTGATGACATGCGTCATGGAGCTTTGTTATGACAAGGGCATGGAGAATTTTGATTACATGTTTCTTGGAGCATTGTGATTACAGGTGTCTTGGAGCATTGTGATGAAAAGGGCATGGATTATTGTGATGAAAAAGGCATGGAGCCTTGTCATGACAGTGTTCAAGGAGCATACTGAGGACAAGTGTCAGGGAGCATTGTGAAGACAAGTTTATTGAGCATTGTGATGAAAAAGATCAGGGAGCATTGGGATCAGAAGACCAAGGATAATTGTGATGATGATCGTCATGGGGTGTGGTGATGATAAATATTATGGAACATTGTGATCACAAGGGTTTGGATCATTATGATGACAGAGGTCATGGAGACTTTTGATTTCATTGTAATGACAATAGCCTGAAGCATTATGATGATGGGCGTGTTGCATTGTGATGACAGGGTTCATGGAGCATTGAGATGAAAAGGGGCATGGAGCATTGTGATTACAGGGGTCTTGTAGCATTGTGATGACAAGCACATAGAGCATTGTAATGACAAGATCATGTAGAATTTTGCAGACAAATGCATGGAGCACTGTGATGACAGGTGTCATGGAGCACTGTGATGACATTTGTCTCGGAGCATTGTGAATACAGGGGTCATGGATCATTGTGATGACAAGGGTCATGGAGCACTGGGCGGAAAATGTTCATGGAGTATTGTGATGACAGGGGTCATGGAGCATTGTGATGACAGAGGTCATGGAGAATTTTGATTTCATTGTGCTGACAATAGCCGGAAGCATTATGATGATGGGCATGATGCACTGTGATGACAGGGTTCATGGAGCATTGAGATGAAAAGTGGCATGGAACATTTTGATTACAGGGGTCTTGGAGCATTGTGATGACAAGGGCATGGAGCATTTTGATGAGAAGTCCATGGAACATTCTGATGACATATGTCATGGAGCTTTGTGATGACAAGGGCATGGAGCTTTGTGATTACAGGTGTCTTGGAGCATTGTGATGACAAGTGTCATTGAGCCTTGTGATGACAAGACCGTGGAACATTGTGATGGCAGGGGTCAAGGAGCATTGTTATGACAGGTGTAATGGAGCACTGTGATGAGAAGGGCATGGAGCATTGTGATTACAATTTTTATGGAGCATTGCAATGACAAATTTGTTGACCTTTGGGATAAAAATCGCGTGGCACATTGTGATGACAAGGGTCATGGAGAATTTTTCTGACAAACGCATGGAGCACTGTGATGACAAGTGTCACAGAGCATTGTGCTGAAAAGTTCATGAATCATTGTGGTTAAAAAGGTCACAAAGCCTTGTGATGACGCGGGAATGGACCATTGTTATGACAAATGTTATGAAGCATTGTGATGACTGGAGTCAAGGAGCATTGTGATGACAGTGTCATGGAGCATTGTGATGACAAGGCATGGAGAATTGTGCTGAGAAAGGCGTAGATCACTGTGATGTCAAGGGTCAAAGAGCATTGTGATGAAAAGTTCATGGAGCATTGTGGTTAAAAAGGTCACAGAGACTGTTGATGATGAGGGAATGGACCATTGTGAGGACAAAGGTCATGAATCATTGTGATGAGTGGAGTCACGGAGCATAGTGATGACAGGGGTCATGGAGCATTGTGATAAAAAGGGCATGGAGCATTGTCATGACAAGGGCATGGAGCACTGGTCTAATATGTTTCATGGATTATTGCAATGACATTTGGTATGGCACATTGTGATGACAAGGTCATGGAGCATTGTGAAGACCGGGTCATGCATTATTGTGAAGAGAAGTGTCAGGGAGCATTGTGATGACATATGTAATGGCCCATTGTGATGATAATGACATGGAGCATTGTGATGCCAAGTGTCATGGAAGTTTCTGATGACAGAGGTAATGGAGCACTGTGATGACAATGGCTTGGAGCATTGTGATGAGAAGGGTCAGGCAGCATTGTGCTGACAAGTGCATGGAGAATTGTGATGACAAGGGTCATGGAGCATTCTGATGACAAGCTTGTGGAGTATTTTGATGACAAAGGCATGGAGCATTGTGATGAAAATGGCATGGGGCAATGTGATGAAAAAGGCATGTAGCCTTTTCGTGGCAGGTTTCAAGGAGCAATCTGACGACAAGTGTCAGGGAGCATTGTGATGACAAGTGTATAGAGAATTGTGATGACAAAGGTCATGGAGCATGGTGATGAGAAGGCCATGGATAATAGTGATGATGATCGTCATGGGGTGTTGTTATTATAAGTGTTATGGAACATTGTGATCACAAGGTTTTGGAGCATTATGATGACAGAGGTCATGGAGAATTTTGATTTCATTGTGATGACAATAGCCAGAAGCATTATGATGATGGACATGGTGCATTGTGATGACAGAGTTCATGGAGCATTGAGATGAAAAGGGGCATGGAGCACTGTGATTACAGGGGTCTTGGAGCATTGTGATGACAAGCGCATAGAGCATTGTAATGACAAGTTCATGTAGAATTTTCCTGACAAAGGCATGGAGCATTGTGATGACAGGTGTCATGGAGAACTGTGATGACAAGTGTCACGGAGCATTGTGAATACAGGGGTCATGAAGCTTTGGGATGACAAGTGCATGGATCATTGAGATGACAAGTGTCATGGAGCATTGGGCTGAAAATATTCATGGAGTGTTGTGATGACAGGGGTCATGGAGCATTGTGATGACAGAGGTCATGGATAATTTTTATTTCATTGTGATGACAATAGCCTGAATCATTATGATGATCAGCATGATGCATTGTGATGACAGGGTTCATGGAGCATTGAGATGAAAAGGGGCATGGAGCACTGTGTTTACAGGGGTTTTGGAGCATTGTGATGAAAAGGGCATGGAGCATTTTGATGAGAAGTCCAAGGAACAATCTGATGACATGTGTCATGGAGCTTGGTGATGACAACGGCATGGAACGTTGTGATTAAAGGGGTCTTGGAGCATTGTGATGACAAGTGTCATGGAGCCTTGTGATGACAAGGCCGTGGAACATTGTGATGGCAGGGGTCATGGAGCATTGTTATGACAGGGGTAATGGAGCATTGTGATGAGAAGGACATGCAGCATTGTGATTACAATTTTTATGGAGCATTGTGATGACAAATTTTTGGACCGTTGGGATGAAAAGCGCGTGGCACATTGTGATGACAATGGTCATGGAGCATTTTACTGACAAAGGCATGGAGCATTGTGATGACAACGGTCACGGAGCATTGTGATGAAATGTTCATGGAGCATTGTGGATACAAAGGTAACAGAGCCTTGTGATGACGCGGGCATGGAACATTGTGATGACAAATATTATGAAGCACTGTGATGACTGGAGTCACAGAGCATTGTGATGACAGTTGTCATGGAGCATTGTGATGACAAGGTCCTGGAGCATTGTGATGAGATGACCATGGAGACTTGTGATGACAAGTCTCATGGAGCATTCTGATGAAAAGGGGCATGGAGCATTGTGATTAAAGGGGTTTTGGAGCATTGTGATGACAAGGGCATGGAGCATTGTGAGAAGAAGTCCATGGAGCATTCTAATGACATACGTCAAGCAGCATTGTGCTGAGAAAGGCATAGAGCATTGTGATGACAGGGGATAAAGAGCATTGTGAAGAAAAGTTCATGGAGCATTGTTGTTAAAAAGGTCACAGAGACTGTTGATGATGAGGGCATGGACCACTGTGATGACAAAGGTCATGAAGAATTGTGATGACTGGAGTCATGGAGCATTGTGATGACAGCGGTCATGGAGCATTGTGATAACAAGGGCATGGAGCATTGTGATGACAAGGGCATGGAACATTGGTCTAATAAGTTGCATGGATTATTGCGATGACAGTTGGAATGGCACATTGTGATGACAAGGGCATGGAGCATTGTGATGACCAGGTCATGCAGTATTGTGAAGACAGGTGTCAGGGAGCATTGTGATGATATATGTAATGGTCCATTGTGATGACAATGGCATGGAGCATTGTGATGCCAAGTGTCATGGAGGATTCTGAAGACAAAGGTAATGGAGCATTGTGATGACAATGGCTTGGAGCATTGTGATGACTAGGGTCAGGGGGCATTGTGCTGACAAGTGCATGGAGAATTGTGATGACAAGGGTCATGGAGCATTATGGTGACAAGCTTGTGGAGTATTTTGATGACAAAGGCATGGAGCATTGTGATGAAAACCGCATGGGGCTTTGTGATGAAAAAGGTATGGAGACTTTTCTTGACAGGGTTCAATGAGCATTCTGATGACAAATGTCATGGAGCATTGTGATGACAATGTATTGAGAATTGTGATGACAAAGGTCATGGAGCATTGTGATGAAAAGGGCATGGAGTATTGTGATGACAAGCATCATGGAGCGTTGTGATGACAAGTGCTATGGAACACTGTGATCACAAGGTTTTGGAGCATTGTGATGACAGAGGTCATGGATCATTTTGATTTCAAGGAGCATGGAGCATTGTGATGACAAGGGCATTAAGCAATGTGATCCTGAGTTTCATGGAGGATTGTGATGACAATGGAAATGGAGTATTGTTATGTCAAGAGCATAGAGCATTGTGATGACAAGGTTATGTAGCACTGTGCTGACACAGGCATGGAACATTGTGATGACATGTGTCATGGAGCACTGTGATGACGAGCGTCACGGAGCATTGTGAATACAGGGGTCATGGAGCATTGGGATGTCAAGGGCATGGATCATTTTGATGAAAAGGGTCATGGAGCCCTGGGCTGAAAATGTTCATGGAGTGTTGTGATGACAGGGGTCATGGAGCATTGTGATGACTAGGAAATGGAACATTGTGATGACAAGAGTCCCAGATCATTGTGTTGTCAGGTGTCATGGAGTGTTGTGATGACAGTGGTCATGGAGCATTGTGATGATATTGGCCATGGAGCATTGTGATGAGTACGTCGTGGAGCATTGGGCTGAAAATGTTCATGGATTATTGTGAAGACAGGGGTCATGGAGCATTGTGATGACAAGGGAATGGAGCATGGTGATGACAAGGTCCTAGAGCATTGTAATGAGAAGACCATGGAGACTTGTGATTATATGTCTCATGGAGCATTCTGATGAAAAGGGGCATGGAGCATTGTGATTACAGGGGTCTTGGAGCATTTTGATGACAAGAGCATGGAACATTGTAATGAGAAGGCCATGAAGAATTCTGATGACATGTATCATGGAGCTTTTTGATGACAAGGGCATGGAGCATTGTGATGACATGTGTCATGGAGCATTGTGATGACAACGGAATGGAACATGGTGATGACAAGGTCCTGGGGCATTGTGATGAGAAGACCATGGAGACTTCTGATGAGAAGTCTCATGGAGCATTCTGATGAAAAGGAGCATGGAGCATTGTGATTACAGTTGTCTTGGAGCATTGTGATAACTAGGGCATGGAGCATTGTGAGAGAAGGCCATGGAGCATTCTGATGACATGCGTCATGGAGTTTTGTGATGACAAGGGCATGGAGCATTTGTGATTACAGGGATCTTGGAGCATTGAGATGTAAAGTGCATGGATCATTGTTATGAAAATGGCATGTATCCTTGTCATGACAGGGTTCATGGAGCATTCTGACGACAAGTGTCAGGAAGCATTGTGATGACAAGTGTATTGAGCATTGTGATGACAAAGATCATGGAGCATTGTGATGAGAAGACCATGGATAATTGTGATGATGAGCGTCATGGGGTGTTGTGATGATAAGTGTTATGGAACCTTATGATCACAAGGGTTTGGAACATTATGATGACAGAGGTCATGGAGAATATTGATTTCATTGTGATGACAATAGCCTGTAGCATTATGATGATGGGAATGGTGCATTGTGATGACAGTGTTCATGGAGCATTGATGTGAATAGGGGCATGGAGCATTGTGATTACAAGGGTCTTGGAGCATTGTGATGACAAGGGCATGGAGCACTGTGATGAGAAGGCCATAGAACTTTCTGATGACATGCGTCATGGAGCTTTGTGATGACAAGGGCATGGAGCATTGTGCTTTCAGGGGTCTGGAGCATTGTGATGACAAGTGTCATGGAACCTTGTGATGACTAGGCCGTGGAACATTTTGATGGCAAGGGTCATGGTGCATTTTTATGACAGGTGTCATGGAGCATTTTGATGGGAAGTGCATGGAACATAGGTCTGAAATATTTCATGGGTTATTGTGATGAGAGTGGGCATGGAGCATTGTGATGACAAGGGCACGGAACACTGTGATACATAGGTCATGCCGGATTGTAATGACAAGGGCATGGAGCATTGTGATGAGAAAGGCATCGAGCATTGTGATGACAAGTGACATGGAGCTTTGTGATGACAAGGGCATGGAGCAATGTGATGAGAGGTTTCATGGAGCATTGTGATGACAATGACATGGAGCATTGTGATGCCAAGGGTCATGGAGCTTTGTGATGACAAGTCATGGTGCACTTTGATGACAAGGGCATGGTGCATTGTGCTGAGAAATGCCGGGAGCATTTTGTTGACCAGGTCATGCAGCAATTTGATAAAAAGTGTAAAGGAACATTTTGATGGCAGGGGTTATAGAACATTGTGATGTCAGGGGTCATAGAGCATTTTGAGGAAAAGTGTTATGGAGCATTATGATGACAGGGGTTATGGAACATTGTGATGTCAGGGGTCACCGAACTTTGTGATGATATGTGCATGTAGCAATGCAAAGACAAAAGTCATGGAACATTGTGATGACAGGGGTGAGGGAGTATTGTGATGAATAGTGCTGTAACATTGTGATATCATTGGTGAGAAAGCATTTTGATGAGAAGTGCATGGAGAATTGTGATGACAAGTTTTATGGAGCATCGTGGTGACAAGATTGTGGAGCACTGTGATGAGAAGCGCAGGGTGCATTGTGATGACATGGGTCATGGAGCATTGATCTGACAAGCGCATGGAGCATTGTGATGACAAGGGTCATGGAGCATTGTGCTGAGAAAGGCATAGAACATTGTGATGACAAGGGTCAAAGAGCATTGTGATGAAAAGTTATTGGACCATTGTGGTTAAATATGTCACGGAGACTGTTGATGACGAGGGCATGGAACATTGTGATGAAAAAGGTCATGAATCATTGTGATGAATGGAGGCATGGAGCATTGTGATGACAGGCGTCATGGAGTATTGTGATAACAAGGACATGGAGCATTGTGATGACAAGGGAATGGAGCATTGGTCTAATAAGTTTCATGGATTATTGTGATGACTGTTGTAATGGCGCATTGTGATGACCAGGTTATGCAGTATTGTGAAGTCACGTGTCAGGGAGCATTGTGATGACATATGTAATGGCCCATAGTGATGACAATGGCATGGAGCATTTTGATGCCAAGTGTCATGGAGGATTCTGATGACAATGGCTTGGAGCATTGTGATGACAAGGGTCAGGGAGAATTTTGCTGACAGGTGCAGGGAGAATTGTGAGGAAAATGGTCATAAAGTATTCTGATGACAAGCCTGTGGAGTATTTTGATGACAATGGCATGGAACATTGTGTTGAAAATGGCATGTGGCATTGTGATGACAAGTGTATTGAGAATTGTGATGACAAATGTCATGGAGCATTGTGATGAGTAGGGCATGGAGTATTGTGATGACAGGCATCATGGAGCGTTGTGATGACAAGTGTTATGAAACATTGTGATCACAAGGGTTTGGAGCATTGTGATGACAGAGGTCATGGGTCATTTAGATTTCAAGGAGCATGGAGCATTGTGATGACAAGGGCATGAAGCAATGTGATCCCAAGGTTCATGGAGGACCGTGATGACAATGGTAATGGAGTATTGTGATGAAAAGCGAATAGAGCATTGCAATGACAAGGTCAGGTATCATTTTGCCGACAAAGGCATGGAGCATTGTAATGACAGGTGTCATGTAGCAATGTGATGACAAGCGTCACGGAGCATTGTGAATACAGGGGTCAGGGAGCATTGGGATGACAAGGGCATGGATCTTTGTGATGACAAGTGTCATGGAGCATTGGGCTGAAAATATTCATGGAGTATTGTGATGACAGGGATCATGGAGCATTTTGATGACAAGTTCCTGGAGCACTTTGATGAGAAGACAATGGAGACTTGTGAGGACAAGTCTCATGGAGCATTCTGATGAAAAGGGACATGTAGCATTGTGATTACAGGGGTCTTGGAGCATTGTGATAAAAAGGGCATGGATCATTGTGATGAAAAAGGCATGGAGACGTGTCATGACAGGGTTAATGGAGCATACTGATGACAAGTGTCAGGGAGCATTGTGATGACAAGTGTATTGCGCATTGTGATAACAAAGGTCATGGAGCATTGTGATGAGGAGACCATGGATAATTGTGATGATGAGCGTCATTGGGTTTTGTGATGATAAGTGTCATGGAACATTGTGATCACAAGGGATTGGAGCATTGTGATGACAGAGGTCATGGAGCATATAGAATTCATTGTGATGACAATAGCCTGAAGCATTATCATGATGGGCCTGATGCATTGTGATGACAGTGTTCATGGAGCATTGAGATGAAAAGTGGCATGGAGCATTGTGATTACAGTGTTCTTGGAGCATTGTGATGTCAAGGGCATGGAGCATTTTGATGAGAAGGACATGGAACATTCTGATGGCATGTGTCATGGAGCTTTGTGATGACAAGGGCATGGAGCATTGTGATTACAGGGGTCTTGGAGCATTGTGATGACAAGTGTCATGGAGCCTTGTGATGACAAGGCCGTGGAATATTGTGATGGCAGGGGTCATGGAACATTGTTATGATAGGGATAATGGAGCATTGTGATGAGAAGGACATGGAGCATTGTGAATACAATGTTTATGGAGCATTACCATGACAAATTTGTGGACCATTGTGATGAAAAGCGTGTAGCATATTGTGATGAGAAGGGTCATGGAGCATTTTTCTGACAAAGGCATGGAGCATTTTGATAACAATGGTCATGAAGCATTGTGATGAAAAGTTCATGGAGCATTGTGGTTATAAAGTTCACAGAGCCTTGTGATAACGCGGTCATGGAACATTGTGATGACAAATGTTATGAAGCACTGTGATGACTGGAGTCATGGAGCATTGTGATGACAGTGGACATGGAGCATTGTGATGACAAGGGCATAGAGCATTTTGGTGACAGGGGCATGGAGCATTGGTCTGACAAGTTTCATAGATTATTGTGATGACAGTGGACATGGTGCATTGTGATGACAAGGGCATGGATCATTGTGATGAGAAGGTCATGCAGTATTGTGAAGACAGCTGTCAGGGAGCATTGTGATGACATATGTAATGGCCCATTGTGGTGACAATGGCATGGAGCATTGTGATGCCAAGTGTCATGGAGGATTCTGATGACAAAGGTAATGGAGCATTGTGATGACAATGGCTTGGAGCATGATGATGACAAGGGTTAAGGAGCATTGTGCTGACCAGTGCATGGAGAATTGTGATGACAAGGGTCATGGAGCAATCTGATGACAAACTTGTGGAGTATTATGATGACAATGGCATGGAACAGTGTGATGAAAACGGCATGGGGCATTGTGTTGAAAAAGGCATGGAGCCTTTTCATGACAGAGTTCAAGGAGCATTCTGACGACAAGTGTCAGGGAGCATTGTGATGACAAGTGTATTGAGAATTTTGATGACCAAGGTCATGGAGCATTGTGATGAAAAGGGCATGGAGTATTGTGATGACAGGCATGATGGAGCGTTGTGATGACAAGTGATATGGAGCATTGTGATGACAAGGCTTTGGAGCACTTTGATGACAGATTTCATGGATCATTTTGATATCAAGGAGCATGGAGCATTGTGATGACAAGGGCATAAAGCAATGTGATCCCAAGGTTCATGGAGGATTGTGATGACAATGGTAATGGAGTATTGTGATGACAAGCGCATAGAGCATTGTAATTACAAGGTCATTTAGCCTTTTGCTGACAAAGTCATCTAGCATTGTGATGACAGGTGTCATGGAGCACTGTGATGACAAGCATCACAGAGGATTGTGAACACAGGGGTCATGGAGCATTGGGTTGAAAAGGGCATGCATCATTGTGATGACAAGTATCATGGAGCATTGGGCTGAAAATATTCATGAAGTATTGTGATGACAGGGGACATGGAGAATTGTGATGACATAGGTCATGGAGAATTTTGATTTCATTGTGCTGACAATAGCCGGAAGCATTATAATGATGGGCATGATGCATTGTGATGACAGGGTTCATGGAGCATTGAGATGAAAAGGGGCATGGAGCATTGTGATTACAGGGGTCTTGAGCATTGTGATGACAAGGGCATGGAGCATTGTGATGAGAAATCCATGGAACATTCTGATGACATGTGTCATGGAGCTTTGTGATGACAAGGGCTTGGAGCATTGTGATTACAGGGGTCTTGGATCATTGTGATGACAAGTGTCATGGAGCCTTGTGATTACAAGTCCGTGGAACATTTTGATGGCCGGGGTCATGGAGCATTGTGATAAGAAGGGCATGGAGCATTGTGATTACATGGGCACGGAACACTGTGATACATGGGTCATGCAGGATTTTAATGACTAGGGCATGGAGCATTGTGATGAGAAATGCATCGAGCATTGTGATGACAAGTGTCATGGAGCTTTCTGATGACAAGGGCATGGAGCAATGTGATGAGAGGGTTCATGGAGCACTGTGATGACAATGACATGGAGCATTGTGATGCCAAGGGTCATGGAGCTTTGTGATGACAAGTCATGGAGCATTTTGATGACAAGGGAATGGTGCATTGTGATGAGAAGTGCAAGGAGCATTTTGATGACCGGGTCATGCAGCAATTTGATAAAATGTGTAATGGAATATTTTGATGGCATGGGTTATAGAACATTGTGATGTCAGGGTTCTTGGAGCTTTGAGATGAAAAGGGTCATGGAGCATTTTGATGACAGGGGTTATGGAACATTGTTATGTCAGGGGTCATGCAATATTGTGATGATAAAGGGATGTAGCATTGTGATGACAGGGTAATGGAACATTGTGATTCCATGGGTGAGGGTGTATTGTGATGACTAGTGATGGAACATTGTGATATCTATGGTGAGAGAGCATTTTGATGAGAAGTTCATGGACCATTGTGATAACAAACTTTATGGAGCATTGCAATCATAAGGTTGTGGACAGTTGTGATGAAATGTGCGTGGCACATTGTGATGACAATGGTCATGGAGCATTGTTCTGACAAAGAAATGGAGCATTGTGATGACAAGGGTCCCAGAGAATGGTGAGGAAATGTTCATGGAGCATTGTGGTTACAAATGTCACAGAGCCTTGTGATGACGCGGACATGGACCATTGTGATGACAAACGTTATGAAGCATTGTGATGACTGGAGTCACGGAGCATTGGGATGACAGGGTTCATGGAGCATTGTGATGACAAGTGCATGGAGCATTGTGATGACAGGGGAATGGAGCATTGGTCTGAAAAATTTCATAGATTATTGTGATGACCATGGGCATGGTGCATTGTGATGACAAGGGGATGGAGCATTGTGATGAGAAGGTCATGGAATATTGTGAAGAGAGATGTCAGGGAGCATTGTGATGACATATGTCATGGTCCATTGCGATGACAATGGCATGGAGCATCGTGATGCCAATTGTAATGGAGGATTGTGATGACAAATATAATGGAGCATTGTGATGATTAGGGCTTGCAGCAATATGATGACAAGGGCCATTGAGAATTTTCATGACAAGGTCGTGAAGCATTGTGATGACAAGATCCTGGAGCATTGTGATGACAAAGCTATGGAGCCTTGTGATGACAAGTCTCATGGAGCATACTGATGAAAAGGGGCATGGAGCATTGTGATTACAGGGGTCATGGAACATTGTGATGACAAGGGCATGGAACATTGTGAGGAGAAGACCAAGGAGCATTCTGATGGCATGCGTCATTGAGATTTGTGATGACAAGGGCATGGAGCATTTTGATTATATGGGTCTGGGAGCATTGTGATGAAAAGGGCATGGATCATTGTGATGAAAAAGGCATGGAGCCTTGTCATGATAGAGTTCAAGGAGGATAGAGACAACAAGTGTCAGGGAGCATTTTGATGACAAGTGTATTGAGCATTGTGATGACAAAGGTCATGGAGCATTGTGATTAGAAGACCAAGGATAATTGAGATGACGAGCGTCAAGGGGCATTGTGATGACAAGTGTTATGGAATATTGTGATCACAAGGGATTGGAGCATTGTTATGACAGAGGTCATGGTGCATTTTGATTTCATTGTGATGACAATAGCATGAAGCATTATGATGATAGGCATGGTGCATTGTGATGACAGGGTTAATGGATCATTGAGATGAAAAAGGGCATGGAGCATTGTGATTACAGGGTTCTTGGAGTGTTGTGATGAGAAGGGTCATGGAGCCTTGTGATGACAAGGCCATGGGATATCGTGATGGCAGGGGCATGGAGCATTGTTATGAGAGGGGTAATGGAGCATTGTGATGGCAAGGGCATGGATCATTGTGATGAGAAGGCCATGTAGCATTCTGATGACATGTGTCAAGGAGCATTGTGATGACAATGACATGGAGCATTGTGATGCCATGGGTCAGGGCTCTTTGAGATGACAAAGGTCATGGAGCATTTTGATGGCAAGGGCGTTGTGCATTGTGATGAGTAGGGCAGGGAGAATTGTGATGACAGGTTCATGGAGCAATTTGTTGAAAATTTTCATGGAATATTTTGATGACAGGGGTTATGGAACATTGTGATGTCAGGGGTCATCGAACATTTTGATGATAAGTGCATGTAGCATTGTGATGACAGGAGTCATGGAACATTGTGATGACAGGTGGGAGGGAGTATTTTGACAAATAGTGATGTAGCATTGTGATATCAGTGGTGAGAGAGCATTTTGATTAGAAGTGCATGGAGGATTATGATGACAATGTTTATGGAGCATTGTGATGACAAGATTGTAGAGCAATGTGATGACAAGCGCATGGTGCATTGTGATGACATGTGTCATGGAGCATTGTGCTGACAAGCGCAAGGAGCATTGTGATGACAAGGGTCATGGAGCATTGTGCTGAGAAAGGCATAGAGCATTGTGATGACAAGTGTCAAAGAGCATTGTATGAAAAGTTCATGGGGCATTGTGGTTAAAATTGTCACAGAGACTGTTGATGACGAGGGCATGGACCATTGTGATGACAAAGGTCATGAAGCATTGTGATGACTGGAGTCACGGAGGATTGTGATGACAGGGGTCAGGGAGCATTGTGATAACAAGGGCATGGAGCACTGTGATGACAAGGGCATGGAACATTAGTCTAATAAGTTCCATGGATTGTTGCGATGACAGTTCGAATGGCACATTGTGATGACAAGGGCATGGAGCATTGTGATGACCAGGTTATGCAGTATTGTGAAGAGAGGTGTCAGGGAGCATTGTGATGACATATGTAATGGCCCATTTTGATGACAATGGCATGGAGAATTGTGATGACCAGGTCATGCAGTATTGTGAAGAGAGGTGTCAGGGAGCATTGTGATGACATATGTAATGGCCCATTGTGATGACAATGGCATGGAGCATTGTGATGCCAAGTGTCATGGAGGAATCTGATGACAAAGGTTATGGAACATTGTGATGACAATGGCTTGGAGCATTGTGATGACATGGGACAGGGAGCATTGTGCTGACAATTGCTTGGAGAATTGTGATGACAAGGGTCATGGAGCATTCTGATGACAAGCTTGTGGAGTATTTTGATGGCAATGGCATGGAGCATTGTGATGAAAATGGCATGGGGCATTGTGAAGAAAAAGGCATGGAGCCCTTTCTTGGCAGGTTTCAAGGAGCATTCTGATGACAATGTCAGGGAGCATTGTGATGACATGTATATTGAGAATTGTGATGACAAAGGTTATGGAGCATTGTGATGAAAAGGGCATGGAGTATTGTGATGACAGGCATCATGGAGCGTTGTGATGACAAGTGTTATGGAAGATTGTGATCACAAGGGTTTGGAGCATTGTGATGACAGGGGTCATGGATCATATTGATTTAAAGGACCATGGAGCATTGTGATGACAAGGGCATGAAGCAATGTGATCCCAAGGTTCATGGAGGATTGTGATGACAATGGAAATGGAGTATTGTGATGACAAGCGCATAGAGCATTGTAATGACAAGGTCATGTAGCATTTTGCTGACAAAGGCATGGAGCATTGTGATGACATGTGTCATGGAGCACTGTGATGACAAGCGTCATGGACCATTGTGAATACAGGGGTCATGGAGCATTGGGATGACAAGGGCATGGATCATTGTGATGACAAGTGTCATGGAGCACTGGGCTGAAAATGTTCATGGAGTGTTGTGATGACATGCGTCATGGAGCATAGTGATGAGTAGGGAATGGAGCATTGTGATGACAAGAGTCCCGGATCATTGTGTTGTCAGGAGTCATGGAGTGTTGTGATGACAGTGGTCATGGAGGCTTGTGAAGATATTGGCCATGGAGTATTGTGATGTGTAGGTCGTGGAGCATTGGGCTGAATATGTTAATGGATTATTGTGATGACAGGGGTCATGGAGCATTGTGGTGACAAGGGAATGGAGAATGGTGATGACAATATTCTGGATCTTTGTGATGAGATGACCATGGAGACTTGTGATGAGAAGTCTCACGGAGCATTCTGATGAAAAGGGGCATGGAGCATTGTGATTACAGGGGTCTTGGAGCATTTTGATGACTAGGGCATGGAGCATTGTGATGAGAAGTCCATGGGGCATTCTGATGACATGCTTCATGGAGTTTTGTGATGACAAGCGCATGGTGCATTGTGATGACATGTGTCATGGAGCATTGTGCTGACAAGCGCATGGAGCATTGTGAAGACAAGGGTCATGAAGCATTGTGCTGAGAAAAGCATAGAGCATTGTGATGACAAGGGTCAAAGAGAATTGTGATGAAAAGTTCATGGAGCATTGTGGTTAAAAAGGTCACAGAGACTGTTGATGATGAGGGCATGGACCATTGTGATGACAAAGGTCATGAAGCATTGTGATGACTGGAGTCATGGAGCACTGTGATGACAGGGGTCATGGAGCATTGTGATGAAAAGGGGCATGGAGCATTGTGATGACAAGGGCATGTATCATTGGTCTCATAATTTCATGGATTATTGCGATGACTGTTGGAATGGTGCCTTGTGGTGACAAGGGCATGGAGCATTGTGATAAAGAGGTCATGCTGTATTGTGAAGACTGGTGTCATGGAGCATTGTGATGACAGTGTTCATGCAGCATTGTGATGACTAGGGAATGGAGCATAGTGATGACAAGTGTCCCGGATCATTGTGTTGTCAGGTGTCATGGAGTGTTGTGATGACAGTTGTCATGGTGCATTGTGATGATACTGGTCATGGAGCATTGTGATGAGAAGGTTATGGAGCATTGTCCTGATAATATTCATGGAGTATTGTGATGACAATTGTCATGGAGCATTGTGATGACTAGGGAATGGAGCATGGTGATGACAAGGTCATGTAGCATTGTGATGAGAAGTCCTTGGAGGCTTGTGATGACAAGTTTCATGGAGCATTCTGATGAAAAGTGGCATGGATCATTGTGATTACAGTGGTCTTGGAGCATTGTGATGACAAGGGCATGGAGCATTGTCAGAGTCGGCCATGCAGCATTCTGATGACATGGGTCATGGAGATTTGTGATGACAAGGGCTTGGAGCATTGTGATGACCAGGTCATGCAGTATTGTGAAGACAGGTGTCAGGGAACATTGTGATGACATATGTAATGGCCCAATGTGATGACGATGGCATGGAGCATTGTGATGACAAGTGTCATGGAGGATTCTGATGACAAAGTTAATAGAGCATGTGATGACAATGGCTTGGAGCACTGCGATGACAAGGGTCAAGGAGCATTGTGTTGACAAGTGCATGGAGAATTGTGATGACAAAGGTCATGGAGCATTCTGGTGACAAGCTTATGGAGTATTTTGATGACAATGGCATGGAGCATTGTGATGAAAACGGCATGGGGCATTGTGATGAAAAAGGCATGGAGCCTTGGGATGACAGGTCTCATGGAGCATACTGATGAAAAGGGGCATGGAGCATTCTGATTACAGAGGTCTTGGTACATTGTGATAGCAAGGGCATGGAGCACTGTGATGACAAGGGCATGGAGCATTGGTCTAATAAGTTTCATGGATTATTGTGATGACAGTTGGAATGGCGCATTGTGATGACAGTGGTCATGGAGCATTGTGATGATACTGCTCATGGAGCATTGTGATAAGACCGTCATGGAGCATTGGGTTGAAAATGTTCATAGAGTATTGTGATGACAGGTGTCAAGGAGCATTGTGATGACAAGGGAATGGAGCATGGTTATGACAAGGTCCTGGAGCATTGTGATGAGATGACGATGGAGACTTGTGATGACAAGTCTCATGGAGCATTCTGACGAAAAGGGGCAAGGAGCTTTGTGATTACAGGGGTCTTGGAGCACTGTGATGACAAGGGCATGGAGCATTGTGAGGAGAACGCCATGGAACATTCTGATGGCATGCGTCATGGAGATTTGTGATGACAAGGCCATGGAGCATTGTGATTACAGGGGTCTTGGAGCATTGTGATGACAAGGGTCATGTAGCCTTTTGATGACAAGGCCGTGGAACATTGTGATGGCAGCGGTCATGGAGCATAGTTATGACAGAAGTAATGGAGCATTGTAATCAGAATGGCATTGAGCATTGGTCTGAAATGTTTCATGGATTATTGTGATGAGAGTGGGCATGGAGCATTGTGATGACAAGGGCACGGTACACTGTGATACATGGGTCATGGTGGATTGTAATGACCAGGGCGTGGAGCATTGTGATGAGAAGGGCATCGAGCATTGTGATGACAAGTGTCATGGAGCTTTGTTATGACAAGGGCATGGAGCAATGTGATGAGAGGGTTCATGGAGCATTGTGATGACAATGACATGGAGCATTTTGATGCCAAGGGTCATGGAGCTTTGTGATGTCAAATGTCATGGAGCATTTTGATGACAAGGGTGTTGTGCATTGTGATGAGAAGGGCAGGGAGCATTTTGATGAGAGGGTCATGCAGCAATTTGATGAAAAGTGTAATGGAACGTTTTGATGACAGGGGTTATAGAACATTGTGATGCCAGGGATCATGGAGCTTTGGGATGAAAAGGGTCATGGTGCATTTTGATGACAGGGGTTATGGATCACTGTGATGACTGGAGTCACGGAGCATTGTGATGACAGTGGTCATGGAGCATTGTGATAACAAGTGCATGGAGCATTGTGATGACAGGGGAATGGAGCATTTGTCTGACAAGTTTCATAGATTATTGTGATGACAGTGGACATGGTGCATTGTGATGACAAGGGCATGGAGCATTTTGATGACAAGAGTCCCGGATCATTGTGTTGTCAGGTGTTATGGGTGGTTGTGATGACAGTGGTCATGGAGCATTGTGATGATATTGGTCATGGAGCATTGTGATGAGAAGGTCATGGTTCATTGGGCTGAAAATATTAATGGATTATTGTAATGACAGGGGTCATGGAGCATTGTGATGACAAGGGAATAGAGCATGGTGATGACAATGTCCTGGAGCATTGTTATGAGATGCCCTTGGAGACTTGTGATGACAAGTCTCATGGAGCATTCTAATGAAAAGGGGCATGGAGCATTGTGATTACAGTGGACTTGGAGCATTGTGATGACAAGGGCATGGAGCATTTTCAGGAGAAAGCCATGGAGAATTCTGATGACATGCGTCATGGAGCTTTGTGCTGACAAGGGCATGGCCATTGTGATTATAGGGGTCTTGGAGCATTGTGATGAAAAGGCATGGATCATTGTGATGTAATAGGCATGGAGCCTTGTCATCACAGGGTTCAAGGAGCATACTGACGACAGGTGTCAGGGAGTATTGTGATGACAAGTGTATTGAGCATTGTGATGACAATGATCATGGAGCATTGTGATGAGAAGACCATGGATAACTGTGATGATGATCGTCATGGGGTGTTTTGATGATAAGTGTTATGGAACATTGTGATCACAAGTGTTTGGAGCATTATGATGACAGAGGTCATGGAGAATTTTGATTTCATTGTAGTGACAATAGCCTGAAGCATTATGATGATGGGCATGGTGCTTTGTGATGACAGGGTTCATGGAGCATTGAGATGAAAAGGGGCATGGATCATAGTGATTACAGGGGTCTTGGAGTATTGTGATGACAAGGGCATGGAGCATTGTGATGAGAAGGCCATGGAACCTTCTGATACATGCGTCATGGAGCTTTGTTATTACAAGGGCATGGAGAATTTTGATTACAAGTTTCTTGGAGCATTGTGATGACAAGGGTCATGGAGCCTTGTGATGACAAGGCCGTGGAACAATGTGATGGCAGTGGTCATGGTGCATTGTTATGACAGAGGTAATGGAGCATAGTGATGAGAAGGGCATTGAGCATTGGTTTGAAATATTTCATAGGTTATTGTGATGAGAGTGGGCTGGAGCATTGTGATGACAAGGGCACGGAACACTGTGATACATGGGTCATGCCGGATTGTAATGACAAGGGCATGGAGCATTGTGATGAGAAAGGCATCGAGCATTGTGATGACAAGTGACATGGAGCTTTGTGATGACAAGGGCATGGAGCAATGTGATGAGAGGTTTCATGGAGCATTGTGATGACAATGACATGGAGCATTGTGATGCCAAGGGTCATGGAGCTTTGTGATGACAAGTCATGGTGCACTTTGATGACAAGGGCATGGTGCATTGTGCTGAGAAATGCCGGGAGCATTTTGTTGACCAGGTCATGCAGCAATTTGATAAAAAGTGTAAAGGAACATTTTGATGGCAGGGGTTATAGAACATTGTGATGTCAGGGGTCTTGGAGCTTTGGGATGAAAAGGGTCATGGAGCATTTTGATGACAGGTGTTATGGAACATTGTGATGTCAGGGGTCATGGAACATTGTGATGATAAGGGGATGTAGCATTGTGATGACAGGGTCCTGGAACATTGTGATTACAGGGATGAGGGAGTATTGTGATGACTAGAGATGGAACATTGTGATATCTCTGGTGAGAGAGCATTTTGATGAGAAGTGCATGGACCATTGTGATTACAAGATTTAAGAAGCATAGCAATGACAAGGTTGTTGACCGTTGTGATGAAATGCGCGTGGCACATTGTGATGACTATGTTCATTGAGCATTGTTCTGACAAAGACATGGAGCTTTGTGATGACAAGTGCATGGAGCATTGTGATTACATGGGTAATGGAGCATTTTGATGACAATGGCGTCGAGCATTGTGATGAGAAGGCCATGGATAATTGTGATGACGTGCGTCATGGAGCACAGTAATGACAAGGGGTATGGAGCATTGTGATGACAGTGGCCATGGAGAAATGTGATGACAAGTGTCATGGAGCATTCTGATGACAAGCTTGTGGAGTATTGTGACGACAATGGCTTGGAGCATTGTGATGAAAAGGGCATGGAGCATTGTGATGAAAAAGGCATGAAGCCATTTCATGACAGGTTTCAAGGAGCATTCTGATGACAAGTGTCAGGGAACATTGTGATGACATGTGTTTTGAGAATTGTGATGAAAAAGATCATGGAGCATTTTGACGAAAAGGGCATAGAATATTGTGATGACAGGCATCATGGAGCGTTGTGATGACAAGTGTTATGGAACATTGTGATCACAAGGGTTTGGAGCATTTTGATGATAGAAGTCATGGATCATTTTGTTTTCAAGGAGCATGGAGCATTGTGATGACAAGGGCATGTAGCAATGTGATCCCAAGGTTCATGGATGATTGTGATGAGAATGGTAAGGGAGTATTGTGATGACAAGCAAATGGAGCATTTTGATGGCAAGGTCATGTAGCATTTTGCTGACAGAGTTGTGGACCATTGTGATGATAAGGGTCATAGAGCACTTTGATGAGAAGCATCACGGATAATTGTGATTACAATGGTCATGGAGCATTGGGATGGCAAGGTCATGGATCATTGTGATGACAAGTGTCATGGAGCATTGGGCGGAAAATATTAATGGAGAATTGTGATGACTAGGGAATGGAGCACTGTGATGACTAGAGTACCGGATCACTGTGTTGTCAGGGGTCATGGAGCATTGTGATGACAGTGGTCATGGAGCATTGTGATGATAGGGATCATGAAGCATTGTGATGAGAAGTTCCTGGAGAATTGGCGTGAAAATGTTCAGGAAGTATTGTGAGGACAGGGGTCATGGAGCATTGTGATGACAAGAGAATGGAGCACTGTGATGAAAGGTTCCTGGAGGACTGTGATGAGGAGACCATGGAGCCTCGTAATAAGAAGTCTCATGGAGCATTCTGATGAAAAGGGGCATGGAGTATGGTGATTACAGGGGTCTTGGAGCATTTTGATGACAAGAGCATGGAGCATTGTGATTACTGGTGTCTTGGAGCATTGTGATGAAATTGGCATGGATCATTGTTATGAAAATGGTATGGAGCCTTGTCATGACAGGGTTCCAGGAGCATACTGATGAGAAGTGTCAGGGAGCATTGTGATGACATGTGTATAGAGCATTGTGATGACAAAGGTCATGGAGCACTGTGATGAGAAGACCATGGATAACTGTGATGATGAGCTTCATGGGGCGTTGTGATGATAAGTGTTATGGAACATTCTGATCACAAGGATTTGGAGCATTGTGATGAGATAGATCATCGAATATTTTGATTTCATTGTGATGACAATAGCCTGAAGCATTATGATGATGGTCATGGTGCATTTTGATGACAGTGTTCATGGAGCATTGAGATGCAAAGGGGCATGGAGCATTGTGATTAGAGGGTTCATGGAGCATTGTGATGACAATGGCATGGAGCATTGAGATGCCAATTGTCATGGAGCTTTGTGATGACAAAGGTCATGGAGCATTTTGATGACAAGGGCGTGGTACATTGTGATGAGAAGGGCAGGGAGCATTGTGATGACAGGGTCATAGAGCAATTTGATGAAAAGTGTCATGGAATATTTTAATGACAGGGGTTATGGAACATTGTGATGTCAGGGTTCATGGAGCATTTTGATGAAAAGTATCATGGAGAATTATGATGACAGGGGTTATGGAACATTGTGATGTCAGGGGTCATAGAGCATTTTGAGGAAAAGTGTTATGGAGCATTATGATGACAGGGGTTATGGAACATTGTGATGTCAGGGGTCACCGAACTTTGTGATGATATGTGCATGTAGCAATGCAAAGACAAAAGTCATGGAACATTGTGATGACAGGGGTGAGGGAGTATTGTGATGAATAGTGCTGTAACATTGTGATATCATTGGTGAGAAAGCATTTTGATGAGAAGTGCATGGAGAATTGTGATGACAAGTTTTATGGAGCATCGTGGTGACAAGATTGTGGAGCACTGTGATGAGAAGCGCAGGGTGCATTGTGATGACATGGGTCATGGAGCATTGATCTGACAAGCGCATGGAGCATTGTGATGACAAGGGTCATGGAGCATTGTGCTGAGAAAGGCATAGAACATTGTGATGACAAGGGTCAAAGAGCATTGTGATGAAAAGTTATTGGACCATTGTGGTTAAATATGTCACGGAGACTGTTGATGACGAGGGCATGGAACATTGTGATGAAAAAGGTCATGAATCATTGTGATGAATGGAGGCATGGAGCATTGTGATGACAGGCGTCATGGAGTATTGTGATAACAAGGACATGGAGCATTGTGATGACAAGGGAATGGAGCATTGGTCTAATAAGTTTCATGGATTATTGTGATGACTGTTGTAATGGCGCATTGTGATGACCAGGTTATGCAGTATTGTGAAGTCACGTGTCAGGGAGCATTGTGATGACATATGTAATGGCCCATAGTGATGACAATGGCATGGAGCATTTTGATGCCAAGTGTCATGGAGGATTCTGATGACAATGGCTTGGAGCATTGTGATGACAAGGGTCAGGGAGAATTTTGCTGACAGGTGCAGGGAGAATTGTGAGGAAAATGGTCATAAAGTATTCTGATGACAAGCCTGTGGAGTATTTTGATGACAATGGCATGGAACATTGTGTTGAAAATGGCATGTGGCATTGTGATGACAAGTGTATTGAGAATTGTGATGACAAATGTCATGGAGCATTGTGATGAGTAGGGCATGGAGTATTGTGATGACAGGCATCATGGAGCGTTGTGATGACAAGTGTTATGAAACATTGTGATCACAAGGGTTTGGAGCATTGTGATGACAGAGGTCATGGGTCATTTAGATTTCAAGGAGCATGGAGCATTGTGATGACAAGGGCATGAAGCAATGTGATCCCAAGGTTCATGGAGGACTGTGATGACAATGGTAATGGAGTATTGTGATGAAAAGCGAATAGAGCATTGCAATGACAAGGTCAGGTATCATTTTGCCGACAAAGGCATGGAGCATTGTAATGACAGGTGTCATGTAGCAATGTGATGACAAGCGTCACGGAGCATTGTGAATACAGGGGTCAGGGAGCATTGGGATGACAAGGGCATGGATCTTTGTGATGACAAGTGTCATGGAGCATTGGGCTGAAAATATTCATGGAGTATTGTGATGACAGGGATCATGGAGCATTTTGATGACAAGTTCCTGGAGCACTTTGATGAGAAGACAATGGAGACTTGTGAGGACAAGTCTCATGGAGCATTCTGATGAAAAGGGACATGTAGCATTGTGATTACAGGGGTCTTGGAGCATTGTGATAAAAAGGGCATGGATCATTGTGATGAAAAAGGCATGGAGACGTGTCATGACAGGGTTAATGGAGCATACTGATGACAAGTGTCAGGGAGCATTGTGATGACAAGTGTATTGCGCATTGTGATAACAAAGGTCATGGAGCATTGTGATGAGGAGACCATGGATAATTGTGATGATGAGCGTCATTGGGTTTTGTGATGATAAGTGTCATGGAACATTGTGATCACAAGGGATTGGAGCATTGTGATGACAGAGGTCATGGAGCATATAGAATTCATTGTGATGACAATAGCCTGAAGCATTATCATGATGGGCCTGATGCATTGTGATGACAGTGTTCATGGAGCATTGAGATGAAAAGTGGCATGGAGCATTGTGATTACAGTGTTCTTGGAGCATTGTGATGTCAAGGGCATGGAGCATTTTGATGAGAAGGACATGGAACATTCTGATGGCATGTGTCATGGAGCTTTGTGATGACAAGGGCATGGAGCATTGTGATTACAGGGGTCTTGGAGCATTGTGATGACAAGTGTCATGGAGCCTTGTGATGACAAGGCCGTGGAATATTGTGATGGCAGGGGTCATGGAACATTGTTATGATAGGGATAATGGAGCATTGTGATGAGAAGGACATGGAGCATTGTGAATACAATGTTTATGGAGCATTACCATGACAAATTTGTGGACCATTGTGATGAAAAGCGTGTAGCATATTGTGATGAGAAGGGTCATGGAGCATTTTTCTGACAAAGGCATGGAGCATTTTGATAACAATGGTCATGAAGCATTGTGATGAAAAGTTCATGGAGCATTGTGGTTATAAAGTTCACAGAGCCTTGTGATAACGCGGTCATGGAACATTGTGATGACAAATGTTATGAAGCACTGTGATGACTGGAGTCATGGAGCATTGTGATGACAGTGGACATGGAGCATTGTGATGACAAGGGCATAGAGCATTTTGGTGACAGGGGCATGGAGCATTGGTCTGACAAGTTTCATAGATTATTGTGATGACAGTGGACATGGTGCATTGTGATGACAAGGGCATGGATCATTGTGATGAGAAGGTCATGCAGTATTGTGAAGACAGCTGTCAGGGAGCATTGTGATGACATATGTAATGGCCCATTGTGGTGACAATGGCATGGAGCATTGTGATGCCAAGTGTCATGGAGGATTCTGATGACAAAGGTAATGGAGCATTGTGATGACAATGGCTTGGAGCATGATGATGACAAGGGTTAAGGAGCATTGTGCTGACCAGTGCATGGAGAATTGTGATGACAAGGGTCATGGAGCAATCTGATGACAAACTTGTGGAGTATTATGATGACAATGGCATGGAGCAGTGTGATGAAAACGGCATGGGGCATTGTGTTGAAAAAGGCATGGAGCCTTTTCATGACAGAGTTCAAGGAGCATTCTGACGACAAGTGTCAGGGAGCATTGTGATGACAAGTGTATTGAGAATTTTGATGACCAAGGTCATGGAGCATTGTGATGAAAAGGGCATGGAGTATTGTGATGACAGGCATGATGGAGCGTTGTGATGACAAGTGATATGGAGCATTGTGATGACAAGGCTTTGGAGCACTTTGATGACAGATTTCATGGATCATTTTGATATCAAGGAGCATGGAGCATTGTGATGACAAGGGCATAAAGCAATGTGATCCCAAGGTTCATGGAGGATTGTGATGACAATGGTAATGGAGTATTGTGATGACAAGCGCATAGAGCATTGTAATTACAAGGTCATTTAGCCTTTTGCTGACAAAGTCATCTAGCATTGTGATGACAGGTGTCATGGAGCACTGTGATGACAAGCATCACAGAGGATTGTGAACACAGGGGTCATGGAGCATTGGGTTGAAAAGGGCATGCATCATTGTGATGACAAGTATCATGGAGCATTGGGCTGAAAATATTCATGAAGTATTGTGATGACAGGGGACATGGAGAATTGTGATGACATAGGTCATGGAGAATTTTGATTTCATTGTGCTGACAATAGCCGGAAGCATTATAATGATGGGCATGATGCATTGTGATGACAGGGTTCATGGAGCATTGAGATGAAAAGGGGCATGGAGCATTGTGATTACAGGGGTCTTGAGCATTGTGATGACAAGGGCATGGAGCATTGTGATGAGAAATCCATGGAACATTCTGATGACATGTGTCATGGAGCTTTGTGATGACAAGGGCTTGGAGCATTGTGATTACAGGGTCTTGGATCATTGTGATGACAAGTGTCATGGAGCCTTGTGATTACAAGTCCGTGGAACATTTTGATGGCCGGGGTCATGGAGCATTGTGATAAGAAGGGCATGGAGCATTGTGATTACATGGGCACGGAACACTGTGATACATGGGTCATGCAGGATTTTAATGACTAGGGCATGGAGCATTGTGATGAGAAATGCATCGAGCATTGTGATGACAAGTGTCATGGAGCTTTCTGATGACAAGGGCATGGAGCAATGTGATGAGAGGGTTCATGGAGCACTGTGATGACAATGACATGGAGCATTGTGATGCCAAGGGTCATGGAGCTTTGTGATGACAAGTCATGGAGCATTTTGATGACAAGGGAATGGTGCATTGTGATGAGAAGTGCAAGGAGCATTTTGATGACCGGGTCATGCAGCAATTTGATAAAATGTGTAATGGAATATTTTGATGGCATGGGTTATAGAACATTGTGATGTCAGGGTTCTTGGAGCTTTGAGATGAAAAGGGTCATGGAGCATTTTGATGACAGGGGTTATGGAACATTGTTATGTCAGGGGTCATGCAATATTGTGATGATAAAGGGATGTAGCATTGTGATGACAGGGTAATGGAACATTGTGATTCCATGGGTGAGGGTGTATTGTGATGACTAGTGATGGAACATTGTGATATCTATGGTGAGAGAGCATTTTGATGAGAAGTTCATGGACCATTGTGATAACAAACTTTATGGAGCATTGCAATCATAAGGATGTGGACAGTTGTGATGAAATGTGCGTGGCACATTGTGATGACAATGGTCATGGAGCATTGTTCTGACAAAGAAATGGAGCATTGTGATGACAAGGGTCCCAGAGAATGGTGAGGAAATGTTCATGGAGCATTGTGGTTACAAATGTCACAGAGCCTTGTGATGACGCGGACATGGACCATTGTGATGACAAACGTTATGAAGCATTGTGATGACTGGAGTCACGGAGCATTGGGATGACAGGGTTCATGGAGCATTGTGATGACAAGTGCATGGAGCATTGTGATGACAGGGGAATGGAGCATTGGTCTGAAAAATTTCATAGATTATTGTGATGACCATGGGCATGGTGCATTGTGATGACAAGGGGATGGAGCATTGTGATGAGAAGGTCATGGAATATTGTGAAGAGAGATGTCAGGGAGCATTGTGATGACATATGTCATGGTCCATTGCGATGACAATGGCATGGAGCATCGTGATGCCAATTGTAATGGAGGATTGTGATGACAAATATAATGGAGCATTGTGATGATTAGGGCTTGCAGCAATATGATGACAAGGGCCATTGAGAATTTTCATGACAAGGTCGTGAAGCATTGTGATGACAAGATCCTGGAGCATTGTGATGACAAAGCTATGGAGCCTTGTGATGACAAGTCTCATGGAGCATACTGATGAAAAGGGGCATGGAGCATTGTGATTACAGGGGTCATGGAACATTGTGATGACAAGGGCATGGAACATTGTGAGGAGAAGACCAAGGAGCATTCTGATGGCATGCGTCATTGAGATTTGTGATGACAAGGGCATGGAGCATTTTGATTATATGGGTCTGGGAGCATTGTGATGAAAAGGGCATGGATCATTGTGATGAAAAAGGCATGGAGCCTTGTCATGATAGAGTTCAAGGAGGATAGAGACAACAAGTGTCAGGGAGCATTTTGATGACAAGTGTATTGAGCATTGTGATGACAAAGGTCATGGAGCATTGTGATTAGAAGACCAAGGATAATTGAGATGACGAGCGTCAAGGGGCATTGTGATGACAAGTGTTATGGAATATTGTGATCACAAGGGATTGGAGCATTGTTATGACAGAGGTCATGGTGCATTTTGATTTCATTGTGATGACAATAGCATGAAGCATTATGATGATAGGCATGGTGCATTGTGATGACAGGGTTAATGGATCATTGAGATGAAAAAGGGCATGGAGCATTGTGATTACAGGGTTCTTGGAGTGTTGTGATGAGAAGGGTCATGGAGCCTTGTGATGAAAAGGCCATGGTGCATTGTGATGACAGGGTTAATGGATCATTGAGATGAAAAAGGGCATGGAGCATTGTGATTACAGGGTTCTTGGAGTGTTGTGATGAGAAGGGTCATGGAGCCTTGTGATGACAAGGCCATGGGATATCGTGATGGCAGGGGCATGGAGCATTGTTATGAGAGGGGTAATGGAGCATTGTGATGGCAAGGGCATGGATCATTGTGATGAGAAGGCCATGTAGCATTCTGATGACATGTGTCAAGGAGCATTGTGATGACAATGACATGGAGCATTGTGATGCCATGGGTCAGGGCTCTTTGAGATGACAAAGGTCATGGAGCATTTTGATGGCAAGGGCGTTGTGCATTGTGATGAGTAGGGCAGGGAGAATTGTGATGACAGGTTCATGGAGCAATTTGTTGAAAATTTTCATGGAATATTTTGATGACAGGGGTTATGGAACATTGTGATGTCAGGGGTCATCGAACATTTTGATGATAAGTGCATGTAGCATTGTGATGACAGGAGTCATGGAACATTGTGATGACAGGTGGGAGGGAGTATTTTGACAAATAGTGATGTAGCATTGTGATATCAGTGGTGAGAGAGCATTTTGATTAGAAGTGCATGGAGGATTATGATGACAATGTTTATGGAGCATTGTGATGACAAGATTGTAGAGCAATGTGATGACAAGCGCATGGTGCATTGTGATGACATGTGTCATGGAGCATTGTGCTGACAAGCGCAAGGAGCATTGTGATGACAAGGGTCATGGAGCATTGTGCTGAGAAAGGCATAGAGCATTGTGATGACAAGTGTCAAAGAGCATTGTATGAAAAGTTCATGGGGCATTGTGGTTAAAATTGTCACAGAGACTGTTGATGACGAGGGCATGGACCATTGTGATGACAAAGGTCATGAAGCATTGTGATGACTGGAGTCACGGAGGATTGTGATGACAGGGGTCAGGGAGCATTGTGATAACAAGGGCATGGAGCACTGTGATGACAAGGGCATGGAACATTAGTCTAATAAGTTCCATGGATTGTTGCGATGACAGTTCGAATGGCACATTGTGATGACAAGGGCATGGAGCATTGTGATGACCAGGTTATGCAGTATTGTGAAGAGAGGTGTCAGGGAGCATTGTGATGACATATGTAATGGCCCATTTTGATGACAATGGCATGGAGAATTGTGATGACCAGGTCATGCAGTATTGTGAAGAGAGGTGTCAGGGAGCATTGTGATGACATATGTAATGGCCCATTGTGATGACAATGGCATGGAGCATTGTGATGCCAAGTGTCATGGAGGAATCTGATGACAAAGGTTATGGAACATTGTGATGACAATGGCTTGGAGCATTGTGATGACATGGGACAGGGAGCATTGTGCTGACAATTGCTTGGAGAATTGTGATGACAAGGGTCATGGAGCATTCTGATGACAAGCTTGTGGAGTATTTTGATGGCAATGGCATGGAGCATTGTGATGAAAATGGCATGGGGCATTGTGAAGAAAAAGGCATGGAGCCCTTTCTTGGCAGGTTTCAAGGAGCATTCTGATGACAATGTCAGGGAGCATTGTGATGACATGTATATTGAGAATTGTGATGACAAAGGTTATGGAGCATTGTGATGAAAAGGGCATGGAGTATTGTGATGACAGGCATCATGGAGCGTTGTGATGACAAGTGTTATGGAAGATTGTGATCACAAGGGTTTGGAGCATTGTGATGACAGGGGTCATGGATCATATTGATTTAAAGGACCATGGAGCATTGTGATGACAAGGGCATGAAGCAATGTGATCCCAAGGTTCATGGAGGATTGTGATGACAATGGAAATGGAGTATTGTGATGACAAGCGCATAGAGCATTGTAATGACAAGGTCATGTAGCATTTTGCTGACAAAGGCATGGAGCATTGTGATGACATGTGTCATGGAGCACTGTGATGACAAGCGTCATGGACCATTGTGAATACAGGGGTCATGGAGCATTGGGATGACAAGGGCATGGATCATTGTGATGACAAGTGTCATGGAGCACTGGGCTGAAAATGTTCATGGAGTGTTGTGATGACATGCGTCATGGAGCATAGTGATGAGTAGGGAATGGAGCATTGTGATGACAAGAGTCCCGGATCATTGTGTTGTCAGGAGTCATGGAGTGTTGTGATGACAGTGGTCATGGAGGCTTGTGAAGATATTGGCCATGGAGTATTGTGATGTGTAGGTCGTGGAGCATTGGGCTGAATATGTTAATGGATTATTGTGATGACAGGGGTCATGGAGCATTGTGGTGACAAGGGAATGGAGAATGGTGATGACAATATTCTGGATCTTTGTGATGAGATGACCATGGAGACTTGTGATGAGAAGTCTCACGGAGCATTCTGATGAAAAGGGGCATGGAGCATTGTGATTACAGGGGTCTTGGAGCATTTTGATGACTAGGGCATGGAGCATTGTGATGAGAAGTCCATGGGGCATTCTGATGACATGCTTCATGGAGTTTTGTGATGACAAGCGCATGGTGCATTGTGATGACATGTGTCATGGAGCATTGTGCTGACAAGCGCATGGAGCATTGTGAAGACAAGGGTCATGAAGCATTGTGCTGAGAAAAGCATAGAGCATTGTGATGACAAGGGTCAAAGAGAATTGTGATGAAAAGTTCATGGAGCATTGTGGTTAAAAAGGTCACAGAGACTGTTGATGATGAGGGCATGGACCATTGTGATGACAAAGGTCATGAAGCATTGTGATGACTGGAGTCATGGAGCACTGTGATGACAGGGGTCATGGAGCATTGTGATGAAAAGGGGCATGGAGCATTGTGATGACAAGGGCATGTATCATTGGTCTCATAATTTCATGGATTATTGCGATGACTGTTGGAATGGTGCCTTGTGGTGACAAGGGCATGGAGCATTGTGATAAAGAGGTCATGCTGTATTGTGAAGACTGGTGTCATGGAGCATTGTGATGACAGTGTTCATGCAGCATTGTGATGACTAGGGAATGGAGCATAGTGATGACAAGTGTCCCGGATCATTGTGTTGTCAGGTGTCATGGAGTGTTGTGATGACAGTTGTCATGGTGCATTGTGATGATACTGGTCATGGAGCATTGTGATGAGAAGGTTATGGAGCATTGTCCTGATAATATTCATGGAGTATTGTGATGACAATTGTCATGGAGCATTGTGATGACTAGGGAATGGAGCATGGTGATGACAAGGTCATGTAGCATTGTGATGAGAAGTCCTTGGAGGCTTGTGATGACAAGTTTCATGGAGCATTCTGATGAAAAGTGGCATGGATCATTGTGATTACAGTGGTCTTGGAGCATTGTGATGACAAGGGCATGGAGCATTGTCAGAGTCGGCCATGCAGCATTCTGATGACATGGGTCATGGAGATTTGTGATGACAAGGGCTTGGAGCATTGTGATGACCAGGTCATGCAGTATTGTGAAGACAGGTGTCAGGGAACATTGTGATGACATATGTAATGGCCCAATGTGATGACGATGGCATGGAGCATTGTGATGACAAGTGTCATGGAGGATTCTGATGACAAAGTTAATAGAGCATGTGATGACAATGGCTTGGAGCACTGCGATGACAAGGGTCAAGGAGCATTGTGTTGACAAGTGCATGGAGAATTGTGATGACAAAGGTCATGGAGCATTCTGGTGACAAGCTTATGGAGTATTTTGATGACAATGGCATGGAGCATTGTGATGAAAACGGCATGGGGCATTGTGATGAAAAAGGCATGGAGCCTTGGGATGACAGGTCTCATGGAGCATACTGATGAAAAGGGGCATGGAGCATTCTGATTACAGAGGTCTTGGTACATTGTGATAGCAAGGGCATGGAGCACTGTGATGACAAGGGCATGGAGCATTGGTCTAATAAGTTTCATGGATTATTGTGATGACAGTTGGAATGGCGCATTGTGATGACAGTGGTCATGGAGCATTGTGATGATACTGCTCATGGAGCATTGTGATAAGACCGTCATGGAGCATTGGGTTGAAAATGTTCATAGAGTATTGTGATGACAGGTGTCAAGGAGCATTGTGATGACAAGGGAATGGAGCATGGTTATGACAAGGTCCTGGAGCATTGTGATGAGATGACGATGGAGACTTGTGATGACAAGTCTCATGGAGCATTCTGACGAAAAGGGGCAAGGAGCTTTGTGATTACAGGGGTCTTGGAGCACTGTGATGACAAGGGCATGGAGCATTGTGAGGAGAACGCCATGGAACATTCTGATGGCATGCGTCATGGAGATTTGTGATGACAAGGCCATGGAGCATTGTGATTACAGGGGTCTTGGAGCATTGTGATGACAAGGGTCATGTAGCCTTTTGATGACAAGGCCGTGGAACATTGTGATGGCAGCGGTCATGGAGCATAGTTATGACAGAAGTAATGGAGCATTGTAATCAGAATGGCATTGAGCATTGGTCTGAAATGTTTCATGGATTATTGTGATGAGAGTGGGCATGGAGCATTGTGATGACAAGGGCACGGTACACTGTGATACATGGGTCATGGTGGATTGTAATGACCAGGGCGTGGAGCATTGTGATGAGAAGGGCATCGAGCATTGTGATGACAAGTGTCATGGAGCTTTGTTATGACAAGGGCATGGAGCAATGTGATGAGAGGGTTCATGGAGCATTGTGATGACAATGACATGGAGCATTTTGATGCCAAGGGTCATGGAGCTTTGTGATGTCAAATGTCATGGAGCATTTTGATGACAAGGGTGTTGTGCATTGTGATGAGAAGGGCAGGGAGCATTTTGATGAGAGGGTCATGCAGCAATTTGATGAAAAGTGTAATGGAACGTTTTGATGACAGGGGTTATAGAACATTGTGATGCCAGGGATCATGGAGCTTTGGGATGAAAAGGGTCATGGTGCATTTTGATGACAGGGGTTATGGATCACTGTGATGACTGGAGTCACGGAGCATTGTGATGACAGTGGTCATGGAGCATTGTGATAACAAGTGCATGGAGCATTGTGATGACAGGGGAATGGAGCATTTGTCTGACAAGTTTCATAGATTATTGTGATGACAGTGGACATGGTGCATTGTGATGACAAGGGCATGGAGCATTTTGATGACAAGAGTCCCGGATCATTGTGTTGTCAGGTGTTATGGGTGGTTGTGATGACAGTGGTCATGGAGCATTGTGATGATATTGGTCATGGAGCATTGTGATGAGAAGGTCATGGTTCATTGGGCTGAAAATATTAATGGATTATTGTAATGACAGGGGTCATGGAGCATTGTGATGACAAGGGAATAGAGCATGGTGATGACAATGTCCTGGAGCATTGTTATGAGATGCCCTTGGAGACTTGTGATGACAAGTCTCATGGAGCATTCTAATGAAAAGGGACATGGAGCATTGTGATTACAGTGGACTTGGAGCATTGTGATGACAAGGGCATGGAGCATTTTCAGGAGAAAGCCATGGAGAATTCTGATGACATGCGTCATGGAGCTTTGTGCTGACAAGGGCATGGCCATTGTGATTATAGGGGTCTTGGAGCATTGTGATGAAAAGGCATGGATCATTGTGATGTAATAGGCATGGAGCCTTGTCATCACAGGGTTCAAGGAGCATACTGACGACAGGTGTCAGGGAGTATTGTGATGACAAGTGTATTGAGCATTGTGATGACAATGATCATGGAGCATTGTGATGAGAAGACCATGGATAACTGTGATGATGATCGTCATGGGGTGTTTTGATGATAAGTGTTATGGAACATTGTGATCACAAGTGTTTGGAGCATTATGATGACAGAGGTCATGGAGAATTTTGATTTCATTGTAGTGACAATAGCCTGAAGCATTATGATGATGGGCATGGTGCTTTGTGATGACAGGGTTCATGGAGCATTGAGATGAAAAGGGGCATGGATCATAGTGATTACAGGGGTCTTGGAGTATTGTGATGACAAGGGCATGGAGCATTGTGATGAGAAGGCCATGGAACCTTCTGATACATGCGTCATGGAGCTTTGTTATTACAAGGGCATGGAGAATTTTGATTACAAGTTTCTTGGAGCATTGTGATGACAAGGGTCATGGAGCCTTGTGATGACAAGGCCGTGGAACAATGTGATGGCAGTGGTCATTCTGCATTGTTATGACAGAGGTAATGGAGCATAGTGATGAGAAGGGCATTGAGCATTGGTTTGAAATATTTCATAGGTTATTGTGATGAGAGTGGGCTGGAGCATTGTGATGACAAGGGCACGGAAGAATGTGATACATGGGTCATGGAGGATTGTAATGACAAGGGCATGGAGCAATGTGATGAGAGGGTACATGGAGCATTGTGATGACAATTCCATGGAGCATTGTGAGGAAAAGGCGACGGAGCATTCTGGTGAGATGCCTCATGGAGCTTTTTGATGACAAGGGCATGGAGCATTGTGATTATACGGGTCTTGTAGCATTGTGATGAAAGGAGCATGGATCATTGTAATGAAAAGGCATGGAGCCTTGTCATGACAGGGTTCAAGGAGCATACTGACGACATGTGTCAGGGAGCATTGTGAAGACAAGTGTATTGAGCATTGTGATGACAAAGATCAGGGAGCATTGTGATCAGAAGACCAAGGATAACTGTGATGATGATCGTCATGGGGTGTTGTGATGATAAATGTTATGGAACATTGTGATCACAAGGTTTTGGAGCATTATGATGACAGAGGTCATGGACACTTTTGATTTCATTTTAATAACAATAACCTGAAGCATTATGATGATGGGCATGGTGCATTGTGATGACAGGGTTCATGGAGCATTGAGATGAAAAGGGGCATGCAGCATTGTGATTACAGTGGTCTGGTAGCATTGTGATGACAAGCGCATAGAGCATTGTATTGACAAGATCATGGAGAATTCTGCAGACAAAGGCATGGAGCACTGTGATGACATGTGTCACGGAGCATTGTGAACACAGGGGTCATGGATCATTGTGATGACAAGGGTCATGGAGCATTGGGCTGAAAATGTTCATGGAGTATTGTGATGACAGGGGTCATGGAGCATTGTGATGACAGAGGTCATGGAGAATTTTGATTTCATTGTGCTGACAATAGCCGGAAGCATTATTATGATGGGCATGATGCATTGTGATGACAGGGTTCATGGAGCATTGAGATGAAAAGGCGCATGGAGCATTTTGATTACAGGGGTCTTGGAGCATTGTGATGACAAGGGCATGGAGCATTTGGATGAGAAGGACATGGAACATTCTGATGACATGTGTCATGGTGCTTTGTGATGACAGGGCATGGAGCATTGTGATTACAGGTGTCTTGGAGCATTGTGATGACAAGGGTCATGGAGCTTTGTGATGACAAGGCCGTGGAACATTGTGATGGCAGGGGTCAAGGAGCATTGTTATGACAGGGGTAATGGAGCACTGTGATGAGAAGGGCATGGAGCATTGTGATTACAAGTTTTATGGAGTATTGTGATGACAAATCTGTGGACCATTGGGATAAAAAGCGCTTGGCACATTGTGATGACAAGTGTCATGGAGCATTTTTCTGACAAAAGCATGGAGCACAGTGATGACAAGGGTCACGGAGCATTGTGATGAAAAGTTCATGAAGCATTGAGGTTAAAAATGTCACAAAGCCTTGTGATGACACGGACATGGACCATTGTGATGACAAATGCTATGAAGCATTGTGATGACTGGAGTCACGGAGCATTGTGATGACAGGGTCATGGAGCATTTTGATGACAAGGGCATGGAGCATTGTGCTGAGAAAGGCGTAGATCATTGTGATGACAAGGGTCAAAGAGCATTGTGATGAAAATTTCATGGAGCATTGTGGTTAAAAATGTCACAGAGACTGTTGATGATGAGGTAATGGACCATTGTGATGACAAAGGTCATGAAGCATTGTGATGACTGGAGTCACGGAGCATGGTGATGACAGGGGTCATGGAGCATTGTGATGACAAGGGCATGGAGCATTGGTCTAATATGTTTCATGGATTATTGCGATGACATTTGGAATGGCGCATTGTGATGACAAGGGCATGGAGCATTGTGATGACCAGCTCATGCAGTATTGTGAAGAGAAGTGTCAGGGAGCATTGTGATGACATATGTAATGGCCCATTGTGATGAAAATGGCATGGAGTATTGTGATGCCAAGTTTCATGAAAGATTCTGATGACAAAGGTAATGGAGCATTGTTATGACAATGGCTTGGAGCATTGTGATGACAAGGGTCAGGGAGCATTGTGCTGACAAGTGCATGGAGAATTTTGATGACAAGGGTCATGGGCATTCTGATGACAAGCTTGTGGAGTATTTTGATGACAATGGCATGGAGCATTGTGATGAAAACGGCATGGGGCAATGTGATGAAAAAGCATGCAGCCTTTTCATGACAGGGTTCAAGGAGCATTCTGACGACAAGTGTCAGGGAGCATTGTGATGACAAGTGTATTGAGAATTGTGATGACAAAAGTCATGGAGCATGGTGATGAGAAGGCCATGGATAATTGTGATGATGATCGTCATGGGGTGTTGTGATTATAAGTGTTATGGAACATTGTGATCACAAGGCTTTGGAGCATTACGATGACAGAGGTCACGGAGAATTTTGACTTCATTGTGATGACAATAGCCTGAAACATTATGATGATGGGCATGGTGCATTGTGATGACAGAGTTCATGGAGCATTGAGATGAAAAGTGGCATGTAGCATTGTGATTACAGGGGTCTTGGAGCATTGTGGTGACAAACGCATAGAGCATTGTAATTACAAGTCATGTAGAATTTTCCTGACAAAGGCATGGAGCATTGTGATGACAGTTGTCATGGAGAACTGTGACACAACTGTCACGGAGCATTTTGAATACAGGGGTCATGGATCATTAGGATGACAAGTGCATGGATCATTGTGATGACAAGGGGCATGGAGCATTGGGCTGAAAATATTCATGGAGTATTGTGATGACAGGGGTCATGGAGCATTTTGATTACAGTGGTCTTGGAGCACTGTGATGACAAGAGTCCCGGATCTTTGTGTGGTCACGTGTCATGGAGTGTTGTGATGACAGGGTTCATGGAGCATTGAGATGAATAGGGGCATGGAGCACTGTGTTTACAGGGGTTTTGGAGCATTGTGATGACAAGGGCAAGGAGCATTTTGATGAGACGGCCATGGAACATTCTCATGACATGTGTCATGGAGCTTTGTGATGACAACGGCATGGAACATTGTGATTAAAGGGGTCTTGGAGCATTGTGATGACAAGTGTCATGGAGCCTTGTGATGACGAGGCCGTGGAACATTGTGATGGCAGGGGTCATGGAGCATTGTTATGACAGGGGTAATGGAGCATTGTGATGAGAAGGGCATGCAGCATTGTGATTACAATTTTTATGGAGCATTGTGATGACAAATTTTTGGACCGTTGGGGTGAAAAGCGCGTGGCACATTGTGATGACAATGGTCATGGAGCATTGTGATGACAAGGGTCACGGAGCATTGTGATGAAATGTTCATGGAGCATTGTGGATACAACGGTAACAGAGCCTTGTGATGACGTGGGCATGGACCATTGTAATGACAAATATTATGAAGCACTGTGATGACTGGAGTCACAGAGCATTTTGATGACAGGTGTCATGGAGCATTTTGATGACAAGTTCCTGGAGCATTGTGATGAGATGACCATGGAGACTTGTGATGACAAGTCTCATGGAGCATTCTGATGAAAAGGGGCATGGAGCATTGTGATTACAGGGGTCTTGGAGCATTGTGATGACAAGGGCATGGAGCACTGTGAGGAGAAGGCCATGGAGCATTCTGATGACATGCGTCATAGAGCATTGTGCTGAGAAAGGCATAGAGAATTGTGATGACAGGGGATAAAGAGCATTGTGAAGAAAAGTTCATGGATCATTGTGGTTAAAAAGGTCACAGAGACTCTTGATGATGAGGGCATGGGCCATTGTGATGACAAACGTCATGAAGCATTGTGATGACTGGAGTCACGGAGCATTGTGATGACAGGGGTCATGGAGCATTGTGATAACAAGGGCATGGAGCATTGTGATGACAAGGGCATGGGACATTGTGATGACCATGTGATGCAGTATTGTGAAGACAGTTGTCAGGGAGCATTGTGCTGACATATATAATGGCCCATTGTGATGACAATGGCATTGAGCATTGTGATGCCAAGTGTCATGGAGGATTCAGAAGACAAATGTAATGGAGCATTGTGATGACAATGGCTTGGAGCATTGTGATGACAAGGGTCAGGGAGCATTGTGCTGACAAGTGCATGAAGAATTGTGATGAAAAGGGTCATGGAGCATTCTGATGACTAGCTTGTGGAGTATTTTGATGACAATGGCATGGAGCATTGTGATGAAAACGGCATGGGGCATTGTGATGAAAATGGCATGGAGACTTTTCGTGACAGGGTTCAAGGAGCATTCTGACGACAAATGTCAGGGAGCATTGTGATGACAATGTATTGAGAATTGTGATTACAAATGTCATGGAGCATTGTGATGAAAAGGGCATGGAGTATTGTGATGACAGGCATCATGGAGTGTTGTGATGACAAGTGCTATGGAACATTGTGATCACAAGGGTTTGGAGCACTGTGATGACAGAGGTCATGGATCATTTTGATTTAAAGGAGCATGGAGCATTGTGATGACAAGGGCATGAAGCAATGTGATCCCAAGGTTCATGGAGGATTTTGATGATAATGGTAATGGAGTATTGTGATGACAAGCGCATAGAGCATTGTAATGACAAGGTCATGTAGCATTCTGCTGACAAAGGCATGAAGCATTGTGATGCCAGGTGTCATGGAGCACTGTGATGACAAGTGTCACGGAGCATTGTGAATACAGGGGTCATGGAGAATTGGGATGACAAGGGCATGGATCATTGTGATGCCAAGGGTCATGGAGCATTGGGCTGAAAATGTTCATGGAGTATTGTGATGTCAGGGGTCATGGAGCATTGTGATGACTAGGGAATGGAGCATTGTAATGACAAGTGTCCCTGATCATTGTGTTTTCGGGTGTCATGGAGTGTTGTGATGACAGTGGTCATGGAGCATTGTGATGATATTTGTCATGGAGCATTGTGATGAGAAGGTCATGGAGTATTTGGCTGAAAATGTTCATGGAGTATTGTGATGACAGTGGTCATGGAACATTGTGATGACAATGGAATGGATCATGGTGATGACAGTGGTCATGGAACATTTTGATTACAGGGTTGAGGGAAGATTGTGATGACTAGTGAGGGAACATGGTTATATCTCAGGTGAGAGAGCATTTGGATGAGAAGAGCATGGAGCATTGTGATTACAAGGTTTATGGAGCATAGCGATTACAAGGTTGTGGATCATTGTGATGGAAAGCCCGTCGCACATTTTGATGACAAGTGTCATTGAGCATTTTTCTGACAAAGGCATGGAGCATTGTGATGACAAGTGTCACAGAGCACTGTGTTGAAATGTTCATGGAGCATTGTGGTAACAAAGGTCACAGAGACTTGTGATGACGCAGGCATGGACCGTTGTGATGACAAACGTTATGAAGCATTGTGATGACTGGAGTCACGGAGCATTGTGTTGACAGGGTTCATGGAGCATTGTGATGACAAGGGCATGGAGCATTGTGATGAAAAAGTCATGGAGTATTGTGAAGACAGGTGTCAGGGAGCATTTTGATGACATATGTCATGGTTCATTTCGATGACAATGGCATGGTGCATTGTGATGCCAAATGTAATGGAGGATTGTGATGACAAATATGATGGAGCATTGTGATGACTAGGGCTTGGAGCATTATGATGACAAGGGCTTTTGAGAATTTTCATGGCAATGTCGTGAAGCATTGTGATGACAAGGTCCTTGAGCACTGTGATGAGAAAACCATGGAGCCTTGTGATGACAGGTCTCATGGAGCATACTGATGAAAAGGGGCATGGAGCATTCTGATGACAGGGGTCTTGGAACACTGTGATAGCAAGGGCATGGAGCATTGTGATGACAAGGGCATGGAGCATTGGTATAATAAGTTTCATGGATTATTGTGATGTGAGTTGGAATTGCGCATTGTGATGACAGTGGTCATGGAGCATTGTGATGATACTGGTCATGGAGCATTGTGATGAGAAGGTAATGGAGCATTGGGTTGAAAATATTCATGGAGAATTTTGATGACAGGTGTCATCGAGCATTGTGATGACAAGGTCCTGTAGTATTGTGATGAGATGACGATGGAGACTTGTGATGACAAGTCTCATGGAGCATTCTGATGAAAAGGGGCATGGAGCATTGTGATTACAGGGGTCTTGGAGCATTGTGATGACAAGGGCATGGAGCATTGTGAGGAGAAAGCCATAGAACTTTCTGATGGCATGCGTCATGGAGATTTGTGATGACAAGGGCATGGAGCATTGTGATTACAGGGGTCTTGGAGCATTTTGATGACAAGGGTCATGGAGCCTTTTGATGACAAGGCCCTGGAACATTGTGATGGCAGGTGTCATAGAGCATTGTTATGACAGAGGTAATGAAGCATTGTGATGAGAAGGGCATTGAGCATTGGTCTGAAATGTTTCATGGATTATTGTGATGAGAGTGGGCATGGAGCATTGTGATGACAAGGGCACGGTACACTATGATACATGGGTGATGGAGGATTGTAATAACAAGGGCATGGAGCATTGTGATGAGAAGGCCATGGAACATTCTGATGACATGTGTCATGGAGATTTGTGATGACAAAGGCATGGAGCAATGTGATGAGAGGCTTCATGGAGCATTGTGATGACAATGACATGGAGCATTGTGATGTCAAGGGTCATGGAGCTTTGTGATGACAAATGTCATGGAGCATTTTGATGACAAGTGTGTGGTGCATTGTGATGAGAAGGGCAGGGAGCATTTTTATGACAGGGTCATGCAGCAATTTGATGAAAAGTGTAATGGAACATTTTGATGACAGGGGTTATAGAACATTGTGATGCCAGGGATCATGGAGCTTTGGGATGAAAAGGGTCATGGAGCATTTTGATGACAGGGGTTATGGAACATTGTGATGTCAGGGGTCAAGGAACATTGTGCTGATAAGGGGATGTAGCATTGTGATGACAGGTGTCATGGAACATTGTGATAACAGGGGTGAGGGAGGATTGTGATGACTAGTGATGGAACACTGTGATATCTCAGGTGAGACAGCATTTGGATGAGAAGTGCATGGAGCATTGTGATTACAAGGTTTATGGAGCATAGCGATGACAAGGTTGTGGATCATTGTGATGAAAAGCGCATGGCACATTGTGAGGACAAGGGTCATGGAGCATTGTTCTTACAAAGGCATGGAGTATTGTGATGACAAGGGTCACGGGGCATTGTGATGAAATGTTCATGGAGCATTGTGGTTACAAAGGTCACCAGAGCCTTGTGATGATGCGGGCATGGACCGTTGTGATGACAAACGTTATGAAGCATAGTGATGACTGGAATCACAGACCATTGTGATGACAGGGATCATGGAGCATTGTGATGACAAGGGCATGGAGCATTGTGATGACAGGGGCATGGAGCATGGGTCTGACATATTTCATAGATCATTGTGATGACAGGGATCATGGAGCATTGTGAAGACAAGGGCATGTGGTATTGTGAAGACAGGTGTCAGGGAGCATTGTGATGACCTATGTCAAGGTCCATTGCGATGACAATAGCATGGAACATTGTGATGCCAATTGTAATGGAGGATGTGATGACAAATATAATGGAGCATTGTGATGACTAGGGCATGGAGCATTATGTTGACAAGGGCCATTGAGAATTTTCATGACAATGTCGTGAAGCATTGTGATGACAAGTCCTGGAGCATTGTGATGAGAAAACCATGGAGGCTTGTGATGACAAGTCTCAAGGAGCATACTGATGAAAAGGGGTCTGGAGCATTCTGATTACACGGGACTTGGAACATTGTGATAAAAAGGGCATGGAGCATTGTGATGACAAGGGCATGCAGTATTGTGAAGAGAGGTGTCAGGGAGCATTGTGATGACATAAGTAATGGCCCATTGTAATGACAATGGCATGGAGAATTGTGATGCCAAGTGTCATGGAGGATTCTGATGACAAAGGTAATGGAGCATTGTGATGACAAGGGCTTGGAGCATTGTGATGACAGGTTTCAGGGAGCATTGTGCTGAAAAGTGCATGGAGAATTGTGATGACATGGGTCATGGAGCATTCTGATCACAAGCTTGTGGAGTATTTTGATGACAATTGCATATAGCATTTTGATGAAAAACGCATGGAGCCTTTTTGTGACAGTGTTCAAGGAGCATTCTGACGACAATGTCACGGAGCACTGTGATGACAAGTATACTGAGAATTGTGATGAAAAATTCATGGAGCATTGTTATAAAAAGGGCATGGAGTATGTGTGATGACAGGCATCATGGAGCTTTGTGATGACAAGTGATATAGAACATAGTGATCACAAGAGTTTGGAGCATTGTGATGAGAGAGGACATGGATCATTTTGATTTCAAGGAGCAGGGAGCATTGTGATGACAAGGGCATGAAGCAATGTGATCCCAAGTTTCATGGAGGATTGTGATGACAATGGTAAAGGAGTAATGTGATGACAAGCGCATAGAGCATTGTGATGACAAGGGCATGGAGCATTGTGATGACAGGGGCATGGAGCATAGGTCTGACATGTTTCATAGATAATTGTGATGACAGTGGAAATGGTGCATTGTGATGACAAGGGCATGGAGCATTGTGAAGACAAAGGCATGGAGTATTGTGAAGACAGTTGTCAGGGATCATTGTGATGACCTATGTCATGGTCCATTGCGATGACAATAGCATGGAGCATTGTGATGCCAATTGTAATGGAGGATGTGATGACAAATATAAAGGAGCATTGTGATGACTAGGGCATGGAGCATTATGTTGACAAGGGCCATTGAGAATTTTCATGACAGTGTCGTGAAGCATTGTGATGACAGGTCCTGGAGCATTGTGATGAGAAAACCATGAGGGCTTGTGATGACAAGTCTCAAGGAGCATACTGATGAAAAGGGGTCTGGAGCATTCTGATTACAGGGGACTTGGAACATTGTGATAACAAGGGCATGGAGCATTGTGATGACCAGGTCATGCAGTATTGTGAAGAGAGGTGTCAGGGAGCATTGTGATGACATAAGTAATGGCCCATTGTAATGACAATGGCATGGAGAATTGTGATGCCAAGTGTCATGGAGGATTCTGATGACAAAGGTAATGGAGCATTGTGATGACAAGGGCTTGGAGCATTGTGATGACAGGTTTCAGGGAGCATTGTGCTGACAAGTGCATGGAGAATTGTGATGACAATGGTCATGGAGCATTCTGATCACAAGCTTGTGGTGTATTTTGCTGACAATTGCATGGAGCATTTTGATGAAAAAGGCATGGAGCCTTTTTGTGACAGGGTTCAAGGAGCATTCTGACGACAATGTCACGGAGCATTGTGATGACAAGTGTACTGAGAATTGTGATGACAAATTCATGGAGCATTGTTATAAAAAGGGCATGGAGTATGTGTGATGACAGGCATCATGGAGCTTTGTGATGACAAGTGTTATAGAACATTGTGATCACAAGAGTTTGGAGCATTGTGATGAGAGAGGTCATGGATCATTTTGATTTCAAGGAGCAGGGAGCATTGTGATGACAAGCGCATAGAGCATTGTAATGACAAGGTCATGTAGCATTTTGCTGACAAAGGCATGGAGCATTGTGATAACTTGTGTCATGGAGCACAGTGATGACAAGCATCACGAAGCATTGTGAATAGAGGGGTCATGGAGCATTGGGATGACAAGGGCATGTATCACTGTGATGACAAGGGTCATGGAGCATTGGTTTGAAAAATTTCATGGAGTATTGTGATGACAGGGGTCATGGAGCATTGTGATTACAGGGGTCTTGGAGCATTGTGATGACAAGAGTTCCGGATCATTGTGTTGTCACGTGTCATGGAGTGTTGTGATGACAGTGGTCATGGAGCATTGTGATGATATTGGTCATGGAGCATTGTGATGAGAAGGTCATGGATCATTGGGCTGAAAATGTTCATGGAGTATTGGTATGACATGGGTCATGGAGCATTGTGATGACTAGGGAATGGAGCATGGTGATGACAAGGTCCTGGAGCATTGTGATGAGATGACCATGGAGACTTGTGATGAGAAATTTCATGGAGCATTCTGATGAACAGGGACATGGAGCATTGTGATTAGAGGGGTCTTGGAGCATTGTGATGACAAGGGTCATGGAGCCTTGTGATGACAAGGCCGTGGAACATTGTGATGGCAGGGGTCATGGAGCATTGTTATGACAGATGTAATGGACCATTGTGATGAGAATGGCATTGACCATTAGTCTGAAATATTTCATGGATTATTGTGATGAGAGTGGACATGGAGCATTGTGATTACAAGGGCACGGTACACTGTGATACTTGGGTCATGGAGGATTGTAATGACAAGGGCATGGAGCATTGTGATGACAAGTGTGATGGAGCTTTGTGATGACAAGGGCATGGGGCAATGTGATGAGAGGGTTCATGGAGCATTGTGATGACAATGATATGGAGCATTGTGATGCCAATTGTCAAGGAGCTTTGTGATGACACATGTCATGGAGCATTTTGATGTCAAGGGTGTGGTGCATTGTGATGAGAAGGGCAGGGAGCATTTTGATGACAGGGTCATGGAGCAATTTAATGAAAAGTGTAATGGAACATTTTGATGACAGGGGTTATAGAACATTGTGATGCCATGGGTCATGGAGATTTGGGATGAAAAGTGTCATCGAGCATTTTGATGACAGTGGTTATGGAACATTGTGATGTCAGGAGTCATGGAACATTGTGTTGATAAGGGGATGTAGCATTGTGATGACACGGGTCATGGAACACTGTGATTACAGGGGTGAGGGAGGATTGTGATATCTAGTGATAGATCATTGTGATATCCCAGGTGCGAGAGCATTTGGATGAGAAGTGCATGGAGCATTGTGATTACAAGGTTAATGGAGCATAGCGATGACAAGGTTGTGGATCATTGTGATGAAAACCGCGTGGCACATTGTGATGACAAGGGTCATGGAGCATTGTTCTGACAAAGGCATGGATCATTGTGATGACAAGGGTCACGGAGCATTGTGATGAAAAGTTCATGGAGCATTGTGGTTACAAAGGGCACAGAGCCTTGTGATGACGCAGGCATGGACTGTTGTGATGACAAACGTTATGAAGCATTGTGATGACTGGAGTCACGGAGCATTGTGATGACAGGGGTCATGGAGCACTGTGATAACAAGGTCATGGAGCATTGTGATGACAGGGGAATGGAGCATTGGTCTGACAAGTTTCATAGATTATTGTGATGACAGTGGACATGGTGCATTGTGATGACAAGGGCATGGGGCACTGAGATGAGAAGGTCATGGAGTATTTTGAAGACAGGTGTCACGGAGCATTGTGATGAAATATGTCATGGTCCATTGCGATGACAATGGCAGGGAACATTGTGATGCCAAATGTAATGGAGGATTATGATGACAAATATAATGGAGCATTATGATGACAAAACCATGGAGCCATGTGATGACAAGTCTCATGGAGCATACTGATGAAAAAGGGCATGGAGCATTGTGATTACAGTGGTCTTGGAACTTTGTGATGACAAGGGCATGGAGCATTGTGAGGAGAAGACCAAGGAGCATTCTGATGGCATGCATCATTGAGCTTTGTGATGACAATGGCATGGATCATCGTGATTACATGAGTCTTGGAGCATTGTGATAAAAAGGGCATGGATCATTGTGATGAAAAAGGCATGGAGCCCTGTCATGACAGGGTAAAAGGAGCATACAGACAACAAGTGTCAGGGAGCATTTGGATGACAAGTGTATTGAGCATTGTGATGACAAAGGTCATGGAGCATTGTGATGAGAAGACCATGGATAATTGTGTTGATGAGTGTCATGGGGCATTGTGATGACAAGTGTTATGGAATATTGTGATCACAAGGATTTGGAGCATTGTTATGACAGAGGTCATGGAGCATTTTGATTTCATTGTTATGACAATAGCAGGAAGCATTATGATGATGGGCATGGTGCATTGTGATGACAGGGTTCATGAATCATTGAGATGAAAAGGGGCATAGAGCTTTGTGATTACAGGGTTCTTGGGGCATTGTGATGAGAAGGGTCATGGAGCCTTGTGATGACAAGGCCATGGAACATCATGATGGCAGGGGTCATGGATCATTGTTATGACAGAAGTAATGGAGCATTTTGATGAGAAGGGCATTGAGCATTGGTGTGAAATATTTCATGGATTATTGTGATGAGAGTGGGCATGGAGCATTGTGATGACAAGGGCACGGAAGACTGTGATACATGTGTCATGGAGGATTGTAATGACAGGGGCATGGAGCATTGTGATGAGAATGCATCGAACATTATGATGACAATTGTCATGGAGTTTTGTGATGACAAGGCTATGGAGCAATGTGATGAGAGTATTCATGGAGCATTGTGAAGACAAAGCCATGGAGCGTTGTGATGCCAAGGGTCATGGAGCTTTGTGATGACAAAGGTCATGGAGCATTTTGATGACAAGTGTGTGGTGCATTGTGATGAGCAGGGCAGGGAGCATTTTGATGACAGGGTCATACAGCAATTTGATAAAAAGTGTAATGGAACATTTTGATGACAGGGGTTATAGAACATTGTGATGCCAGAGGTCATGGAGCTTTGGGATGAAAAGGGTCATGGATCATTTTGATGACATGGGTTATGCAACATTGTGATGTCAGTGGTCATGGAACATTGTGATGATAAGTGCACGTAGCAATGTGATAACAGGAGTCATGGATCATTGTGATGACAGGGGTGAGGGAGTATTGTGACAAATAGTGATGCAGCATTGCGATATCAGTGGTGAGAGAGCATTTGGATGAGAAATGCATGGAGCATTGTGATGACAAATTTTATGGAGCATTGTGATGACAAGATTGTGGAGCACTGTGATGATAAGCGCATGGTGCATTGTGATGACATGTTTCATGGAGCATTGTGCTGACAAGTGCATGGAGCATTGTGATGACAAGGGTCATGGAGCATTGTGCTGAGAAAGGCATAGAGAATTGTGATGACGAGGATCAAAGAGCATTGTGATGAAAAGTTCATGGAGCATTGTGATGACAAGGGTCATGGAGCATTCTGGTGACAAACTTGTGGAGTATTTTGATGACAATGGCATGGAGCATTGTGATGAAAACGGCATGGGTCATTGCGATGAAAAAGGCATGGAGCCTTTTCGTGACAGGTTTCAAGGAGCATACTGATCACAAGTGTCAGGGAGCACTGTAATGACAAGTGTATTGAGAATTGTTATGACAAAAGTCATGGAGCATTGTGATGAAAAGGGCATGGACTATTGTGATGACAGACATCATGGAGCGTTGTGATGACAAGTGTTATGGAACACTGTGATCACAAGAGTTTGGAGCATTGTGATGTCAGTTGTCATGGAGCATTGTGATGATATTGGCCATGGAGCATTGTTATGAGTAGATCGTGGAGCATTGGGCTGAAAATATTCATGGATTATTGTGATGACAGAGGTCATGTTGCATTTTGATGACAAGGGAATGAAGCATGGTGATGACAAGGTCCTGGAGCATAGTGATGAGAAGACCATGGAGACTTGTGATGACAAGTCTCATGGAGCATTCTGATGAAAAGGGGCATGGAGCACTGTGATTACAGGGGTCTTGGAGCATTGTGATGACTAGGGCATGGAGCATTGTGATGAGAATGTCATGGAGCATTCTGATGATATACGTCATGGAGTTTTGTGATGACAAGGGCATGGAGCATTGTGATTACAGGGATCTTGGAGCATTCTGATGAAAAGGGCATGGATCATTGTGAGGAAAAAGGCATGGATCCTTGTCATGACAGGGTTCAAGAAGAATACTGACGACAAGTGTCAGGGAGCATTGCGATGATAAGTGTATTGAGCATTGTGATGACAAAGATCATGGAGCATTGTGATGAGAAGACCATGGATAATTGTGATGATGAGCGTCATGGGGTGTTGTGATGATAAGTGTTATGGAACATTGTGATCACAAGGGTTTGGAGCATTATGATGACAGAGGTCATGGAGAATATTGATTTCATTGTGATGACAATAGCCTGAAGCATTATGATGATGGGCATGGTGCATTGTGATGACAGGTTTCATGGAGCATTGAGATGAAAAGGGACATGGAGCATTGTGTTTACAGGGGTCTTGGAGCATTGTGATGACAAGGGCAGGGAGCATTGTGATGAGAAGGCCATGGAACATTCTGATGACATGCGTCATGGAGCTTTGTGATGACAAGGGCATGGAGCATTGTGATTACAGGGCTCTTCAGCATTGTGATGACAAGTGTCATAGAATCTTGTGATGACTAGGCCGTGGAACATTGTGATGACAGGTGTCATGGTGCATTGTTATGACAGGTGTAATGGTGCATGGTGATGAGAACGGCATGGAACATTGTTCTGAAATGTTTCATGGATTATTGTGATGAGAGTTTGCATGGAGCATTGTGATGACAAGGGTACGGAACACTATGGTACATGGGTCATGCAGGATTGTAATGACAAGAGCATGCACCATTGAGATGAGAAGGGCATCGAGCATTGTGATGACAAGTGTCATGGAGCTTTGTGATGACAAGGGCATTGAGCAATGTGATGAGAGGGTTCATGGATCATTGTGATGACAATGACATGGAGCATTGTGAGGCCAAGTGTCATGGAGCTTTGTGATGACAAGTCATGGAGCATTTTGATGACAAGGGCATGCTGCATTGTGATGAGAAGGGCAGGGAGCATTTTGATGACCGGGTCATGCAGCAATTTGATGAAGAGTGTAATGGAACATTTTGAATGCAAGGGTTATAGAACACTGTGATGTCAGGCGTCTTGGAGCTTTGGGATGAAATGGGTCATGGAGCATTTTGCTGACAGGGGTCATGGAACATTGTGATGATAAGGGGATGTAGCAGTGTGATGACAGGTCCATGGAACATTGTGATTACAGGGGCGAGGGAGAATTGTGATGACTAGTGATAGAACACTGTGATATCTCTGGTGAGAGAGCCCTTTGATGAGAAGTGCATGGACCATTGTGATAACAAGGTTTATGGAGCATTGCAGTGACAAGGTTGTGGACCACTGTGATGAAATGCACGTGGCACATTTTGAAGACAATGGTCATGGAGCATTGTTCTGACAAAGACATGGAGCATTGTGATGACAAGGGTCACAGAGAATTGTGATGAAAAGTTCATGGAGCATTGTGGTTTCAAATGTCACAGAGCCTTGTAATCACTCGGGCATGGACCATTGTGATGACAAACGTTATGAAGCTTTGACATGACTGGAGTCACGGAGCATTGTGATGACAAGAGTCATGGAGCATTGTGATGACATATGGCATGGAGCATTGTGCTGATAAGCGCATGGAGCATTGTGATGACAAGGGTCATGGAGCATTGTGATGAAAAGTTCATGGAACATTGTGGTTACAAAAGTCACAGAGCCTTGTGATGTCACGGGCATGGACAATTGTGATGAAAAACGTTATGAATCATTGTGATGACTGGAGTCACTGAGCATTGTGATGACAGGGGTCTTGGAGCATTGTGATGACAAGGGCATGGAGCACTGTGTTGACAGGGGCATGGAGCATTGGTCTGACAAGTTTCATGGATTATTGTGATGACATTGGGCATGGTGCATTGTGATGACAAGGGCATGGAGCACTGTGATGAGAAGGTCAAGGAGTATTGTGAAGACAGGTGTCAGGGAGCACTGTGATGACATATGTCATGGTCCATTGTGATGACAATGGCATGGAGCATTGTGAAGCCAAATGTAATGGGGAAATGTGAGGACAAATATAATGGACCATTTTGATGATTAAGGCTTGGTGCATTATGATGACAAGGGCCATTGAAAATTTTTATGACAAGGTCGAGAAGCGTTGTGATGACAAGGTCCTGGATCACTGTGATGAAAAAAACCATGGAGCCTTGTGATGACAAGTCTCATGGAGCATACTGATGAAAAGGGGCATGGAGCATTGTGATTACAGGGGTCTTGGAACATTGTGATGACAAGGGCATGGCACATTGTGAGCAGAAGACCAAGGAGCATTCTGATGGCATGCGTCCTTGAGTTTTGTGATGACAAGGGCATGGAGCATTGTGATTACATGGGTCTTGGAGCACTGTGATGAAAGGGCATGGAACATTGTGATGAAAAAGGCATGGAGCCTTGTCATGACAGGGTTCAAGGAACATACTGACAAGTGTCATGGAGCATTGTGATGACAGGGTTCATGAAGAATTGTGATAACAAGAGCATGGAGCATTGTGATGACAAGAGCATGGAACAATGGTCTAATATGTTTCATGGATTATTGCGATGACAGTTGGAATGGCGCATTGTGATGACAAGGGCATGGAGCACTGTGATGACCAGTTCATGCAGTATTGTGAAGGGAGGTGTCAGGGAGCATTTTGATGACATATGTAGTGGCCCGATCTGATGACAATGGCATGGAGCATTGTGATGCCAAGTGTCATGGAAGATTCTGATGACAAAGGTAATGGAGCATTGTGATGACAAGGGCATGGAGCTTTGTGATGACATGTGCATGGAGCATTGTGATGACAAGTGCATGGAGCATTGCAATGTCAAGTGGATGGAGGATTGTGATGACAAGAGCATGTAACATTTTGATGAGAAGTGTCATGTAGCACTGTGATGACAAGGACGTGGATAATTGTGATGACAAGGGACATGGAGCATTTTGATAACCAGGGCATGGTGCATTGTGATGACAGGGGTCATGGAGCATTATTATGAGAACGGACATGGTGCATTCAGACATAATATATCACTTATGAAGGGAATGTAAACATGGCTACATATGAACTGATTTAGGGAAGAGAACAGAGTATCAGATTTAGAAAACAATCTAACGCTTGCTTAAGGGGAAAGAGAGGTGGGGAGATGCACAAAACATAAGATTGATATTAGCACAGGTACCGTTCCATAATCCAAAAACAGAAGAGACAAGCCCTACTCCTTCCTCAGTGAACGGAACTCAACATCCCTATTCCCCTCAGAGAAATATATCTGACTAGTAAGAATTTTAAAACCTATGTATTGATATGTCTCCATAAGGGAACCAAGTGTGTCTAGAATGACAAAACATGGCAGTGAGAATCAGCTCAAACCCACTATAAAAATGAATTTCAAAACAAAACATAAAAACAGTAAAATTCTTACACAATACCTTCAGGGGTTCTGATGAAACCTGGAATGACCGTATCTACAATGACAGCTGGATGTGGCATAAGGCTGGTCACTTGGGACTGAGAGGATTGGTGAGATTGGGTGAAAAAATGCAGACCCTTTAAAGCAATAATGCCTGCCACCCATTCCATGGTTCCCATCTCTCCAGGTAGAAGGGAATATCACTACAGTAATAACGTGTATGGGAACCTAGAGAATGGAAACCATCTGATGGTGAAAGGTTTCTAAAACTCTACTACTTTTTTCTCTCCTTGTGCTCCAGTTTGACATTCCAACTGCTTTACTATCAATCTCCCAACTTGGAAAGTCAGCCCCTATATCCTCCTGGTACGCACAGTTGGCAAATTGTGCAGAGGATATAAGGGAAGAGAGAGAACCAATGAAAGAGTAGCTGTAGGCATTTGGACGGCCACATGTCTCTCTAATTTTCCATCACAAAGAGGAATTAACCAAAGTCTCAGCGTGCCCCCCAGAACCAGTATATGTCCAGAAGCAAAAGTGTTGATTTGCGGTCAGATCACAAAAACGTGAGTTAAAAAATGGAGCTCAGGGCCACAGCAATTCACTAACCTGCAGAGTTATAAAGGACTACTCTCTTCGAACAATCTGTTGAGGGAAAGCCACGAGGTGGAAGGGAAAATGAGGCAGAATGGCATGAAATAGATTTCAAGAGGTACATTGGAATCACCTTTAAACACAGGAAAAGGATAACAACTTCGAAAATTATGGAAATGGCCATAAAGGGCATATGGGTTTCACGTGCATATATGCAGGAGAAAACTCATATGCCCTTTTTGGACAAGCAAGCAAGCGGGCAATGCAAATCTGCACTACAAAGAAGTATCACTTCCCACCGGTCAAAAGGGACATCCACAAAATGGGTAAAAACCAGAAAGGCAAGACAGGCCCTGGAGAACAGGGAGCCTTGTTATGCTGATGGGCAGGATGTAAATTGCCAACTGCCTCTCTGGAGGAGTGCATTGTGTTCCCTAAAACAAGTAAACAACAGAGCTACAGAGCCAAGGGCATTTCCAGTCTAGGGAATATACCTTGGGAAAACTGAAAATAAATAAGACAGATCCACACCAAAATTCAGGGCTGCACTGCGTACAAAAACCTCAACTTGGGTACACATTAAATATCCCAGGAAAGACAAAAATGGTTCAAGAAATTGTGGTACTTACATATGATGGAATATCCCTCAGCCATGAAATCAATGTCATAAGGCCAGTAGCAGCAAAATGAGTGGATTCAGGTACGATAATTCTAAGTGAAATAAGTCACACAGAAAAAGAAACTTATCATAAGATATCATTTATGAAGATCCTGTAAACATGGCTACACATGAACTGAGTTAGGAAAGAAAAGAGAGACTCACATTTAAAAGAAAAAACGCTTATGCTTGCTTAAGGGAGAAGGAGAGGTGGGGTGATGCATAAAATCAGAGTTTGATATTAGTACAGGTACCGTTCCAAAAACCAAATACGAAATAGACAAAACCTACACCTTCCTCAGTGAAAGGGACTCAACACCCCATATTCACCACAGAGTAATATATCTTAAAAGTACGAATCTTAAAACCTATGTATTGATATGTCTCCATAAGGGAATCAAGTGTGTCTAGACTGGCATAAACATGACAGTGAGAATCAGCTCAAACCCACTATAAAAAAGAATTTCAAAAACAAAACAAAAAACAGTGAAATTTCTTACAATTCCTTCAGGGTCTCTGATGAAACCTGGAATGACCCTATCTACAATGACAGCTGGATGTGGCATAAGGCTGGACACTTGGGACTGAGAGGATTGGTGAGATTGTGTGAGCAAATGCAGACCCTTTAAAGCAATAATGAGGGGCACCCATTCCATGGGTCCCAACTCTCCAGGTTGAAGGGAATATTACTACAGCTATTACATGTACGGGAAACCTAGAGAATGGACACACAGTGAATACGAAAGGTCTCTAAAACTCAACTAATAGTCCCTCTCCTGGTGCTCCGGTTTGACATTCCAACTGCTTTACTATCAATCTCCCAACTTGGAGAGACAGCCCCTTTAACCTCCTGGTTCTCACAGGTTGCCAATTTGGCAGAGGATGAAACGGAAGAGGAAGAACCAAAGAGAGAGTAGCTGTTAGGCATTTGGACGGGCATATGTCACTCTTATTTCCAGGGAGGAAGAAGCATTGACCAAAGTCTCAGCCACACACCGGGAACCAGTATATGTTCTGAACCAAAATATTTGACTTGCGTTCAGCTCAGAAAAAATGAGTTAAATATGGAGCTCAGGGGCACAGCAATTCACAAACTTGCAGAGTAATAAAGGGAAACTATCGTCCAAAATTCTGTTGAGGGAAGGCAACGAGGCAAACTTGAAAGGGAGGCAGAATTGCAGGAAACAGATTTCAAGAGGTACATTGGAATCGCCTTTAAAGCACAGGAAGAGGGTCACAACTTCGACAATGATGCACTTGGCTAAAAAGGGCGTTTGCATTTTCTCCTGCATATATTCAGGAGAAAACGCATACGACCTTTTTGGCCAAGCAAGCAAGTGGGCAATGCAAATCTTCACTACAAAGAAGTATCACTTCCCTCCGGTCAAAAAGGACATCCACAAAATGTGTAAAAACCAGAAAGGAAAGACAGGCCCTGGAGAACAGGGAGCCTTGTTATGCTGATGGACGGGATGTAAATTGCCAACTGCCTCTCTGGAGGAGAGAATTGTGTTCCCTAAAACAAGTAAACAACAGAGATACAGAGCCAAGGACACTTCCAGTCAAGGGAATATACCTTGGGAAAACTGAAAATCCATAAGACATAACCACCCCAAAATTTAGGGCTGCACTGCTTACAAGAACCTCAACTTGGGTGCACCTTAAGTATCCCAGGAAAGATAAAAATGGTTCAAAAAATTGTGGTACTTACGTATGATGGAATATCCCTCAGCCATGAAATCAATGTCATAAGACCAGTAGCAGCAAAATGAGTGGATTCAGGTACGATGATTCTAAGTGAAATATGTCACACAGAAAAAGAAACTTATCATAAGATATCATTCATGAAGATCCTGTAAACATGGCTACACATGAACTGAGTTAGGAAAGAGAAGAGAGTCTCACATTTAGAAAACACTCTTATGCCTGCTTAAGGGGGAAGGAGAGGTGGGGTGATACATAAAACCAGAATTTGATATAAGCACAAGTACCGTTCAAAAAACCAACTATGGAATAGACAAGACCTACACCTTCCTCAGTGAAAGGTTCTCAGAACCCCATAATTCCCGCAGAGGAATATATCTGACTAGTAATAATCTTAAAACCTATGTATTGATAGGTCTCTTTCAGGGAATCAAGTGCGTCTAGACAGGCATAAACTTGGCAGCGAGAATCAGCTCAAACCCACTATAAAAATGAATTTGAAAAACAAAAAAAAGGAAATTCTTTACAATTCCTTCAGGGTCTCTGATGAAACCTGTAATGACCCTATCTACAACGACAGCTGCATGTGGCATAAGGCTGGACACATAGGACTGAGAGGATTGGTGAGACTGGGTGAGCAAATGGAGACCATTTTAAAGCAATAATGCATGGCACACATTCCATGGGTCCCAAATCTCCGGGTTGAAGGGAATATTACTACAGCTATAGCATGTATGGGAAACCTAGAGAATGGACACACTGTGAATATGAAAGGTTTCTAAATCTCAACGAATAGTCCCTCTCCTGGTGCTCCAGTTGGACTTTCCAACTGCTTTACTATCAATCTCCCAACTTGGAGAAGACAGCACCTTTACCCTCCTGGTTGGCACAGGTTGCTAATTTGACAAAGGATGAAAGGCAAGAGGGAGAACCAATGAGAGAGTAGCTGTTAGGCATTTGGACGGGCACATGTCACTCTTATTTCCTGGGAGGAAGAAGAATTAAACAAAGTCTCAGCCACCCACCGGGAACCAGTGTAGGACCTCAACCAAAATATTGGACTTGCGTTCAGCTCACAAAAAAACGAGTTAAAAAATGGAGCTCCAGGGCACAGCAATTCACAAACTGTCAGTGTAATAAAGGACAACTATCATCCAAAAATCTGTTGAGGGAAGGCAAAGAAGCAGACTTGAAAGGGAGGCAGAATAACAGGAAACAGATTTCAAGAGGTACGGTGGAATCGCCTTTAAAACACAGGAAGAGGGGCACAACTTCGACAATGATGCACTTGGCCAAAAAGGGCGTATGTGTTTTCTCCTGAGTATATTCAGGAGAAAACGCATACACCCTTTTTGGCCAAGCAAGCAAGCGGACAATGTAAGTCTGCACTACAAAGAAGTATCACTTCCCACCGGTCCAAAGGGACATCCACAAAAAGGGAAAAAACCAGAAATTCAAGACAGGCCCTGGAGAACAGGGAGCCTTGTTATGCTGATGGGCGGGATGCAAATTGCCAACTGCCTCTTTGGAGGAGTGCATTGTGTTCCATAAAACAAGTAAACAACAGAGCTACAGAGCCAAGGACACTTGTATGGGAAACCTAGAGAATGGACACACTGTGAATACGAAAGGTTTCTAACACTCAACGAATAGTCCCTCTCCTGGTGCCCCAGTTTCACTTTCTAACTGCTTTACTATCAATCTCCCATCTTGGAGAGACAGCACCTTGAACCTCCTGGTTCGCACAGGTTGCTAATTTGCAAAGGATGAAAGGGAAGAGGGAGAACCAATGAGAGAGTAGCTGTTAGGCATTTGAACGGGCACATGTCACTCTTATTTCCCTGGAGGAAGAAGAATTTACCAAAATCTCAGCCACCCACCCGGAACCAATATAGGTCCTAAACCAAAATATGGGACTTTTGTTCAGCTCACAAAAAACGAGTTAAAAAAATGGAGCTATAGGGCAGAGCAATTCACAAACTGGCAGAGTAATAAAGGACAACTATCATCCAAAAATCTGTTGAGGGAAGGCAATGAGGCGGACTTGAAAGCGAGGCAGAATAGCAGGAAACAGATTTCAAGAGGTACGTTGGAATTGCCTTTAAAGCACAGGAAGAGGGGCACAACTTTGACAATGATGCACATGGCCAAAAATGGCGTATGCGTTTTCTCCTGAGTATATTCAGGAGAAAACGCATACGCCCTTTTTGCCCAGCAAGCAAGCGGACAATGTAATCCTGCACTACAAATAAGTGTCACTTCCCACCGGTCCAAAGGGACATCCACAAAAAGGGTATAAACCAGAAATTCAAGACAGGAACTTGAGAACAGGGAGCCTTGTTATTCAGAAGGGCGGGATGTAAATTACCAACTGCCTCTCTGGAGGAGTGCATTGTGTTCCCTAAAACAAGTAAATAACAGAGCTACAGAGCCAAGGACAGTTCCAGTCTAGGGAATATACCTTGGGAAAACTGAAAATCAATAAGACAGAGCCACCCCGAAATTTAGGGCTGCACTGCTTACAAGAACCTCAAGTAGGGTACACCTTACATATCCCTGGAAATATAAAAATGGTTCAAAAATTGTGGTACTTATGTACAATGGAATATCCATCAGCCATGAAATCAATGTCATAAGACCAGTAGCAGCTAAATGAGTGAATACAAGTACGATGATTCTAAGTGAAATAAGTCACACAGAAAAATAAACGTATCATAAGATATCACTTATGAAGTTCCTGTAAACATGGCTACACATGTATGAGTTAGGAAAGAGAACAGAGTCTCACATTTAGAAAACACTCTTATGCCTGCTTAAGGGGGAAGGAGAGGTGGGGAGATGCATAAACCCAGAGTTTGATATTAGCACAGGTACCGTTCCAAAAACCAATTATGGAATAGACCAGACCTAAACCTTCCTCAGTGAAAGGGACTCAAAGCCCCATATTTCCCGCAGAGGAATATATCTGACTAGTAAGAATCTTAAAACCTATGTATTGATATGTCTCCATAAGGGAATCAAGTGTTTCTAGACTGGCATAATCATGGCAGCGAGAATCAGCTCAAACACACTATAAAAAGGAATTTCTAAAACAAAACAAAAAAAACAGCGAAATTCTTTACAATTCCTTCAGGGCCTCTGATTAAACTTGGAATGACCCTATCTAGAACGACAGCTGGAGGTGGCATAATGCTGGACACATGGGACTGAGAGGATTGGTGAGATTCGTGAGCAAATGCAGACCCTTTAAAGCAATAATGCATGGAACCCATTCCATGGGTCCCAACTCTCCAGGTTGTAGGGAATATTACTACAGCTATAATATGTATGCGACACCTAGATAATGGACACTCTGTGAATACGAAATGTCTCTAAAGCTCAACGAACAGTCCCTCTCCTGGTGCTCCGGTTTGACTTTCCAACTGCTTTACTATCAATCTCCCAACCTGGAGAGACAGCACCTTTAACCTCCTGTTTCGCACAGGTTGCCAATTTGGTAAATGATGAAACGGAAGAGGGAGAACCATATAGAGAGTAGGTGTTAGGCATTTGGACGGGCACATGTCACTCTTATTTCCCGGGAGGAAGAAGAATTAACCAAAGACTCAGCCAACGACAGGGAACCAGTATAGGTCCTGAACTAAAATATGGGACTGGCGTTAAGCTCACAAAAAACGAGTTAAAAAAAGGAGCTATAGGGCAGAGCAATTCACCAACAGGCAGAGTAATAAAGGACAACTGTCATCCAAAAATCTGTTGAGGGAAGGCAACGAGGCGGACTTGAAAGTGAGGCAGAATAGCAGGAAACGGATTTCAAGAGGTACGTTGGAATCGCCTTTAAAGCACAGGAAGAGGGGCACAACTTCGACAATGATGCACTTGTCCAAAAAGAGAGTATGCATTTTTTCCTGAGTATATTCAGGAGAAAACACATACGCTCTTTTTGGTTAAGCAAGCAAGCGGACAATGTAAGTCTGCACTACAAAGAAGTGTCACTTCCCACCTGTCCAAAGGGACATCCACAAAAAGGGTAAAAACCAGAAATTCAAGACAGGCCCTGGAGAACAGGGAGCCTTGTTATGCTGATGGCCGGGATGTAAATTGCCAACTGCCTCTCTGGAGGAGTGCATTGTGTTCCCTAAAACAAGTAAACAACAGATCTACAGAGCCAAGGACACTTCCAGTCTAGGGAATATACCTTGGGAAAACTGAAAATCAATAAGACAGAGCCCCCGCAAAATTTAGTGCTGCCCTGCTTGCAAGAACCTCAACTTGGGTACACATTAAATACCGCAGGAAATATAAAAATGGTTCAAAAAATTGTGGTACTTACGTACGATGGAATATGCCTCAGCCATGAAATCAATGTCATAAGACCAGTAGCAGCGAAATGAGTGGATTCAGTTATGATGATTCTAAGTGAAATAAGTCACACAGAAAAAGAAATGTATCATAAGATATCATTCATGAAGATCCTGTAAACATGGCTACACATGAACTGAGTTAGGAAAGAGAAAAGAGTCTCACATTTAGAAAACACTCTTATGCCTGCTTAAGGGGGAAGGAGAGGTGGGGTGATGCATAAAACCAGAGTTTGATATAAGCACAGGTACCGTTCCAAAAACCAACTAGGGAATAGACAAGACCTACACCTTCTTCAGTGAAAGGCACTCAAAACCCCATATTTCCCGCAGAGGAATATATCTGACTAGTAAGAATCTTAAAACCTATGTATTGATATGTCTCCGTAAGGGAATCAAGTGTGTCTAGACTGGCATAAAGATGGCAGCAAGAATCAGCTCAAACCCACTATAAAAAGGAATTTCAAAAAGAAAACAGAGAAACAGCAGAATTCTTTACAATTCCTTCAGGGTCTCTGATGGAACTTGGAATGTCCCTATCTAGAACGACAGCTGGAGGTGGCATAAGGCTGGACACATGGGACTGAGAGGATTGGTGAGATTCGTGAGCAAATGCAGACCCTTTAAAGCAATAATGCATGGCACCCATTCCATGGGTCCCAACTCTCCAGGTTGAAGGGAATATTACTACAGCTATAACATGTACGGGAAACCTAGATAATGGACTCTGTGAATACGAAAGGTTTTTAAAACTCAACGAATAGTCCCTCTCCTGATGCTCCGGTTTGACTTTCCAACTGCTTTACTATCAATCTCCCAAATTGGAGAGACAGCCCCTTTAAAATCCTGGTTCGCACAGGTTGCCAATTTGGCACAGGATCAAAGGGAAGAGGGGGAACAAATGAGAGAGTACCTGTTAGGCATTTGGACAGGCACATGTCACTCTAATTGCCCGGCAGGAAGAATAATTATCCAAAGTCTCAGGCACTCACCGGGATCCAGTATAAGTCCTGAACCAAAAATTTGGACTTGCTTTCTGCTCACAAAAAACGAGTTGAAAAATGGAGCTCAGGGGCAGAGCATTTCACAAACTGGCAGAGTAATAAAGGCCAACTATGTTCCAGAAATCTGTTGAGGGAAGGCAGTGAAGCGAACCCGAAAATCAGGCCGAATAGCAGGAAACAGATTTCAAGAGGTACACTGGAATCGTCTGGAAAGCAGAGGAAGAGGGGCACAACTTCGACAATGATGCACTTGGCCAAAAAGTGCGTATGCATTTTCTCCTGAATATATGCAGGAGAAAACACATACGCACTTTTTGGCCAAGCAAGCAAGCGGGCAATGCAAATCTGCACTACAAAGAAGTATCACTTCCCACCGGTCAAAAGGGACATCCACAAAATGGGTAAAAACCAGAAAGGCAAGACAGGCCTTGGAGAACTGGGAGCCTTGTTATGCTGATGGGCGGGATGTAAGTTGTCAACTGCCTCTCTGGAGGAGTGCATTGTGTTCCCTAAAACAAGTAAACAACAGAGCTACAGAGCCAAGGGCACTTCCAGTCTAGGGAATATACCTTGGGAAAACTGAAAATCAATAAGACACAGCCAGTCCACAATTTAGGGCTGCACTGCTTACAAGAACCTCAACTTGGGTACACCTTAAGTATCCCAGGAAAGATAAAAATGGTTCAAAAAATTGTGGTACTTACGTATGATGGAATATCCCTCAGCCATGAAATCAATGTCATAAGACCAGTAGCAGCAAAATGAGTGCATTCAGGTACGATGATTCTAAGTGAAATAAGTCACACAGAAAATGAAACGTATCATAAGATATCACTTATGAAGATCCTGTAAACGTGGCTACACATGAACTGATTTAGGAAAGAGAAGAGAGTCTCATATTTAGAAAACACTCTTATGCCTTCTTAACGGGGAAGGAGAGGTGAGGTGATGCATAAAACCAGAGTTTGATATAAGCACAGGTTCCTTTCCCAAAACCAACTATGGAATAGACAAGACCTACACCTTCCTCAGTGAAACGGACTCAAAACCCCATATCTCCCCCAGAGGAATATATCTGACTATTAAGAATCTTAAAACCTGTGTATTGACATGTCTCCATAAGGCAATCAAGTGTGGCTAGACTGGCATAATCATGGCAGTGAGAATCAGCTCAAATCCACTATAAAAAGGAATTTCAAAAACAAACCAAAAAAAACAGGGAAATTCTTTACAATTCCTTCAGGGTCTCTGATGAAACCTGTAATGACACTATCTACAACGACAGCTGGATGTGGCATAAGGCTGGACGCATGGGACTGAGAGGATTGGTGAGATTGGGTGAGCAAATGCAGACTCTTTAAAGCAATAATGCATGGCACCCTTTCCATGGGTCCCAACTCTCCAGGTTGTAGGGAATATTACTACAGGTATAACATGTATGGGAACCCTAGAGAATGGACACACTGTGAATACAAAATGTTTCTAAAACTCAATGAATAGTCCCTCTCCTGGTGGCCCAATTTGACTTTCCAACTGCTTTACTATCAATCTCCCAACTTGGAGAGACAGCACCTTTAACCTCCTGGTTTGCACAGGTTGCCAATTTGGCATAGGATGAAAGGGAAGAGGGAGAACCAATGAGAGAGTAGCTGTTAGGCTTTTGGATGGGCACATGTCACTCTTATTTCCCCGGAGGAAGAAGAATTATCCAAAGTCTCAGCCAACCACCGGGAACCACTATAGGTCCTGAACCAAAATATTGGACTTTTGTTCAGCTCACAAAAAACTAGTTACAAAATGGAGCAAAGGGGCACAGCAATTCAAAAACTGGCAGAGTAATAAAGGGCAACTATCATCCAAAAATCTGTTGAGGGAAGGCAACGAGGCGAACTTTAAAAGGAGACAGAATAGCAGGAAACACATTTCACGAGGTACTTTCGAATCACCTTTAAATCACAGGAATAGGGGCACAACATCGACAATGATGCACCTGGCCAAAAAGGGCGTATGAGTTTTCTCCTGAATATATTCAGGAGAAAACGCATATGAACTTTTTGGCCAAGCAGGCAAGCGGGCAATGCAAAACTGCACTACAAAGAAGTACCACTTCCCACGAGTCAAAAGGGACATCCACAAAATGGGTAAAAACTAGAAAGGCAAGAAAGGCCCTGGAGAACAGGGAGCCTTGTTATGCTGATGGGCCTGAAGTAAATTGCCAACTGCCTCTCTAGAGGAGAGCATTGTGTTCCCTAAAAGAAGTAAACAACAGAGATACAGAGCCAAGGGCACTTCGGGTCTAGGGAATATACCTTGGGAAAACTGAAAATCAGTAAGACAGAGCCACCCCAAAATTTAGGCCTGCACTGCTTACAAGAACCTCAACTTGCATACACCTTAAGTATTCCAGGAAAGATAAAAATGGTTCAAAAAATTGTGGTACTTACGTACGATGGAATATCCCTCAGCCATGAAATCAATGTCATAAGACCAGTAGCAGCAAAATGAGTGGATTCAGGTATGAAGATTCTAAGTGAAATAAGTCACAAAGAAAAAGAAACATATCATAAGATATCACTTATGAAGATCCTGTAAACATGGCTACACATGAACTGAGTTAGGAAAGAGAACAGAGTCTCACATTTAGAAAACACTCTTATGCCTTCTTAAGGGGGAAGGAGAGGTGGGGTGATGCATAAAACCAGAGTTTGATATAAGGACAGGTACCGTTCCAAAAACCAACTATGGAATAGACAAGACCTACAACTTCCTCAGTGAAAGGGACTCAAAATCCCATATTTCCCACAGAGGAATATATCTGACTATTAAGAATTTTAAAATCTGTGTATTGATATGTCTCCATAAGGCAAACAAGTGTGTCTAGACTGGCATAATCATGGAAGCGAGAATCAGCTCAAACCCACTATAAAAAGGAATTTCAAAAACAAACCAAAAAAAAAAACAGGGACATTCTTTACAATTCCTTCAGGGTCTCTGATGAAACCTGGAATGACCCTATCTACAATGACAGCTGGATGTGGCATAAGGCTGGACACATGGGACTGAGAGGATTGGTGAGATTGGGTGAGCAAAAGCATACCCTTTATAGCAGTAATGCATGGCACCCGTTCCATGGGTCCCAACTCTCCAGGTTGAAGGGAATATTAGTATAGCTATAACATGTATGGGAAACCTAGAGAATGGACACACTGTTAATATGAAAGGTTTCTAAAACTCAACGAATAGTCCCTCTCCTTGTGCTCCAGTTTGAATTTCCAACTGCTTTACTATCAATCTCCCAACTTGGAGACACAGAACCTTTAACCTCCTGGTTCGAACAGGTTGCCAATTTGGCAAAGGATGAAAGGGAAGATGGAGAACCAATGAGAGAGTAACTGTCAGGCATTTGGACGGGCACATGTCACTCTTATTTCCCATGAGGAAGAAGAATTAACCAAAGTCTCAGCCACCCACCGAAAACCAGTATAGGTTCTGAAAAAAAAATATTGAACTTGCGTTCAGCTCACAAAAAACGATTTACAAAATGGAGCTCAGGGGCACAGCAATTCACAAACTGGCAGAGTAACAAAGGGCAACTATCATCCAGAAATCTGTTGAGGGAAGGCAACGAGGCGGACTTATAAGCGAGGCAGAATAGCAGGAAACAGATTTCAAGAGGTACGTTGGAATCACCTTTAACGCACAGGAATAGGGGCACAACTTCGACAATGATGCACTTGGCCAAAAAGGGCGTATGCATTTTCTCCTGAATATATTCAGGAGAAAACGCATACGCCCTTTTTGGCCAAGCAAGCAAGCGGGCAATGCAAATCTGCACTACAATGAAGTATCACTTCCCACCGGTCATTAGGGGCATCCACAAAATGGGTAAAAACCAGAAAGGCAAGACAGGCCCTGGAGAACAGGGAGCCTTGTTATGCTGATGGGCGGGATGTAAATTGCCAACTGCCTCTCTGGAGGAGTGCATTGTGTTCCCTAAAACAAATAAACAACAGAACTACAGAGCCAAGGGCAATTCGAGTCTAGGGAATATACCTTAGAAAAACTGAAAATCAATAAGACAGAGCCACCCCAAAATTTAGGCCTCCACTGCTTACAAGAACCTCAACTTGGGTACACCTTACATACCCCTGGAAATATAAAAATGGTTCAAAAATTGTGGTACTTACATACGATGTAATATCCCTCAGCCATGAAATCAATGTCATAAAACCAGTAGCAGGAAAATGAGTGGATTCAGGTACGATGATTCTAAGTGAAATATGTCACACAGAAAAAGAAACTTATCATAAGATATCATTCATGAAGATCCTGTAAACATGGCTACACATGAACTGAGTTAGGAAAGAGAACAGAGTCTCACATTTAGAAAACACACTTATGCCTTCTTAAGGGGGAAGGAGAGGTGGGGTGATGCATAAAACCAGAGTTTGATATAAGCACACGTACCGTTCCAAAAACCAACTATGGAATAGACAAGACCTATACCTTCCTCAGTGAAAGGGACTCATAATCCCATATTTCCCACAGAGGAATATATCCGACTAGTAAGAAACTTAAAACCTATGTACTAATATGTCTCCGTAAGGGAATCAAGTGTGTCTAGACTGGAATAAACATGGCAGCGAGAATCAGCTCAAACCCAATCTAAAAAGGAATTTCAAAAACAAAACAAAAAAACAGGGAATTTTTTTACAATTCCTTCAGGGTCTCTGATGAAACCTGGAATGACCCTATCTACAATGACAGCTGGATGTGGCATAAGGCTGGACACATGGGACTGAGAGGATTGGTGAGATTGGGTGAGCAAAAGCATACCCTATATAGCAGTAATGCATGGCACCCGTTCCTTGGGTCCCAACTCTCCAGGTTGAAGGGAATATTAGTATAGCTATAACATGTATGGGAAACCTAGAGAATGGACACACTGTTAATATGAAAGGTTTCTATAACTCAACGAATAGTCCCTCTCCTTGTGCTCCAGTTTGACTTTCCAACTGCTTTACTATCAATCTCCCAACTTGGAGACACAGAACCTTTAACCTCCTGGTTCGCACAGGTTGCCAATTTGGCAAAGGATGAAAGGGAAGAGGGAGAACCAATGAGAGAGTAGCTGTCAGGCATTTGGACGGGCACATGTCACTCTTATTTCCCGTGAGGAAGAAGAATTAACCAAAGTCTCAGCCACCCACCGAAAACCAGTATAGGTTCTGAAAAAATATATTGAACTTGCGTTCAGCTCAGAAAAAACTAGTTACAAAATGGAGATCAGGGGCACAGCAATTCACAAATTGGCAGAGTAATTAAGGGCAACTATCCTCCAAAAATCTGTTGAGGGAAGGCAAGGGCATGCAGCATTTTGATTTCAGGGGTCTTGAGCATTGTGATGACAAGTGTCATGGAACCTTGTGATGAATAGGTAGTGGAACATTGTGATGCCAAGAGTCATCGTGCATTGTTATGACAGGGGTAATGGAACATTTTGATGAGAAGGGTATGGAATATTGGTCTGAAATGTTTCATGGATTATTGTGATGAGAGTGGGCATGGAGCATTGTGATGACAAGGGCACGGAACACTGTGATACATGGGTCATGCAGGATTGTAATGAAAAATGCATGGATCATTGTCATGAGAAGGGCATCGAGCATTGTGATGACAAGTGTCATGGAGCTTTGTGATGACAAGGACATGGAGCAATGAGATGAGAGGGTTCAGGGAGCATTGTGATGACAGTGACATGGAGCATTGTGATGCCATGGGACATGGAGCTTTGTGATGACAAGTCATGGAGCATTTCGATGACAAGGGCATGGTGCATTGTGATGAGAAGGGCAGGGAGCATTTTGATGAATGGGTCATGCAGCAATTTGATAAGAATTGTAATGGAATATTGTGATGGCAGTGTTTATAGAACATTGTGATGTCAGGGGTCTTGGATCTTTGGGATGAAAAGGGTCATGGAGCATTTTGCTGACAGGGGTTATGGAACATTGTGATGTCAGGGGTCATGGAGCATTGTGCAGATAAGTGGATGTAGCACTGTGATGACAGGGTCATGGAACATTGTGATTCCAGGTGTGAGGGAGTATTGTGATGACTAGTGATGGAACATTGTGATATCTCTGGTGAGAGAGCATTTTGATGAGAAGTCCATGGACCATTGTGATTACAAGGTTTATGGAGCATTGCAATGAAAAGTTTGTGGTCGGCTGTGATGAAATGCGCGTGGCACATTGTGATGACAATGGTCATAGACCATTGTTCTGACAAAGACATGGAGCATTGTGATGACAAGTGTCACAGAGAATTGTGATGAATAGTTCATGGAACATTGTGGTTACAAAAGTCACAGAGCCTTGTGATGACGTGGGCATGGACGATTGTGATGACAAACGTTATGAATCATTTTGATGACTGGAGTCACTGAGCATTGTGATGACAGGGGTTATGGAGCATTGTGATGACAAGGGCATGGAGCATTGTGTTGACATGGGCATGGAGCATTGGTCTGACAAGTTTCCTGGATTATTGTGATGACATCGGGCATGGTGCATTGTGATGACAAGGGCATGGAGCATTGTGATGAGAAGGTCAAGGAGTATTGTGAAGACAGGTGTCAGGGAGCACTGTGATGACATATGTCATGGTCCATTGTGATGACAATGGCATGGAGCATTGTGAAGCCAAATGTAATGGAGAAATGTGAGGACAAATAAAATGGAGCATTTTGATGATTAGGGCTTGGAGCATTATGATGACAAGGGCCATTGAAAATTTTCATGACAAGGTCGAGAAGCATTGTGATGACAAGGTCCTGGAGCATTGTGATGACAAAACCATGGAGCCTTGTGATGACAAGTCTCATGGAGCATACTGATGAAAAGGGGCATGGAACATTGTGATTACAGGGGTCTTGGAACATTGTGATGACAAGGGCATGGCACATTGTGAGCAGAAGACCAAGGAGCATTCTGATGGCATGCGTCCTTGAGTTTTGTGATGACAAGGGCATGGATTATTGTGATTACATGGGTCTTGGAGCGCTGTGATGGAAAGGGCATGGAACATTGTGATGAAAAAGGCATGGAGCCTTGTCATGATAGGGTTCAAGGAACATACTGACAAGTGTCATGGAGCATTGTGATGACAGGGGTCATGAAGAATTGTGATAACAAGAGCCTGGAGCATTGTGATGACAAGAGCATGGAACAATGGTCTAATATGTTTCATGGATTATTGCGATGACAGTTGGAATGGCGCATTGTGATGACAAGGGCATGGAGCATTGTGATGACCAGGTCATGCAATATTGTGAAGAGAGGTGTCAGGAAGCATTCTGATGACATATGTAGTGGCCCGCTCTGATGACAATGGCATGGAGCATTGTGATGCCAAGTGTCATGGAGGATTCTGATGACAAAGATAATGGAGCATTGTGATGACAAGGGCATGGAGCTTTGTGATGACATGTGCATGGAGCATTGTGATGACAAGTGCATGGAGCATTGCAATGTCAAGTGGATGGAGGATTGTGATGACAAGAGCATGTAACATTTTGATGAGAAGTGTCATGTAGCACTGTGATGACAAGGACGTGGATAATTGTGATGACAAGGGACATGGAGCATTTTGATAACCAGGGCATGGTGCATTGTGATGACAGGGGTCATGGAGCATTATTATGAGAACGGACATGGTGCATTCTGACATAAGATATCACTTATGAAGGGAATGTAAACATGGCTACATATGAACTGATTTAGGGAAGAGAACAGAGTATCAGATTTAGAAAACAATCTAACGCTTGCTTAAGGGGAAAGAGAGGTGGGGAGATGCACAAAACATAAGATTGATATTAGCACAGGTACCGTTCCATAATCCAAAAACAGAAGAGACAAGCCCTACTCCTTCCTCAGTGAACGGAACTCAACATCCCTATTCCCCTCAGAGAAATATATCTGACTAGTAAGAATTTTAAAACCTATGTATTGATATGTCTCCATAAGGGAACCAAGTGTGTCTAGAATGACAAAACATGGCAGTGAGAATCAGCTCAAACCCACTATAAAAATGAATTTCAAAACAAAACATAAAAACAGTAAAATTCTTACACAATACCTTCAGCGGTTCTGATGAAACCTGGAATGACCGTATCTACAATGACAGCTGGATGTGGCATAAGGCTGGTCACTTGGGACTGAGAGGATTGGTGAGATTGGGTGAAAAAATGCAGACCCTTTAAAGCAATAATGCCTGCCACCCATTCCATGGTTCCCATCTCTCCAGGTAGAAGGGAATATCACTACAGTAATAACGTGTATGGGAACCTAGAGAATGGAAACCATCTGATGGTGAAAGGTTTCTAAAACTCTACTACTTTTTTCTCTCCTTGTGCTCCAGTTTGACATTCCAACTGCTTTACTATCAATCTCCCAACTTGGAAAGTCAGCCCCTATATCCTCCTGGTACACACAGTTGGCAAATTGTGCAGAGGATATAAGGGAAGAGAGAGAACCAATGAGAGAGTAGCTGTAGGCATTTGGATGGCCACATGTCTCTCTAATTTTCCGTCACAAAGAGGAATTAACCAAAGTCTCAGCCTGCGCCCCAGAACCAGTATAAGTCCAGAAGCAAAAGTGTTGATTTGCGGTCAGATCACAAAAACGCGAGTTGAAAAATGGAGCTCAGGGCCACAGCAATTCACTAACATGCAGAGTTAAAAAGGACTACTCTCTTCGAAAAATCTGTTGAGGGAAAGCCACGAGGCGGAAGGGAAAATGAGGCAGAATGGCATGAAATAGATTTCAAGAGGTACATTGGAATCGCCTTTAAACACAGGAAAAGCATTACAACTTCGAAAATTATGGAAATGGCCATAAAGGGCATATGGGTTTTCACGTGCACATATGCAGGAGAAAACGCATATGACCATTTTGGACAAGCAAGCAAGCGGGCAATGCAAATCTGCACGACAAAGAAGTATCACTTCCCACCGGTCAAAAGGGACATCCACAAAATGGGTAAAAAGCAGAAAGGCAAGACAGGCCCTGGAGAACTGGGAGCCTTGTTATGTTGATGGGCTGGATGTAAATTGCCAACTGCCTCTCTGGAGGAGTGCATTGTGTTCGCTAAAACAAGTAAACAACAGAGCTACAGAGCCAAGGACACTTCCTGTCTAGGGAATATACCTTGGGAAAACTGAAAATAAATAAGACAGATCCACAACAAAATTCAGGGCTGCACTGCTTACAAAAACCTCAACTTGGGTACACATTAAATATCCCAGGAAAGACAAAAATGGTTCAAGAAATTGTGGTACTTACATATGATGGAATATCCCTCAGCCATGAAATCAATGTCATAAGGCCAGTAGCAGCAAAATGAGTGGATTCAAGTACGATAATTCAAAGTGAAATAAGTCACACAGAAAAAGAAACTTACCATAAGATATCATTTATGAAGATCCTGTAAACATGGCTACCCATGAACTGAGTTAGGAAAGAAAAGAGAGACTCACATTAAAAAAAAAAAAAAAAACGCTTATGCTTGCTTAAGGGAGAAGGAGAGGTGGGGTGATGCATAAAATCAGAGTTTGATATTAGTACAGGTACCATTCCAAAAACCAAATACGAAATAGACAAAACCTACACCTTCCTCAGTGAAAGGGACTCAACACCCCATATTCACCACAGAGTAATATATCTTAAAAGTATGAATCTTAAAACCTATGTATTGATATGTCTCCATAAGGGAAACAAGTGTGTCTAGACTGGCATAAACATGACAGTGAGAATCAGCACAAACCCACTATAAAAAGGAATTTCAAAAACAAAACAAAAAAAAAGGGAAATTTCTTTCAATTCCTTCAGGGTCTCTGATGAAACCTGGAATGACCCTATCTACAATGACAGCTGGATGTGGCATAAGGCTGGACACTTGGGACTGAGAGGATTGTTGAGATAGGGTGAGCAAATGCAGACCCTTTAAAGCAATAATGAGGGGCACACATTCCATGGGTCCCAACTCTCCAGGTTGAAGGGAATATTACTACAGCTATTACATGTACGGGAAACCAAGAGAATGGACACACTGTGAATACGAAAGGTCTCTAAAACTCAACTAATAGTCCCTCTCCTGGTGCTCCGGTTTGACATTCCAACTGCTTTACTATCAATCTCCCAACTTGGAGAGACAGCCCCTTTAACCTCCTGGTTCTCACAGGTTGACAATTTGTCAGAGGTTGAAACGGAAGAGGAAGAACCAAAGAGAGAGTAGCTGTTAGGCATTTGGACGGGCATATGTCACTCTTATTTCCAGGGAGGAAGAAGAATTGACCAAAGTCTCAATCACACACCGGGAACCAGTATATGTTCTGAACCAAAATATTTGACTTGCGTTCAGCTCAGAAAAAACGAGTTAAATATGGAGCTCAGGGTCACAGCAATTCACAAACTGGTAGAGTAATAAAGGGCAACTATCGTCCAACATTCTGTTGAGGGAAGGCAACGAGGCAAACTTGAAAGGGAGGCAGAATAGCTGGAAAAGGATTTCAAGAGGTACGTTGGAATCGCCTTTAAAGCACAGGAAGAGGGGCACAACTTCGACAATGATGCACTTGTCCAAAAAGGGCGTTTGCATTTTCTCCTGAATATATTCAGGAGAAAACGCATACGCCCTTTTTGGCCAAGCAAGCAAGTGGGCAATGCAAATCTTCACTACAAAAAGTATCACTTCCAACCGGTCAAAAGGGACATCCACAAAATGAGTAAAAACCAGAAAGGCAAGACAGGCCCTGGAGAACAGGGAGCCTTGTTATGCTGATGGGCGGGATGTAAATTGCCAACTGCCTCTCTGGAGGAGAGCATTGTGTTCCCTAAAACAAGTAAACAACAGAGATACAGAGCCAAGGACACTTCCAGTCAAGGGAATATACCTTGGGAAAACTGAAAATCCATAAGACATAACCACCCCAAAATTTAGGGCTGCACTGCTTACAAGAACCTCAACTTGGGTACACCTTAAGTATCCCAGGAAAGATAAAAATGGTTCAAAAAATTGTTGTATTTACGTATGATGGAATATCCCTCAGCCATGAAATCAATGTCATAAGACCAGTAGCAGCAAAATGACTGGATTCAGGTACGATGATTCTAAGTGAAATAAGTCACACAGAAAAAGAAACGTATCATAAGATATCACTTATGAAGATCCTGTAAACATGGCTACACATGAACTGAGTTAGGAAAGAGAAGAGAGTCTCACATTTAGAAAACACTCTTATGCCTGCTTAAGAGGGATGGAGAGGTGGGGTGATGCATAAAACCAGAGTTAGATATATGCACAGGTAGAGTTAGAAAAACCAAGTATGGAATAGACAAGACCTACACCTTCCTCACGGAAAGGGACTCAAAACCCCATATTTCCCGCAGAGGAATATATCTGACTAGTAAGAATCTTAAAACCTATGTATTGATATGTCTCTTTCAGGGAATCAAGTGCGTCTAGACTGGCATAAATATGGCAGCGAGAATCAGCTCAAACCCACTATAAAAAGGAATTTGAAAAACAAAAAAAAGGGAAATTCTTTATAAATCCTTCATGGTCTCTGATGAATCCTGGAATGACCCTATCTACAATGACAGCTGCATGTGGCATAAGGCTGGACACATAGGTCTGAGAGGATTGGTGACATTGGGTGAGCAAATGCAGACCCTTTAAAGCAATAATGCATGGCACCCATTCCATGGGTCCCAACTCTCCAGGTTGAAGGGAATATTACTACAGCTATAACATGTATGGGAAACCTAGAGAATGGACACATTGTGAATACGAATAGTCTCTAAAACTCAACGTATTGTCCCTCACCTGGTGCTCTGGTTTGACTTTCCAACTGCTTTACTATCAATCTCCCAACCAGGAGAGAGAGCACCTTTAACCTCCTGTTTCGCACAGGTTGCCAATTTCGCAGAGGATGAATGGGAAGAGGGAGAACCAATGAGAGAGTAGCTGTTAGGCATTTGGACGGGCATATGTCACACTTACATCCCGGGAGGAAGAAGAATTGACCAAAGTCTCCGCCACCCACCGGGAACCAGTATATGTCCTGAACCAAAATATTGGACTTGCGTACAGCTCAGAAAAAAACAGTTAAAAATCGGAGCTCAGGGGCACAGCATTTCACAAACTGGCAGAGTAATAAAGGACAACTATCGTCCAAAAACCTGTTGAGCGAAGGACACGAGGCGGACTTGAAAGCCAGGCAGAATTGCCGGAAACGGATTTCAAGAGTTACGTTGGAATCACCTTCAAAGCACAGGAAGAGGGGCACAACTTCGACAATGATGCACTTGGCCAAAAAGGGCTTATTCATTTTCTCCTGAGTATATTCAGGAGAAAACGCATACAGTTTTTATGGTCAAGCAAGCAAGCGTTCATGCAAGTCTGCACTACAAAGAAGCATCATTTCCCACCGGTCCACAGGAACATCGAAAAAATGGGTAAAAACCAGAAATACAAGACAGGCCCTGGAGAACAGGGAGCCTTGTTATGCTGATGGGCGGGATGTATATTGCCAACTGCCTCTCTGGAGGAGTGCACTGTGTTCCCTAAAAGAAGTAAACAACAGAGCTACAGAGCCAAGGGCACTTCCAGTCTAGGGAATATACCTTGGGAAAACTGAAAATCAATAAGACAGAGCCACCCAAAAATTTAGGCCTGAACTGCTTACAGGAACGTCAACTTGGGTACACCTTAAATATCCCAGGAAATATAAAAATGGTTCAAAAAATTGTGGTACTTACATACGAAGGAATATCCCTAAGCCATGAAATCAATGTCATAAGACCAGTAGCAGCAAAATGAGTGGATTCAGGTACGTTGATTCTAAGTGAAATAAGTCACACAGAAAAAGAAACTTATCATAACATATCACTTATGAAGATCCTGTAAACATGGCTACACATGAACTGAGTTAGGGAAGAGAAGAGAGTCTCACATTTAGAAAACAGTCTTATGCCTGCTTAAGGGGGAAGGTGAGGTGGGGTGATGCATAAAACCAGAGTTTGATATAAGCACAGGTACTGTTCCATAAACCAACTATGGAAGACACAAGACCTACACCTTGCTCAGTGAAAGGGATTCGAAACCCCATATTTCCCGCAGAGGAATATATCTGACTAGTAAGAATCTTAAAACCTATGTATTGATAAGTCTCCGTAAGGGAATCAAGTGTGTCTAGACTGGCATAAACCTGGCAGTGAGAATCAGCTCAAACCAACTATAAAAAGGAATTTCAAAAACAAAACCAAAAAACAGGGAAATTCTTTACAATTCCTTCAGGGATTCTGATGAAACCTGGAATGACCCTATCTACAACGACAGCTGGATGTGGCATAAGGCTGGACACATGGGACTGAGAGGATTGGTGAGATTGGGTGAGCAAACGCAGACCATTTAAAGCAATAATGCATGGCACCCATTCCATGGGTCCCAACTCTCCAGGTTGAAGGGAATATTACTACAGCTATAACATGTACGGGAAACCTACAGAATGGACACCCTGTGAATACGAAAGGTTCCTAAATCTCAACGTATAGTCCCTCTCCTGGTGCTCAAGTTTGACTTTCCAACTGCTTTACTATCAATCTCCCAACTTGGAGAGACAGCACCTTTAACTTCCTGGTTCGCACAGGTTGCCAATTTGGCAAAGAATGAAAGGGAAGAGGGAGAAACAATGAGAGAGTAGCTGTTATGCATTTAGACGGGCACATGTCACTCTAATTTCCCGGGAGGAAGAAGAATTGACAAAAGTCTCAACCACCCACCGGGAACCAGTATAGGTCCTGAACCAAAATATTGGACTTGCGTTCAGCTCAGAAAAAACGAGTTAAAAATGGAGCTCAGGGGCGCAGCAATTCAAAAACTGGCAGAGTAATAAAGGGCAACTATCGTGCAAAAATCTTTTGAGGGAAGGCAACGAGGCGGACTTGAAAGTGAGGCACAATAGCAGGAATCAGATTTCAAGAGGTACGTAGGAATCGCCTGTAAAGCAAAGGAATAGGTGCGCAACTTAGACAATGATGCACTTGGCCAAAAAGGGCGTATGCGTTTTGTCCTGAATATATTCAGGAGAAAACGCATACGGCCTTTTTGGCCAAGCAAGCAAGCGGACAATGCAAATCTGCACTACAAAGAAGTATGACTTCCCTCCGGTCAAAAGGGACATCCACAAAATGGGTAAAAACCAGAAAGGCAAGACAGGCCCTGGAGAACAGGGAGCCTTGTTATGCTGATGGGCGGGATGTAAGTTGTCAACTGCCTCTCTGGAGGAGTGCATTGTGTTCCCTAAAACAAGTAAACAACAGAGCTACAGAGCCAAGGGCACTTCGAGTCTAGGGAATATACCTTGGGATATCTGAAAATCAATAAGACAGAGCCAGCCCAAAATTTAGGGCTGCACTGCTTACAAGAACCTCAACTTGTGTTCAACTTAAGTATCCCAGGAAAGATAAAAATTGTTCAAAAAATTGTGGTACTTACGTATGATGGAATATCCCTCAGCCATGAAATCAATGTCATAAGACCAGTAGCAACAAAATGAGTGGATTCAGGTACGATGATTCTAAGTGAAATAAGTCACACAGAAAAAGAAACATATCATAAGATATCACTTATGAAGATCCTGTAAACATGGCTACACATGAACTGAGTTAGGAAAGAGAACAGAGTCTCACATTTAGAAAACACTCTTATGCCTTCTTAAGGGGGAAGGAGAGGTGGGGTGATGCATAAAACCAGAGTTTGATATAAGCACAGGTACCGTTCCAAAAACCAACTATGGAATAGACAAGACCTACACCTTCCTCAGTGAAAGGGACTCAAAATCCCATATTTCCCACAGAGGAATATATCTGGCTATTAAGAATCTTAAAACCTGTGTATTGATATGTCTCCATAAGGCAAAGAAGTGTGTCTAGACTGGCATAATCATGGCAGCGAGAATCAGCTCAAACCCACTATAAAAAGGAATTTCAAAAACAAACCAAAAAAACAGGGATATTCTTTACAATTCCTGCAGGGTCTCTGATGAAACCTGGAATGACACTATCTACAACGACAGCTGGAGGTGGCATAAGGCTGGACACATGGGACTGAGAGGATTGGTGAGATTGGGTGAGCAAATGCAGACACTTTAAAGCAATAATGCATGGCACCCGTTCCATGGGTCCCAACTCTCCAGGTTGAAGGGAATATTACTACAGCTATAACATGTATGGGAAACCTAGAGAATGACACACTGTGAATACAAAAGGTTTCTAAATCTCAATGAATAGTCCCACTCCTGTTGCTCCAATTTGACTTTCCAACTGCTTTACTATCAATCTCCCAACTTGGAGAGACAGCACCTTTAACCTCCTGGTTCGCACAGGTTGCCAATTTGGTATAGGATGAAAGGGAAGGGGGAGAACCAATGAGAGAGTAGTTGTTAGGCATTTGGATGGGCACATATCACTCTTATTTCTCGGGAGGAAGAAGAATTAACCAAAGTCTCAGCCAACCACCGGGAAGCAGTATATGTCCTGAACCAAAATATTGGACTTGCGTTCAGCTCAGAAAAAACGAGTTACAAAATGGAGCTCAGGGGCAGAGCAATTCACAAACAGGCAGAGTAATAAAGGGCAACTATCGTCCAAAAATCGGTTGAGGGAAGGCAGTGAGGCGAACTTGAAAGGGAGGCAGAATAGCAGGAAACACATTTCAAGAGGTACGTTGGAATCACCTTTAAAGCACAGGAAGAGGGACACAACTTCGACAATGATGCACTTGGCCAAAAAGTGCGTATGCGTTTTGTCCTTAATATATTCAGGAGAAAACGCATATGCCCTTTTTGGCCAAGCAAGCAAGCCGGCAATACAAATCTGGTCTACAAAGAAGTATCACTTCCCACAAGTCAAAAGGGATATACGCAAAATGTTTAAAAAACAGAAATGCAAGACAGGCCCTGGAGAACTGGGAGCCTTGCTATGCTGATGGGCGGGATGTAAATTGCCAACTGCCTCCCAGGAGGAGTGCATTGTGTTCCCTAAAACAAGTAAACAACAGAGCTACAGAGCCAAGGGCACTTCGAGTCTAGGGAATATACCTTGGGATATCTGAAAATCAATAAGACAGAGCCACCCCAAAATTTAGGCCTCCACTGCTTACAAGAACCTCAACTTGGGTACACCTTAAATATCCCAGGAAATATAAAAATGGTTCAAAAAATTGTGGTACTTACGTATGATGGAATATCCCTCAGCCATGAAATCAATGACATAAGACCAGTAGCAGCAAAATGAGTGGATTCAGGTACGATGATTCTAAGTGAAATAAGTCACACAGAAAAAGAAACTTATCATAAGATATCACTTATGAAGGTCCTGTTAACATGGCTGCATATGAACTGAGTTAGGAAAGAGAACAGAGTCTCACATTTAGAAAACACTCTTGGAACTTCCGGGTAAGATGGCGGAAGAGTAAGACGGGGAGATCATCTTCCTCCCCACGGATACACCAGAAATACAGCTACACGTGGAACAACTCCTACAGAACACCTACTGAACGCTGGCAGAAGACCCCAGACCTCCCAAAAGGCAAGAAACTCCCCACATACCTGGGTAGGGCAAAGCGGAGAGATCCGCACACAGAGGATCGGTGCCGAGCGGCACTCACCAGCCTGAAAGGCTTGTCTGCTCGCCCGCTGGAGCGCGCAGCGCTGGAAGCTGAGGCTCGGGCTTCGGTCAGAGCGCAGGGAGAGGACTGGGGCTGGTGGCAAGAACGCAGCCTGAAGGGGGCTAATGTGCCACAGCTAGCTGGGAGGGAGTCCGGGAAAACTCTGGAGCTGCCGAAGAGGCAAGAGACTTTTTCTTCCCTCTTAGTTTCCTGGTGCGCTAGGAGAGGGGATTAAGAGCACTGCTTAAAGTGGCTCCACGGACGGGCGCGAGTCGCGACTGAAAGTGCGGAGCCCAGTGACAGGCGTGGGACGCTGGGGCTGCTGCTGCCGCCACCAAGAAGCCTGTGTGCGAGCACAGGTCACTGCCCACACCGCCCTTCCGGGAGCCTGTGCAGCCCGCCACTGCCAGGGTCCCGGGATCCAGGGGCGGCTTCCCTGGGAGAACGCACGGTGCTCCTCGGGCTGGTGCAACGTCACGCCGACCTCTGCCGCTGCAGGCTTGCCCCGCACTCCGTGCCCCTCCCTCCCTCCCGGCCTGAGTGAGCCAGAGTCCCCGAAGAGGCTGCTCCTTTAACCCTGTCCTATCTGAGCGAAGAACAGACGCCCTCCGGCGACCTACACGCAGAGGCGGGGCCAAATCCAAAGCTGAGACCCAGGAGCTGTGAGAACAAAGAAGAGAAAGGGAAACCTCTCCCAGCAGCCTCAGAAGCAGCGGATTAAAGCTCCACAATCAACTTGATGTACCCTGCATCTGCGGAATACATGAATAGACAACACATCATCCCAAATTGAGGAGCCCGGAGTCAGTGCTGTGCCTCTGAGGTGGGAGAGCCAACTTCAGGACACTGGTCCACAAGAGACCTCCCAGCTCCACATAATATCAAACGGCGAAAATCTTCCAGAGATCTCCATCTCAACACCAGCACCCAGCTTCACTCAACGACCAGCAGGCTACAGTGCTGGACACCCTGAGCCAAACAACTAGCAAGACAGGAACACAACACCACCCATTAGCAGAGAGGTGGCCTAAAATCATAAAAAGTCCACAGACACCCCAAAACACACCACCAGACGTGGACCTGCCCACCAGAAAGACAAGATCCAGCCTCATCCACCAGAACACAAGCACTAGTCCCCTCCACCAGGAAGCCTACACAACCCACTAAACCAACCTTAGCCACTGGGGACAGACACCAAAAACAACAGGAACTACGAACCTGCAGCCTGCAAAAAAGAGACCCCAAACACAGTAACATAAGCAAAATGAGAAGACAGAAAAACACACAGCAGGAGAAGGAGCAAGATAAAAACCCACCAGACCTAACAAATGAAGAGGTAATAGGCAGTCTACCTGAAAAAGAATTCAGAATAATGATGGTAAAGATGATCCAAGATTCTATTTCCCAGATCCAAACTCTTGGAAATAGAATAGACAAAATGCAAGAAACAGTTAACAAGGACCTAGAAGAACTAAAGATGAATAAAGCATCGATTAAAAACACAATACATGAAATAAAAAATACTCTAGATGGGATCAATAGCAGAATAACTGAGGCAGAAGAACGGATAAGTGAGGTGGAAGATAAAATAGTGGAAATAACTGCTGCAGAGCAAAATAAAGAAAAAAGAATGAAAAGAACAGAGGACAGTCTCAGAGACCTCTGGGACAACATTAAATGCACCAACATTCGAATTATAGGGGTTCCAGAAGAAGAAGAGAAAAAGAAAGGGACTGAGAAAATATTTGAAGAGATTATAGTTGAAAACTTCCCTAATATGGGAAAGGAAATAGTTTATCAAGTCCAGGAGGCACAGAGAGTCCCATACAGAATAAATCCAAGGAGAAATACGCCAAGACACATATTAATCAAACTGTCAAAAATTAAACACAAAGAAATCATATTAAAAGCAGCAAGGCAAAAACAACAAATAACACACAAGGGAATCCCCATCAGGATAACAGCTGATCTCTCAGCAGAAACTCTACAAGCCAGAAGGGAGTGGCAGGACATACTTAAAGTGATGAAGGAGAAAAACCTGCAACCAAGATTACTCTACCCAGCAAGGATCTCATTCAGATTTGATGGAGAAATTAAAACGTTTACAGACAAGCAAAAGCTGAGAGAGTTCAGCACCACCAAACCAGCTTTACAACAAATGCTAAAGGAACTTCTCTAGGCAAGAAACACAACAGAAGTAAAAGACCTACAATAATGAGCCCAAAACAATTAAGAAAATGGGAATAGGAACATACATATCGATAATTACCTTAAATGTAAATGGACTAAATGCTCCCACCAAAAGACACAGAGTGGCTGAATGGATACAATAACAAGACCCATCTATATGCTGTCTACAAGAGACCCACTTCAGACCTAGAGACACATCCAGACTGAAAGTAAGGGGATGGAAAAAGATATTACATGCAAATGGAAACCAAAAGAAAGCTGGAGTAGCAATTCTCATATCAGTCAAATTAGACTTTAAAATAAGGACTACTAGAAGAGACAAAGAAGGACACTACATAATGGTCAAGGGATCGATCCAAGAAGAAGATATAACAATTGTAAATATTTATGCACCAAACATAGGAGCACCTCAATGCATAAGGCAAATACTAACAGCCATAAAAGGAGAAATCGACTGTAACACACTCATAGTAGGGGACTTTAACACCCCACTTTCACCAATGGACAGATCATCCAAAATGAAAATAAATAAGGAAACACAAGCTTTAAATGATACATTAAACAATATGGACTTAATTGATATTTATAGGACATTCCATCCAAAAACAACAGAATACACATTTTTCTCAAGTGCTCATGGAACATTCTCCAGGATAGATCATATCTTGGGTCACAAATCAAGCCTTGGTAAATTTAAGAAAATTGAAATTGTATCAAGTATCTTTTCCGACCACAATGCTATGAGACTAGATATCAATTACAGGAAAAGAGCTGTAAAAAATACAAACACATGGAGGCTAAACAATACACTACTTAATAACGAAGTGATCACTGAAGAAATCAAAGAGGAAATTAAAAAATACCTAGAAACAAATGACAATGGAGACACGACGACCCAAAACCTATGGGATGCAGCAAAAGCAGTTCTAAGAGGGAAGTTTATAGCAATACAATCTCACCTTAAGAAACAGGAAACATCTCGAATAAACAACCTAATCTTGCACCTAAAGCAATTAGAGAAAGAAGAACAAAAACATCCCAAAGTTAGCAGAAGGAAAGAAATCATAAAAATCAGATCAGAAATAAATGAAAAAGAAATGAAGGAAACGATAGCAAAGATCAATAAAACTAAAAGCTGGTTCTTTGAGAAGATAAACAAAATTGATAAACCATTAGCCAGACTCATCAAGAAAAAAAGGGAGAAGACTCAAATCAATAGAATTAGAAATGAAAAAGGAGAAGTAACAACTGACACTACAGAAATACAAAAGATCATGAGAGATTACTACAAGCAACTCTATGCCAATAAAATGGACAACCTGGAAGAAATGGACAAATTCTTAGAAATGCACAACCTGCCAAGACTGAATCAGGAAGAAATAGAAAATATGAACAGACCAATCACAAGCACTGAAATTGAAACTGTGATAAAAAATCTTCCAACAAACAAAAGCCCAGGACCAGATGGCTTCACAGGCGAATTCTATCAAGCATTTAGAGAAGAGCTAACACCTATCCTTCTGAAACTCTTCCAAAATATAGCAGAGGGAGGAACACTCCCAAACTCATTCTACGAGGCCACCATCACCTTGATACCAAAACCAGGCAAGGATGTCACAAAGAAAGAAAACTACAGGCCAATATCACTGATGAACATAGATGCAAAAATCCTCAACAAAATACTAGCAAACAGAATCCAACAGCACATTAAAAGAATCATACACCATGATCAAGTGGGGTTTATTCCAGGAATGCAAGGATTCTTCAATATACGCAAATCAATCAACGTGATACACCATATTACCAAATTGAAGGAGAAAAACCATATGATCATCTCAATAGATGCAGAGAAAGCTTTCGACAAAATTCAACACCCATTTATGATAAAAACCCTGCAGAAAGTAGGCATAGAGAGAACTTTCCTCAACATAATAAAGGCCATATATGACAAACCCACAGCCAGCATCGTCCTCAATGGTGAAAAACTGAAACCATTTCCACTAAGATCAGGAACAAGACAAGGTTGCCCACTTTCACCACTCTTATTCAACCTAGTTTTGGAAGTTTTAGCCACAACAATCAGAGAAGAAAAGGAAATAAAAGGAATCCAAATTGGAAAAGAAGAAGTAAAGCTGTCACTGTTTGCAGATGACATGATACTATACATAGAGAATCCTAAAGATGCTACCAGAAAACTACTAGAGTTAATCAATGAATTTGGTAAACTTGCAGGATACAAAATTAATGCACAGAAATCTCTGGCATTCTTATATACTGATGATGAAAAATCTGAAAGTGAAATCAAGGAAACACTCCCATTTACCATTGCAACAAAAAGAATAAAATATCTAGGAATAAACCTACCTAAGGAGACAAAAGACCTGTATGCAGAAAATTATAAGACACTGATGAAAGAAATTAAAGATGATACAAATAGATGGAGAGATGTACCATGTTCTTGGATTGGAAGAATCAACATTGTGAAAATGACTCTACTACCCAAAGCAATCTACAGGTTCAATGCAATCCCTATCAAACTACCACTGGCATTTTTCACAGAACTAGAACAAAAAATTTCACAATTTGTATGGAAACACAAAAGACCCCGAATAGCCAAAGCAATCTTGAGAACGAAAAATGGAGCTGGAGGAATCAGGCTCCCTGACTTCAGACTATACTACAAAGCTACAGTAATCAAGACAGTATGGTACTGGCACAAAAACAGAAAGATAGATCAATGGAACAGGATAGAAAGCCCAGAGTTAATCCCACGGACATATGGTCACCTTATCTTTGATAAAGGAGGCAGGAATGTACAGTGGAGAAAGGACAGTCTCTTCAATAAGTGGTGCTGGGAAAACTGGATAGGGACATGTAAAAGTATGAGATTAGATCACTCCCTAACACCATACACAAAAATAAGCTCAAAATGGATTAAAGACCTAAATGTAAGGCCAGACACTATCAAACTCTTAGAGGAAAACATAGGCAGAACACTCTATGACATAAATCACAGCAAGATCCTTTTTGACCCACCTCCTAGAGAAATGGAAATAAAGACAAAAATAAACACATGGGACCTAATGAAACTTCAAAGCTTTTGCACAGCAAAGGAAACCATAAACAAGACCAAAAGACAACCCTCAGAATGGGAGAAAATATTTGCAAATGAAGCAACTGACAAAGGATTAATCTCCAAAATTTATAAGCAGCTCATGCAGCTCAATAACAAAAAAACAAACAACCCAATCCAAAAATGGGCAGAAGACCTAAATAGACATTTCTCCACAGAAGATATACAGATTGCCAACAAACACATGAAAAGATGCTCAACATCTTTACTCATTAGAGAAATGCAAATCAAAACTACAATGAGATATCATCTCACACCAGTCAGAATGGCCATCATCAAAAAATCTAGAAACAATAAATGCTGGAGAGGGTGTGGAAAAAAGGGAACACTCTTGCACTGCTGGTGGGAATGTGAATTGGTACAGCCGCTATGGAGAACGGTATGGAGGTTCCTTAAAAAACTACAAATAGAACTACCATATGACCCAGCAATCCCACTACTGGGCATATACCCTGAGAAAACCATAATTCAAAAAGAGACATGTACCAAAATGTTCATAGCAGCCCTATTTACAATAGCCCAGAGATGGAAACAACCTAAGTGTCCATCATCGGATGAATGGATAAAGAAGATGTGGCACATATATACAATGGAATATTACTCAGCCATAAAAAGAAACAAAACTGAGCTATTTGTAATGAGGTGGATAGACCTAGAGTCTGTCATACAGAGTGAAGTAAGTCAGAAAGAGAAAGACAAATACTGTATGCTAACACATATATATGGAATTAAAGAAAAAAAAATGTCATGAAGAACATAGGGGTAAGACAGGAATAAAGACACAGACCTACTAGAGAATGGAATGAGGATATGGGGAGGGGGAAGGGTAAGCTGTGACAAAGTGAAAGAGCGGCATGGACATATATACACTACCAAACGTGAGGTAGATAGCTAGTGGGAAGCAGCCACATAGCACAGGGAGATCAGCTCGGTACTTTGTGACCGCCTGGAGGGGTGGGATAGGGAGGGTGGGAGGGAGACGCAAAAGGGACGGGATATGGAAACATATGTATATGTATAACTGATTAAATTTGTTATAAAGCAAAAAAATAAAATAAAATAAATTAAAAAAAAAGAAAACACTCTTATGCCTGCTTAAGGGGGAAGGAGAGGTGGGGTGATGCATAATACAGAGTTTGATATAAGCACAGTTACCGTTCCAAAAACCAGCTATGGAATAGAGAAGACCTACAACTTCCTCGCTGAAAGGGACTCAAAACTCCATATTTTCCGCAGAGGTATATATCTGACTAGTAAGAATCTTAAAACCTATGTATTGATATGTCTCCATAAGGGAATCAAGTGTGTCTAGACTGGCATAAACATGGCAGTGAGAATCAGCTCAAACGCACTATGAAAAGGAATTTGAAAAACAAAAAAAAAAAAGGGAAATTCTATACAATTCCTTCAGGGTCTCTGATGAAACCTGGAATGACCCTATCTACAATGACAGCTGGATGTGGCATAAGGCTGGACACATGGGACTGAGAGGATTGGTGAGATTGGGTGAGCAAAAGCATACCCTTTATAGCAGTAATGCATGGCACCCGTTCCATGGGTCCCAACTCTCCAGGTTGAAGGGAATATTAGTATAGCTATAACATGTATGGGAAACCTAGAGAATGGACACACTGTTAATATGAAAGGTTTCTAAAACTCAACGAATAGTCCCTCTCCTTGTGCTCCAGTTTGACTTTCCAACTGCTTTACTATCAATCTCCCAACTTGGAGACACAGAACATTTAACCTCCTGGTTCGCGCAGGTTGCCTATTTGGCAAAGGATGAAAGGGAAGAGGGAGAACCAATGAGAGAGTAGCTGTCAGGCATTTGGAACGGCACATGTCACTCTTATTTCCCGTGAGGAAGAAGAATTAACCAAAGTCTCAGCCACCCACCGAAAACCAGTATAGGTTCTGAAAAAACAATATTGAACTTGCGTTCAGCTCACAAAAAACGAGTTACTAAATGGAGCTCAGGGGCAAAGCAATTCACAAACTGGCAGAGTAATAAAGAGCAACTATCGTCCAAAAATCTGTTGAGGGAAGACAACGAGGCAGACTTATAAGCGAGGCAGAATAGCAGTAAACAGATTTCAAGAGGTACGTTGGAATCACCTTTAACGCACAGGAATAGGGGCACAACTTCGACAATGATGCACTTGGCCAAAAAGGGCGTATGCGTTTTCTCCTGAATATATTCAGGAGAAAACGCATACGCCCTTTTTGGCCAAGCAAGCAAGCGGGCAATGCAAATCTGCACTACAAAGGAGTATCACTTCCCACCGGTCATTAGGGGCATCCACAAAATGAGTAAAAACCAGAAAGGCAAGACAGGGCCTGGAGAACAGGGAGCCTTTTTATGCTGATGGGCGGGATGTAAACTGCAAACTGCCTCTCTGGAGGAGTGCATTGTGTTCCCTAAAACAAATAAACAACAGAGCTACAGAGCCAAGGGCACTTCGAGTCTAGGGAATATACCTTGGGAAAACTGAAAATCAATAAGACAGAGCCACCCCAAAATTTAGGCCTGCTCTGCTTACAAGAACCTCAACTTGGGTACACATTACATATCCCTGGAAATATAAAAATGGTTCAAAAAATTGTGGTACTTATGTACGATGGAATATCCCTCAGCCATGAAATCAATGTCATAAAACCAGTAGCAGCAAAATGAGTGGATTCAGGTACGATGATTCTAAGTGAAATAAGTCACACAGAAAAAGAAACTTATCATAAGATATCATTTATGAAGATCCTGAAAACATGGCTACACATGAACTGAGTTTAGGAAAGAGAACAGAGTCTCACATTTAGAAAACACTCTTATGCCTTCTTAAGGGGGAAGGAGAGGTGGGGTGATGCATAAAACCAGAGTTTGATATAAGCACAGGTACCGTTCCAAAAACCAACTATGGAATAGACAAGACCTACACCTTCCTCAGTGAAAGGGACACATAATCCCATATTTCCAACAGAGGAATATATCCGTGTAGTAAGAAACTTAAAACCTATGTACTGATATGTCTCCATAAGGGAATCAAGTGTGTCTAGACTGGCATAAACATGGCAGGGAGAATCAGCTCAAACCCAATCTAAAAAGGAATTTCAAAAAGAAAACAAAAAAACAGGGAAATTTTTTACAATTCCTTCAGGGTCTCTGATGAAACCTGGAATGACCCTATCTACAATGACAGCTGGATGGGGCATAAGGCTGGACACATGGGACTGAGAGGATTGGTGAGATTGGGTGAGCAAAAGCATACCCTTTATAGAAGTAATGCATGGCACCCGTTCCATGGGTCCCAACTCTCCAGGTTGAAGGGAATATTAGTATAGCTATAACATGTATGGGAAACCTAGAGAATGGACACACTGTGAATATGAAAGGTTTCTAAAACTCAACAAATAGTCCCTCTCCTTGTGCTCCTGTTTGACTTTCCAACTGCTTTACTATCAATCTCCCAACTTGGAGAGACAACCCCTTTAACCTCCTGTTTCACACAGGTTGCCAATTTGGCAGAGGATGAAACAGAAGAGGGAGAACCAATGAGAGAGTAGCTGTTAGGCATTTGGACGGGCACATGTCACTCTTGTTTCCCGGGAGGAAGAATAATTAACCAAAGCCTCAGCCACCCACCGAAAACCAGTATAGGTTCTGAAAAAAAATATTGAACTTGCGTTCAGCTCACAAAAAACGATATACAGAATGGAGCTCAGGAGCACAGCAATTCACAAACTGGCAGAGTAATAAAGGGCAACTATCGTCCATAAATCTGTTGAGGGAAGGCAACGAGGCGGACTTATAAGCGAGGCAGAATAGCAGGAAACAGATTTCAAGAGATACGTTGGAATCACCTTTAACGCACAGGAATAGGGGAACAACTTCGAAAATGATGCACTTGGCCAAAAAGGGCGTATGCGTTTTCTCCTATTCAGGAGAAAACGCATACGCCCTTTTTGGCCAAGCAAGCAAGCGGGCAATGCAAATCTGCACTACAAAGAAGTATTACTTCCCACCAGTAATTAGGGGCATCCACAAAATGGGTAAAAACCAGAAAGGAAACACAGGACCTGGAGAACAGGGAGCCTTTTTATGCTGATGGGCGGCATGTAAATTGCCAACTGCCTCTCTGGAGGAGTGCCTTGTATTCCCTAAAACAAGTAAACAACAGAGCTAAAGAGCCAAGGGCACTTCGAGTCTAGGGAATATACCTTGGGAAAACTGAAAATCAATAAGACAGAGCCACCCCAAAATTTAGGCCTGCAATGCTTACAAGAATCCCAACTTGGGTACACGTTACATATCCCTGGAAATAAAAAAAATGGTTCAAAAAATTGTGGTACTTACGTACGATGGAATATCCCTCAGCCATGAAATCAATGTCATAAAACCAGTAGCAGCAAAATGAGTGGATTCAGGTACGATGATTCTAAGTGAAATAAGTCACACAGAAAAAGAAACTTATCATAAGATATCATTTATGAAGATCCTGTAAACATGGCTACACATGAACTGAGTTAGGAAAGAGAACAGAGTCTCACATTTAGCAAACACTCTTATGCCTGCTTAAGGGGGAAGGAGAGGTGGGGTGATGCATAAAACCAGATTTTGATATAAGCACAGGTACCATTCCAAAAACCAACTATGGAATAGATAAGACCTACACATTCCTCAGTGAAAGGGACTCAAAATCCCATATTTCCCACAGAGGAATATATCCGACTAGTAAGAAACTTAAAACCTATGTACTGATATGTCTCCGTAAGGGAATCAAGTGTGTCTAGACTGGCATAAACATGGCAGCGAGAATCAGATCAAACCAACTATAAAAAGGAATTTAAAAAACAAAACAAAAAACCAGGGAAATTCTTTACAATTCCTTCAGGGTCTCTGTTGAAACCTGGAATGACCCTATCTACAATGACAGCTTGATGTGGAATAAGGCTGGACACATGGGACTGAGAGGATTGGTGAGATTGGTTGAGCAAACGCAGACCATTTAAAACAATAAAGCATGGCACCCATTCCATGGGTCCCAACTCTCCAGGTTGAAGGGAATATTACTACAGCTATAACATGTATGGGAAACCTAGAGAATGGACACACTGTGAATACGAAAGGTTTCTAAAACTCAACGAATAGTCCCTCACTTGGTGCTCCCGTTTGACTTTCCAACTGCTTTACTATCAATCTCCCAACTTGTACAGACAGCACCTTTAAACTCCTGGTTCGCACAGATGGCCAATTTGGCAGATGATGAAAGGGAATAGGAAGAACCAATGAGAGAGTAGCTGTTAGGCATTTGGACGGGCACATGTCACTCTTATTTCCCGTGAGGAAGAAGAATTAACCAAAGTCTCAGCCACCCACCAAAAACAAATATATGTCCTGAACCAAAATATTGGACTTGCATTCAGCTCTCAAAAAAACTAGTTAAAAAATGGAGCTCAGAGGCACAGCAATTCACAAACTGGCAGAGTAATAAAGGGCAACTATCGTCCAAAAGTCTGTTGAGGGGAGGCAATGTGGCGGACTTGAAAGCGAGGCAGAATAGCAGGAAACTGATTTCAAGAGGTACATTGGAATCGCCTTTAAAGCACAGGAAGAGGGGCACAACTTCGACAATGATGCACTTGGCCAAAAAGGGTGTATGCGTTTTCTCCTGAATATATTCAGGAGAAAACGCATACGCACTTTTTGGCCAAGCAAGCAAGCGGGCAATGCAAATCTGCACTACAAAGAAGTATCACTTCCAACAGGTCATTAGGGGCCTCCACAAAATGGGTAAAAACCAGAAAGGCAAGACAGGCCCTGGAGAACAGGGAGCCTTGTTATGCTGATGGGCGGATTGTAAATTGCCAAATGCCTCTCTGGAGGAGTGCACTGTGTTCCCTAAAACAATTAAACAACAGAGCTACAGAGCCAAGGGCACTTCTAGTCTAGGGAATATACCTTGGGAAAACTGAAAATCAATATGACAGAGCCACCCCAAAATTTAGGGCTGCACTGCTTACAAGAACCTCATCTTGGGTACACCTTACATATCCCTGGAAATATAAAAAATGGTTCAAAAAATTGTGGTATTTACGTACGATGGAATATCCCTCAACCTTGAAGTCAATGTCATAAGACCAGAAGCATCAAAATGAGTGGATTCAGGTACGATGATTCTAAGTGAAATAAGTCACACAGAAAATGAAACGTATCATAAGATATCACTTATGAAGATCCTGTAAACATGGCTACACATGAACTGAGTTAGGAAAGATAACAGAGTCTCACATTTAGAAAACACTCTTATGCCTGCTTAAGGGGGAAGGAGAGGTGGGGTGATGCATAAAACCAGAGTTTGATATAAGCACAGGTACCGTTCCATAAACCAACTATGGAATAGACAAGACCTACACCTTCCTCAGTGAAAGGGACTCAAAACCCCATATTTCCCGCAGAGGAATATATCTGACTAGTAAGAATCTTAAAACCTATGTATTGATATGTCTCCGTAAGGAAAACAAGTGTTTCTAGACTGGCATAAACATGGCAGTGAGAATCAGGTCAAACCCACTATAAAAAGGAATTTCAAAAACAAAACAAAAAAACAGGGAAATTCTTTACAATTTCTTCAGGGTCTCTGATGAAACCTGGAATGACCCTATCTACAACGACAGCTGGAGGTGTCATAAGGCTGGACACATGGGACTGAGAGAATTGGTGAGATTGGTGAGCAAATGCAGACCCTTTAAAGCAATAATGCATGGCACCCATTCCATGGTTCCCAACTCTCCATGTTGAAGGGAATATTACTACAGCTATAACATGTACAGGAAACCAAGAGAATGGACACACAGTGAATATGAAAGGTTTCTAAAACCAAACTAATTGTCCCTCTCCTGGTGCTTCGGTTTGACTTTCCAACTGCTTTACTATCAATCTCCCAACTTGGAGAGACAGCCCGTTTAACCTCCTGGTTTCCTCAGGTTGCCAATTTGGAAGAGGATGAAAGGGAAAAGGGGGAACCAATGAAAGAGTAGCTGTTAGGCATTTGGACGGGCACATGTCACTCTAAATTCCCGGCAGGAAGAAGAATTAACCAAAGTCTCAGCCACCCGTCGTGAACAATTATAGGTCCTGAAACAAAATTGTGGACTTGTGGTCAGCTCACAAAAAACGAGTTAGGAAATGGAGCTCAAGGGCACAGCAATTCACAAACTGGCACAGTAATAAAGGACAACTATCGTCGAAAAAATCTGTTAAGGGAAGGCAACGAGGCGACCTTCTAAGCGAGGCAGAATAGCAGGAAACAGATTTCAAGTGGTTCGTTGGAATCACCTGTAAAGCACAGGAAGAGGGGCACAACTTCGAAAATGATGCACTTGGCCAAAAAGGGCGTATGCGTTTTCTCCTGAATATATTCAGGAGAAAACGCATACGCCCTTTTTGGCCAAGCAAGCAAGTGGGCAATGCAAATCTGCACAGCAAAATAGTATCAATTCCCACCAGTCAAAAGGGACATCCACCAAATGTGTAAAAACCAGAAATCCTAGAGAGGCCCTGGAGAACATGGAGCCTTGTTATGCTGATGGGCGGGATGTAAATTGCCAACTGCCTCTCTGGAGGAGTGCATTGTGTTCCCTAAAACAAGTAAACAACAGAGCTACAGAGCCAAGGGCACTTCCAGTCTAGGGAATATACCTTGGGAAAACTGAAAATCAATAAGATAGAGCCACCCCAAAATTTAGGGCTGCACTGCTTACAAGAATCTCAAATTGAGTACTCTCTAAATATCCCAGGATAGATAAAAATGATTCAAAAAATTTTGGGACTTATGTACGATGGATTATCCCTCAGCCATGAAATCAATGTCATAATGCCAGTAACAGGAAAATGAATGGATTCAGGTACGATGATTCTAAGTGAAATAAGTCACACAGAAAAACAAACTTATCATAAGATAGCACTTATGAATTTTCTGTAACATGGCTACACATGAACTGAGTTAGGAAAGGGAACAGCGTCTCACATTTACAAAACACACTTATGCCTGCTTAAGGAGGTAGGAGAGGTGGGGTGATGCATAGAACCAGAGTTTGATATTAGTACAAATACCATTCCAAAATCAAAATACGGAATAGACAAGACCTACACCTTCATCAGTGAAAGGGACGCAAAACCCAATATTCTGCGCAGAGTTATATATCTGACTAGTAAGAATCTTAAAACCTATGTATTGATATGTCCCCATAAGGGAATCAAGTGTGTCTAAACTGGCATAAACATGGCAGTGAGAATCAGCTGAAACCCAGTACAAAAAGAAATTTGAAATACAAAACAAACAAAAAAAAAACAGGGAAAATCTTTACAATTCCTTCAGGGGCTCTGATGAAACCTGGAATGACCCTACCTACAACGAGAGCTGGATGTGGCATAAAGCTGGACACTTGAGACTGAGAGGTTTGGTGAGACTGGGTGAGCAAAGGCAGACCCTTTAAAGCAATAATATGTGGCACCCATTCCATGTGTCCCAACTCTCCTTGTGTAAGGGAATATTACTACAGCCATAACATTTACGGGAAACCTAGAGAATGGACACACAGTGAATACGAAAGGTTTCTAAAACTCAACTTATAGTCCCTCTCCTTGTTCTCCAGTTTGACCTTCCAACGGCTTTACTATCAATCTCCCAAATTGGAGCGATAGCCCGTAAAAGCTCCTGGTTCGCACAGGTTGCCAATTTGGCAGAGGATGAAAGGGAAGAGGGAGAACCAATGAGAGAGTAGCTGTTAGCCATTTGGACAGGTACATGTCACTTTAATTGCCCGGCAGGAAGGAGAATTAACCAATGTCTCAGCCACCCGCCGGGAACCAGTATAGGTTTTGAACCATAATTTTGGATTTGCTGTCAGCTCACAAAAACGAGTTGAAAAATGGAGCTCAGGGGCCCAGCAATTTACAAACTGGCAGAGTAATAGAGGACAACTATCGTCCAAAAATCTTTTGAGGGAAGGCAGAGAGGCAGACTTTAAAATGAGGCAGAATAGCAGGAAACAGATTTCAAGTGGTACGTTGGAATCACCTTTCAAGCACAGGAAGAGGGGCACAACTTCGACAATGATGCACTTGGCCAAAAAGGGTGTATGCGTTTTCTCCTGAGTATATTCAGGAGAAAATGCATACGCCATTTTTGGCCAAGCAAACAAGCAGCAATGCAAATCTGCACTACAAAGAAGTATCCCTTCCCACCGGTCAAAAGGGACATCCACAAAATGTGTAAAAACCAGAAAGGCAAGACAGGCCCTGGAGATCAGGGAGCCTTGTTATGATGATGGGCGGGATGTAAGTTGCCATATGCCTCTCTGGAGGAGTGCATTGTGTTCCTTAAAACAAGTAAACAACAGAGCTACAGAGCCAAGGGCACTTCGAGTCTAGGGAATATACCTGGGGAAAACTGAAAATCAATAAGACAGTGCCACCCTAAAATTTATCGCTGCACTGCTTACAAGAACCTCAACCTGGGTACACCTTAAGTAACCCAGGAAAGACAAAAATGGTTCAAGATATTGTGGTACTTATGTACGATGGAATATCGCTCAGCCATGAAATCAATGTCATAAGGCCAGTAGCAGCAAAAAGAGTGGATTCAGGTATGATGATTCTAAGTGAAATAAGTCACACAGAAAAAGAAACTTATCATAAGATATCACTTATGAAGGTCCTGTAAACATGGCTACACATGAACTGAGTTAGGAAAGATTACAGAGTAACTAATCTTATCATAAGTTATCACTCATAGCGGGAATGTACACATGACTACACATGAACTGAATGACAAACACAACAGAGTCACACATTTAGAAAACATCTTCTGCCTGCTTAATGGGAAAGCCGAGGTGGGGTGATGCATAAAACCACAGTTTTATATTAGCACAGATACCGTTATATAAACCATGTATGTAATAGACAACACCTACTCCCAGCACAATAAACTGGACTCAACACCCCCTATTCATTGCAGAGGAATATGTCTGACTCTAAGTATTTTAAAACATATGTATTCTCATGTCTCCATAAAGGAATCATGTGTGTGTATAACGGCATGAACACAGCACTGAAATTCAGTTAAACCCACTTATAAAAATAAATTTCAAAAGCAAAATGCAAAAACAGAGAGAAAGTCTTAAAAATTACGTTCAGGGCCTGTGATGCAAGCTAGATTGACCACCTTTCCACCCACAGCTGGATGAGACATAAGACTGGACTCTTGGGGCTGACAAGATTGCTGAGGTTGTGTGAACAAAAGAACACCACTTAGAGCAATACTGTGTGCTACCCATTCTAGTGGTCCCAACTCTCCAGGTTTAAGGGAATCTTCCTCCAGTTAAAACATGCATGGGAAACCCAGTGGATGGTACACTGTGTAATTGGGAAAGTTTTCTAAAAGGTACCTCATTTTTCCTTTTGTCGTGCTCGGCTTCACCATTCCATCTGCATTACTCAAAATCTCCCCACATGGAGTGTCAGGGCCTTTACCCTCCCGTTATGCACAGTTTGCAAACTGTGCAGAGGATGAACAGGAAGAGGGGAAATAAATGAGAGATTAGCTGTAGGTGTTTGGATGGGTACATGTCACTCTAGTTTCCCATCAGGAAGAAGAATTGACCAAAGGCTCAGCCTGAAGCCCTGGAACAGGACTAGGGCCTAAAGCCATCCTGCGGTATTGCAGCCAGCTCACAAAGAGGCGAGTTGAAAAATGGAAATCAGGGGCACAACAATTCACAAACTTGCAGAATTATAAAGGACAACTATCATCCAGAAATATATTGAGGAAAGGCAGTGAAGAGGATTTGAATGCAAGGCAGAATTGAAGGAAACAGATTTCAAGAGGTAGATTGGAGTCATCTTTAAAGCACATGAAAAGCGACAGAATTTCGACAATGTTGCCCTTGGCTGAAAAGGGATTATGTGTATTTTCTTGAATATATTCAGGTAAGAATGCATATGCCCTTTTTGGCTAAGCAAGCCATCAGGCATTTCAAATCCACACTACATAGAAGTGTCCCTTACCTCCAGTCAAAAGGGCCATCCACAAATAGTGTAAAATCCACAAATGCAGGACAGGCCATGGAGAAAAGGGAGTCTGGTTATGCCGATGGACAGGATGTAAATTTCCAACAGCCTCTCTGGAGAACTGTATGTAGTTTTCTAAAACAAAGCTACAGAGTATAGCACACTTCCTCTCATGGGCGTGTATTTTGGGAAAACTAAAAATCCACAACACACAGACCGCCCAAATTTTAGGGCTGCTCTCTTTACAAGAACCTCGACTTCGGTACACTTTATATATCCCAGGAAAGGAAAAAAAAATGGATATAGATGTTGTGGTACTTATATACAAAGGAAAGTCACTCAGACATAAAATCAATGTCATAAGGCCAATAGCAGCATAATGAGTGGCTTTAGGTACGATGATGCTAAGTGAAATGAGCCACAAAGAAACAGAAACTTATTGTAATATATCACTTATAGAGGAAATGTAAACATGGCTACACATGAACTGAATTTCAAAAGAGAACAGAGTTACACATTTAGAAAACACACTTATGCCTCCTTAAGGGGAAAGGTGACGTGGGGTGATGTGTAAAAGCAGAGTTTGAAATTAGCACAGATCCTATTCCATATACCAAATAGTTAATAGACAAGACCTACTCCTTTCTCAATGAACTGGACACAAAACACCCTATTCACTGAAGAGGGATATATCTGACTGGTAATAACCTTGAAACCTATGTATTTATATGTCTCCATAATGGAATCAAGTGTATGTAGATTGGCATAAACACAGATCAATGGAACAGGACAGAAAGCCCAGAGATAAACCTACATACCTATGGCTATCTCATCTATGACAAAGGAGCTAAGGATATACAATGGAGAAAAGACAGTCTCTTCAGTAATTGGTGCTGGGAAAACTGGACCCCTACACATAAAAGAATGAAATTAGACCACTCCATAACACCATACACAAAAATAAACTCTAAATTGATTAGAGATCTAAATATAAGACCAGACACTATAAAACACTTAGAGGAAACCATAGGCAGAACACTGTATGACATAAATCACAGCAAGATCCTTTTGGACCCACCTCCTAGAGAAATGGAAATAAAAACAGAAATCAACAAATGGGACCTAATGAAACTTAAAAGCTTTTACACAGTAGAGGAAAACATAAACAAGATGCAAAAACAACCCTCAGAATGGGAGAAAATATTTTCAAATGAAGCAATTGACAAAGGATTAATCTCCCAACTTTACAAGCACCTCATGTAGCTCAATATCACAAAAACAAACAACCCAATCCAAAAATGGGCCGAAGACCTAAATAGACATTTCTCCAAAGAAGATATACAGATTACCAAAAAACACATGAAAGGATGCTGAACATCACTAATCATTAGAGAAATGCAAATCAAAACTACCTTGAGGTATCACCTCACAGCAGTCAGAGTGACAATCATCAAAAAAATCTACAAAACAATAAATGCTAGACAGGCCTTTATTGGAGAAAAGGGAACACACTTGCACTGTGGGTGGGAATGTAAATTGATATGAGCACTAGGGAGAACAGTACGGAGGTTCCTTTAAATAACTAACAATAGAAGTACCATACGACACAACAATCCAACTACTGGGCATTTGCCTTGCGAAAACCATAATTCATAAAGAGTTATGTACAAACATGTTCATTGCAGCTCTATTTGCATTAGCCAGGACATGGAAGCAACCTAAATGTCCATCGACAGATGAATGGATAAAGAAGATCTGGCACATATATACAATCAAATATTACTCAACCATAAAAAGAAGCAAAACTGAGTTATTTGTACTGAGGTGCATGGATTTAGAATCTATCCTACACAGTGAAGTAAGTCAGAAAGGGAAAAACAAATACTGTATGTTAACAGAGATATATGGAATCTAATGAAGAAAAAAAAAGATTTTGAAGAACCTAGTGGCAGGACAGGATTAAGGACACAGACATAGAGAAAGGACTTGAGGACACCGGAAGGGGGATGGGTAAGCTGGGACGAAGTGAGAGAGTGGCATGGACATAAATACATTACCAAATGTAACACTGATAGCTACTGACAATCAGCCACATAGAACAGGGATATCAGCTCGGTGCTTTGTGACCACATAAAGGGGTGGGATATGGAGTGTGGGAGGGAGATGCAAGAGGGAGGGGATCTGGTAATATTTGTATATGTATAGCTGATTCACTTTGTTATACGGCAGAAACGAACACTCCATTGTAAAGCAATTATACTTCAATAAACGTGTAAAAGGAAAAAAAAAAAAGCCCAAGGATAAACCTACAAACTTATGGTCAACTAATCTATGACAAAGGAGGCAAGACTATACAATGGAGATAAGACAGTCTCTTCAATCATTGGTGCTGGGAAATATGGAGAGCTACATGTAAAAGAATGAAATTAGAACACTCCCCAACATCATACATAAAAATATATTCAAAATGGATTAGAGACCTTAATGTAAGACCAGACAGTATAAAACTCTGAGAGGAAAACTTACGAAGGATACTCTGACGTAAATCACAGCAAGATCTTTTTTGATCCACCTCCTATAGTAATGAAATAAAAAAGAAAACTAAACAGATAGGACTAAGAAGCATAAAAGCTTTTGCAAAGCAAAGGAAACTACAAACAAGACGAAAAGACAACCCTCAGAATGGCAGAAAATATTTGCAAACGAATCAATGGACAAATGATTAATCTCCAATATATATAAACAGCTCATGCAGCTCAATATTAATAAAACAAACAACCCAATACAAAAATGGAAGATCTAAATAGACATTTCTTCCAAGAAGACATAGAGATGGCCAGTACGCACATGAAAATCTGCTCAACATCACTAATTATTAGAGAAATGGAAATCGAAACTACAATGAGGTATCACGTCACACCTGTTAGAATGGGCATCACCAGAAAATCTACAAACAACAAATGCTGGAGAGGGTGTGGAGAAAAGGAACCTTCTTCCACTATTGTTGGGAATGTAAATCGATACAGTCTCTATGGAGAACAGTATGGAGGTTCCTTAAAAAACTAAAAATAGAATTACCATATAATCCAGCAATCCCACTACTGGGCATATACCCAGAGAAAACCATAAATCAAAAAGACACATTCACCACAATGTTCACTGCAGCACTATTTACAACAGACAGGTAATGAAAGCAACCTAAGTGCCCACAGACAGACGAATGGATAAAGACGTGGTACATATATACAACAGAATATTACTCAGCCATACATAGGAATGAAATTGGGTCATTTGTAGAGACCTCGATGGATCTAGAGACTGTCATACAGAGTGAAGTAAGTCAGAAAGAGAAATTGTATATTAATGCATATATGTGGAACCTAGAAAAATGGTACAGATGAACCAGTTTGCAGGGCAGAGATAGAGACAGATGTAGAGAACAAACATATGGACACCAAGGAGGGAACGCCATGTGAGGGTGGTGGTGGGATGGATTGGGAGACTGGGATTCACATGTGCACACTTATATATATAAAATACATATCCAATAAGAACCTGCTGTATAAAAGAAATAAATTTAAAAAAATTAAAAATAAATAAATAACATTTAATAAAATAAAACAGAAAAAAAGTTTTTCCTTTCACATAGACGTCTTTATATTAATGCATTATTTCCATGTTTATATCTCCAAATTAAAAAAAAAAAGAGGAATAAATAAAATCTAACTTGAACCAAAAAGAAAAAATGAAAGAAAAAAGACAGAACTCACCAGTTATACAGAGGAAAATCGTATCAGGGCACTTGCTCCAGTGGTAATAAATTCTTCAGTTGGTCAGAGGTGGGAAATCGTCTCCCATGCCGTCAGCAGCGCTCTCCCCCCACAAGGAGCATCCTCATTGCAAAGCTGGGGGACTGTGTCGAGGCGTCTGTGAGTAAATGTGAGCTGAGCCCCAGTCCTGCTGCAGCTGAACTCTTCCCACCCTTTCCAGGTAAAACACCTGAATATGTACAAGCACTTGCAAGCCTAGAGGAAGGGCTGTGGAGCCACACTAGCAAGAGCACGCAGGCCGACTTGGTGCCTGCAGGCCAGTCAGGATGGTCCTGGCCCCAGATGCTCTTCTGGAAGCTTTTCATTTCCCTGCCTGAGATACCCCTCCTGCCACGGCCCCCACTGCTTTTTTACTTCCTCACCTCTGCCTGGGGAGAAATTCCAGTGGCAGGTATGGGTGACACATACTTTTCTTTAGCAGGTGGCAGCCTGGCAACTCCTGCAGAAAGTCCAGCAGAGCCCCACTCACACTGGGCCACCCACAAAGCCACGGCCCGTCCCTCCCTCTCACAACCCCAGCCCCGAAACTGCTGACGGGGCAGAGAATATGGCGTCAGTCACAGCTACAGGGGCTCTTGCTGACTGGAGAGGTGTTTATATTGACCTCAACCCAGGCACACCTGTGGAGGGGGGCTGGCAGGCAGTGTCAGGCTGCCCAAATCAGCCAATCCTCACCCCTCAGGGGCTCACAGTTGCAGAAAATGAACCTTCCTAAACGGGTCAGTCCCAAGGAACAAGTGTGGGCCTTGAGAGTCAGGCTAGACAAGGGGCTGCAGCTGCGGCTTGTTTTCTTATCATTTTATCTGGTCCATGAGTGGAAAACAACTTCAAGAAGACCCTATCCTAATGAGAGGAACCCAGGAGTCAGGGAGAGGAGTGATGGTGGGTGGAGACAGAGGCCTGGTGCCCTGGCTGCAGTGGAAGTGTCTGTAAGACCAGGAAGAGAGAGGCTGCACGGAGTGATAGCCAGGGTCACAGACCTGTCAGAGCTGCTGTTTGTTAGTTCAAGTCATGCTCTGAGGTGTTCTGTGTCAGCTGTGAGTGACAGGTGAGCTGGGGGTTCTCTGAAAGGTGGGCTATGTGCACAGTTCCTGTGTGTCCAGCCCTGCTGGGGTACCTGCCCAGGGGAGCTCCGTATCCTGGGAGGGACCTGACTATCAGAGCCCCATGGGCTGCTGGGTAGCTGCACAGGTGATCTCCATACCCTGGGAGGGACTTGAACACGAGAGCCCCGTGGGCTGTGGGGTGCGGGATGCAGCCCAGGTGAGCTCCATATCCTGGGATTGGCCTAACCACGAGAACCCCATGGGCTGCTGGAGACCTGGTAAAGGACATCAGGACAGTCAGTGAAGCCACCGAGGATATACATCCAGTAGCTCCTATTTCCTACACCCTGCTGCTGATTCTACCATCCACCAGGCCATGGCATTCTGTCTTACACTTCAATGATGCCTTCTTCTGTATTCCATTCATCTCAGAGTCACAAGAATTTTTGGCTTGTGTGTGGCAGGACACAACATGCAACACGAGCAATAATGCTGGGCCGTCCTGCCCCAATGGTTCAAAAATCCCCACACCATCATTGGGGAAATGTCCTCTAAAAACCTAAACGTTCTACCTCTGTAAAAAAGAACCCTCCTTCAATATGCAGATGACATTCTGATTGCCAGGCCTACTAAAGACGCCTCGGAAATACCTAGCCAACAAAGGATAGAAGGTGTCCAAGAAAAAGGCTCAAATATCACTGGCTGAGGTGACTTGCCTGGGCTTCATTCTCACAGATATTCGGAGAAACGCATCCCAGGATAGGGAAGAAGCCATTTGCAGCCTTACCTCTTCTAAAACTAGAAGACAACTTAAGGGTTCCTGGGGAGGCCAAGGTTTTCTGCATCTGGATCCCTAATTACAGTCTAGTAGCTGGGCCTCTATATGAAACACTGACACGAAAAGATGATGATCCTTTTGAATAGAATCCAGAAGCAGCCTTTCAAGAATGGAAAGAGCAGTCAATTCAGATCCTTGCCCAGGAACTCGCTAATTTAGCTAAACCCTTTGACCTTTACATACCCGGTCAAAGGTTAATCGCCCTTGGAGCCTTAGTGCAAAAACTGGGACCACTTGAAATGGAGCAACACAAGAATGCCCTTCAGGTATGATAAACTATGGTCACCAAGGGCTTTGCCCACCGACTCATCAGGCCAGGATACTGGGGTATCTAAAAAGCTGGAAATCAGCAGCCCACAAGGCCAGCTCCCTCCTAAGGGAATAGGACCCCACGTGGTGATCCTAACCACCCATCATGTCCTGAAGTTGCAGGGGTCGCTCTGTGGACACACTGACCTCGAGTGAGGAGGCCTTCCAACTCCAACCTCCAGAGAGACAAATGGGGGCAACAGGCCCCCAAGATGACTCGTGTGACCATCACTTGACCTGGTGTTTCTCTCAGAAAACAACAAGACTGTGCCCCGAAAGAGCAGACTACTGCTTGCAGGACTTACTGCACCCAGAGGGGAGCTAATAAGCTTGGCGGGGGAAACGTATATCACGCTTTCACCATAGAAAACCCTACAGACACCGCGGTGATGGTGGCCAATATGACCGGCTGGACTGCTGGCTACTTCTAAAGGCCGTTGACTCAGTGGACGTCATGGTCCTGGATCACCACGGACCCTGGACTGTCTGGGAGTTGCGCGGGTAGGGCTCTGACACATGGTGCTGTTTGTACATTAATTCAGGGACCTAATTAAAGAAAGCACAGACTACTGGTCAGAGCATCTAGGCTGGCAAAAACCGTCAGCCTAAGGTGAGCGAACAAATGTGGGGTTGGGTGAAACCTGCCACCACAGCATCTTTGCGCATCTCTTTCCTGGACCCTTAAAGGTCCTTAGAATCTATAACACTTCCAATGCTGGTGCTCAGGCGGACGAGAAGTGAGGCAGGAGGACTTGGAACAATCAACCTCACCTGGAGGCTGGTGGGGAGACGTTTTGCCCCTCCCCCCAGGTATCAGGGCTGCCACCACAGCATGAAGCAGTTACAAAAGAGGGGTCTGCACCCTCAACACCCCAAGAATGAGGAACAGAACAAAAAGCAGAGGAGGAGTTCATCTCTGGCAACGTTCATTAAAAATTCCTGGGAGATAAAAAGAGAATCTGGGCAATAAAATAAAGTCTAACCTGTTTTTCCTTTGTGCTTTGTCTAGTTTCACGTGCTCCTAGGGTTCCGCATGCAGAGGTCCCACACTCAGCACTTCAGACCCGATTTCCTAGTGCAGAATGGCTGAGTCGACACCTCAGCTAGCGGAGTCCCATGCAGACTCCACGGCATAGAGCCTGAGCTTCAGCCAACCCAGCCTTCGAGAGCTCCATCCCCTAACTCCCACTGACACTGCCGGGATCCCTACACAGTAGCCCAGCCCACAGCCCGTGGGGGAGTGCACGCTCTCACCTCTCCATTCGGTTTTCAAAATAATGTTTCCTTTGCTTCTGAACCAAACTCAGTCTTGATCTGTTGGCTCCAATGACACTGGGCTCGGGGACTCCTGTTGGGGTACACTCTGGAGGATCAGTAACAGAAATTGAGAACTTTGTAACTTCAATGAAAAGATGTGTGAGCCAAACTGTAGTTAACATAGAGCAGTGTATAATGCTCGGGTAAAATAAGATTGTTCTAAGACTTACATTTGATAATTCCATCACTTTACTATAAGCAAGTTCAGTGAAGACGTCTGTCTTATTTGTCAGGTCAACATTAGAGAAATGAAGTGATTTATTTCCATGGTTGTACATCGAATACTCTTGGCTGAAGCTTCAATCTTGTTTTGAATGCTTTTCCATTGAAAAGGATACCTCTCTTTCAGCTCCCCCATTCCTGAGAAGTATAAAATCTTATAATTTATTATTACCAAAGGGGAAAAGTCGGAAAAGGGATAAATTAACAGTTTGGGATTAACACATACACACTGCTATGTATAAAATAGATCATCAACAAGGAACTACAGTATAGCACAGGGAACTACACTGAATATTTTGCAATAAACCATAAGGGGAAATAATCTGAAAAAGAATCGATAATTTTATTGACATCATCTATCAATGACAGATAAAATGTAACCTAAGCAAGGCCGATGGTGAGCGCTTCTGAACCTGAAGATTTCAATCATCTAAAGTTTGGGCTCTGCCTATTTCCCAAGGCCCTTAAAGGACATACGTGTAGCCGTAGCTTAAAAATTCCCCAGTTTTGGGTTCGGGGAGGCACTGATTTGGAAACATCCCTGGTGTTCTCCTTCCATGCACGGGACCCTTCCTACAGCTAAAACATGCCTGTCACACCTAGAGGATGGTACACCGTTTGATCGGAAAGAGTTTGGAAAAGGCACCTCATCTCCTCATCGCCTGGTGCACGGGTTCAACCCTCCAGCATCTTTCCTAACAATCTCCGTACTTGCGGATATCAGCACTGTCAACATCCTGTTGCACACAGTTTGGAATTTGTCCAGAGGATGAAGCGGAAGGATGAGAAAAATTTAGAGACAAGTCTTAGGTGTTCAGACAGGCAAATGCCACTCTAATTTCCTATCTGGAAGACAAATTCATCAAAGGCTATAATTGCCCATGGAAACAGAATAGGGCTAGAGGAAATCCCGCTGTTTTGTGTCCAGTTTCCAAAAACACAAGTTGAAAAATGGAACTCGGGGGCAATAAAATTCATGAAACTGCAGAGTTGAAAATATCTATTGTCGAAAAATGTCTTGAGGTAAGTCACAGAAAATGACTTGTAAGCAAGGGAGAGTGGCAGGAAACAGATTGAAGAGGTAGAAAGGACTACCCATTAAAGCACAAGAAAAGGGGCTGAACATCGCCAATGATGCAGTTGGCCCAAAAGGGCGTATGCATTTTTTTCTGAATATATTCAAGTAAAGGCCATACACACTTTTTATCCAACCAAACAGGTGGGCACTGGAAATCAATACTACAAAATGCATCACTTCACATCAGTCAGAAGGGCCATCCACATAAAGTGTAAACACCAGAAATGCAGGACAGGGTGAGGAGAAAAGGGAGCCCTGTGAGGCTGATAGTGGAAATGTAATTTGCCAACGGCCACTCTGGAGAAGTGTATTTTGTTTGCTAAAACATCTGAAAACTGAGCTACAGAGCATAGCGCACTTGCACTCATGGGCGTATACCTTGGGAAAAACAAAAAATGACAGAAAACAGGCACTCCAACGTTTACCACCTCTCTGTTAAAAAGGGCCTCCACTTGGATATAACCTAAATGTCCCTGGAAGGATAAAATGGATAAAAGAGATGAGGTACTTATGTAGAGTGGAATATTACTCATCCAGAAATCAATGAAATAAGGCCAGTTGGAACAACTCTGGAGGAGTTACATACGATCATCCTAAGTGACACATGTCAGAAAGAAAAAGACACATATCATAAGATGTCACTTAAAGGTGGAATAAAAAATGGCTACACATGAAATAAACTACAAAACAGAAACATAGTCAAATATGTAGAAAATAGACATAAGGCTGCTAAATGGGAAAGGTGGGGAATGGTGAGGTATTATCCAGGAGGTTGAAATTAGCAAAGATACCATTCCAAGTACCGAATTGAATAACTGGCAAGGCCTACACGGTACCTCAAAGAACGGCACTCAGTCCACTCAAGTCACTGGAAAATAATACATATGACTCATAAGCATCTGAGAAAGAATTTATTGTTGTCTCACAGTACATGAATCAAGTGGATGTACAGCAGCAAAAAACAGAGCTTTGAAAATCAGCTGTAACCAATATAAAAATAAATTTAAAAATATTTATAAAAACGGTGAGACAGACAAAAATTCTTACAACTTTTGTTGAAGGGCTACGATGTAACATGGATTGAACACATGTAGACCCACAGCAGGATGATATATAAGGCTGGAAGCTATGCACGCTGAGAGATGTTAGAGAGGCTGGGTGAGGAAATACAGACCTTTTAAAGTAATACTGCCTGGTACCCATTCCATGGGTCCCAAATCTGAAGTTTCAAGGGAATCTTCTGACAGGGAAAACATGCCTGGGAAACCGAGATGAATGTACACCGTGTGCTCAGGAGAGGTGTCTAAAATGCACCTCATTTTTGATCTCCTGGTGCTGGGGTTCGCCATTCCAGCCACATTACTAACAATCCCCCCACTTGGAGAATCAGCACCTTTAACTTCCTGTTTCACACAGTTTGCAATTTTTGAAGAGGATAAATGGGAAGAGGAGGAACCAGTGAGAGATTAGCTGTAGGAGTTTTGACAGGCACATGTCACTCTAATATCACTTAAGGAAGAAGAATTAACCAAAGGCTCAGCCTGCCTCCCCAGAACCAGAATAGGGCCGGAATCAATCCAATGGTTTGGCGGCCAGCTCACAAAAAAAGCGAGTTGCAAAATGGAGCTCAGGAACAGACAATTCAAAGACCTGCAAAGATATAAATGATAACCAACGTCCAAAAATATATTCAGGTAAGGCAACGAAGAGGTTCTGAATGAGAGGCAGAATTGCAGGAAACATTTTTCAAAAGGTAGATTGTACTCACATTTAAAGCATATGTAAAGCAGCAGAATTTCTAAAATGATGCAGTTGGGCAAAAGGGTGTATGCGTTTGTTTCGTGAATATCTTCAGGAAAAAAACACATACAGAGTTTTTGGCCAACCAAGCAAGAGGGAAATGCAAATCCGCACAATAAAGAAGTCTCAATTTCCACTGTTCAGAAAGGCCATCCAAAAAATGCGTACAAATCAAAAATTCAGGAGAGGCCATGGAAAACAGGGAGACTAGTCACGCTGATGGGTGGTGTATAAATATCCAAGAGCTACTCTGAAGAAGTGTATGCTGTTTCCTAAAACATCTAAAATACAAAGCCCCCGAGCAAAGGGGACTTCAACTCATGGACATATAACTTGGGAAGACTAAATATCAACAAGACACAGGCACCCCAAAATTTAGGGTTCCTCTGCATACAATAACCTCAACTTTGGTACATCTAAAGTATCCCAGGAAAAAGAGAAATGCATAAAGAACTTGTGGTAATTTTGTACAACGGAATATCACTCAGACGTGAAATCAATGTCATAAGGCCAGTAGCAGCATAATGAGAGGATTTAGGTATGATGATTCTAAGGGAAATTAGTCACACAGAAAATGAATCTTATCATAAGATATCACTTACAGAGGGAATGTCAACATCACAACACATGAACTGAATTAGGAAAGAGAGCAGCGTCTCACATTTAGAAAACACTCTTATGCCTCCTTAAGGGGAAAGGAGAGGTGGGGTGATGCATAAAACCAGAGTTTGATATTAGCACAGGTACCATTCCATAAACCAAATACAGAATAGATAAGACCTACACCTTCCTCAGTGAACGGGACTCAAAACCCCTATTCCCCAGAGAGGAATATATCTGATTAGTAAGCATCTTAAAACCTATGTACTGATATGCCTCTGTAAGGGAATCAAGTGTGTCTAGACTGGCATAAACACGTCAGTGAAAATCAGCTCAACCCCATTATAAAAATGAATTTCAAAAACAAAACAAAAAACAGCGAAATTCTTACACAATTCCTTCAGGGGTTCTGATGAAACCTAGAATGACCATATCTGCAAAGACAGCTGGATGAGACATAAGGCTGGACACTTGGGACTGAGAGGACTGGTGAGATTGGGAGAGAAAATGCAGACCCTTTAAAGTAGTAATGCATGCCACCATTCCATGGGTCCCAAATTTCCAGGTAGAAGGGAATATCACTACAGTTATAACATGTACGGGAAACCTAGAGAATGGACACCCTGTGATGGCGAAAGGTTTCTGAAAGTCTCCTACTTTTTCCTCTCCTTGTGCTACAGTTTGGCATTCCAACTACTTTACTATCAATCTCCCAACTTAGGAGAGTCATCCCCTATAACCTCCTGGTTCGCACAGTTTGCTAATTGTGCAGAGGATGAAAGGGAAGAGGGAGAACAAATCAGAGAGTAGATGTAGGCCTTTGGACGGACACATGTCACTCTAAATTCCCGTCAGGAAGAAGAATTAACCAAAGCCTCAGCCACCCACAGGGAACCAGTATAGCCACCCCTGGAGCCAGTATAGTTCCTGAAGCAAAATTGTGGATTTGCGGTCAGCTCCCAATAATGGGATTTGAAAATTGGAGCTCAGGGGCAAAGCAAATCAAAAACCTGCAGAGTTATAAAGGACTACTCTCTTCCAAAAATCTGTTGAGGGAAGGCAACAAAGCGGACTTGAAAATGAGGCAGAATTGCACAAAACATATTTCAAGAGGTAAATTGGAATCACCTTTAAAGCACAGGAAAGGCATCACAACTTCGAGAATGATGCACTTGGCCAAAAACAGCGTATGACTTTTCTCCTGAATATATTCAGGAGAAAAGGCATAGGCCCTTTTGGGCCAATCAAGCAAGTGCGCAATGCAAATCCAGACTACAAAGAATTGTCACTTCCCACCGTTCAAAAAGGACATCCGAAAATCTGTAAAAACCAGAAAGGCAAGATAGAGGTGACAAGGGCATAAAGCAATATGATCCCAAGGGTCATGGAGGATTGTGATGACAAGCACATGGAGCATTGTGATGACAAGATTATGTATCATTTTGCTGTCAAAGGCATTGTGATGACAAGGTTCATGGAGCACTGTGATGACAAGCGTCATGGATCATTGTGATTACAGTGTTCATGGAGCATTGGGATGACAAAGGCATGGAGCATTTTGATGACAAGATTCCCGGATCATTGAGTTGTCAGGGTTCATGGAGCGTTGTGATGACAGTGGTCATGGAGCATTGTGATGACAGAGGTCATGGAACATTGTGATGAGAACGTCATGGAGCATTGGGCTGAAAATGTTCATGGAGTATTGTGATGACAGGGGTCAAGGAGCATTGTGATGACAATGTACTGGAGCATTGTGATGAGAAGACCATGGAGCCATGTGATGACAAGTCTCATGGAGCATTCTAATGAAAAGGGTAATGGAGCATTGTGATTACAGGGGTCTTGGAGCATTGTGATGACAAGGGCATGGAACATTGGGATGAGAATGTCATGGAGCGTTCTGATGACATGCATCATGGAGCTTTGTGATGAAAAGGGCATGGAACATTGTGATTACAGGGCTCTTGGAGCATAGTGATGACAAGGGCAGTGAACAATGGGATGAGAATGTCATGGAGCGTTCTGATGACATGCATCATGGAGCTTTGTGAGGACAAGGGCATGGAACATTGTGATTACAGGGGCCTTGGATCACTGTGAGGGAAAGGGCATGTAACATTGTGATGAAAAAGGCATGGAGCCTTGTCATGACAGGGTTCAAGGAGCATACTGATGACAAGTGTCAGGGACCATTGTGATGACAAGGGTATTGAGCACTGTGATGACAAATGTCATGGAGCATTGTGATTAGAAGACCATGGATACTTGTGATGACGAGCGTTATATGGAGCTCTGATGATAGGTGTTATGGAATATTGTGATCACAAGGATTTGGAGCATTGTGATGACAGAGGTCATAGGGCATTTTGATTTCATTGTGATGACAATAGCATGAAGCATTATGATGATGCACATTTGGTGCATTGTGATGACAGCGTTCATGGAGCATTGAGATAAATAGGGGCATGGAGCATTATGATTACAGGAGTCTTGGATCATTGTGATGAAAAGGGCATGGAACATTGGTCTGAAATGTTTCATGGATTATTGTAATGAGAGGGGGCAAGTAGCATTGTGATAACAAGGGAATGGAACACTGTGATACATGGTTCATGGAGGATTGTAATGAGAAGCGCATGGAGCTTTGTGAGAAGAATGGCATCGAGCATTGTGATGAAATGCATCATGGATCGTGTGATGACAAGGGCTTTGAACAATGTGATGAGAGGTTTTTGGAGCCTTGTGATGACAATGGCATGGAGCATTGTGAGCCAAGGGTCATGGAGTTTTGTGATGACAAAGGTCATGGAGCATTTTGATGACAAGGGTGTTGTGCATTCTCTTGTGATGGGCAGGGAGCATTGTGATGACAGGGTCATGGAGCAATTTGATGAAAAGTGTCATGGAACATTTTGATGACAGGGGTTATGGAACATTGTGATGTCAGGAGTCATGGAACATTTTCATGACAGTGTTGTGTACCATTGTGATGACAGGGGAGTGGGTGTATTGTGATGACTAGTGAGGGAACATTTTGATATCATTCGTGAGAGAGCATTTTGATAAGAAGTGCATGGAGCATTGTGAGGACAAGTTTTATGGAGCATTGTGATGACAAGCTTGTGGAGCACTGTGATGACAAGCACATGGCGCATTGTGATGACATGGGTCATGGAGCAATGTGATGACAAGGGTCACTGAGCATTGTGATGAAAATTTCATGGAGCATTTAGGTGACAAAGGTCACAGAGCCTAGTGATGACGAGGGCATGGACCATTGTGATGACAAAGGTCATGAAGCATTGTGATGACTTGAGTCACGGAGCATTGTGATGACAGGGGTCATAGAGCTTTGTGATGAAAAGGCAATGAGCATTGTGATGACAGGGGCATGGAGCATTGGCCTGACATATTTCGTGGATTATTGTGATGACAGTGGGCATGGTGCAATGTGATGACAAAGGCATGGAGCATTGTGATGAGAAGGTCATGGAGTATTTTGAAGACAGGTCTCAGGGAGCATTGTGATGACATATGTCATGGTCCATTGCGATGACAATGGAATGGAATATTGTGATGCCAAGTGTCATGGAGGATTGTGATGACAAATGTAATGGAGCATTTTGATGACAAGGGCTTGGAGCACTGTGATGACAATGGACATGGAGCATTGTGATGACAAGGGCATGGAGCATTGTGATGACAAGGGCCATTGAGAATTTTGATGACAAGTTCATGAAGCATTGTGATGAGAAGCACATGGAGCTTCCCATGACAGGGGTCATGGAGCATTGTGATGAAAAGTGCATACAGAATTGTGATGACAAATCATATAACACGGTGATGAGAAGTGTCATGGAGCATAGTTATGCCAAGAACGAGGAGAATTGCGATGACAGGGGACATGGAGCATTGTGATGACCAGGGCATGGAGCATTGTAATGGCAAGACCGTGGAGCTTTGTGATGAGAAGACCATGGATAATTGTGATGACGAGCGTCATGGAGCACTGTAATGACAAGGGGAATGGAGCATTGTGATGAGAGTGGCCATGGAGCATTGTGATGACAAGGGTCATGGAGCATTTTGATGACAAGGGCGTGGAGAATTGTGATGAGAAGACCATGGATAATTGTGATGACGAGCGTCATGGAGCACAGTAATGACAAGGGGTATGGAGCATTGTGATGACAGTGGCCATGGAGCATTGTGATGACAAGTGTCATGGAGCATTGTGATGACAAGCTTGTGGAGTATTGTGACGACAATGGCATGGAGCATTGTGATGAAAAGGGCATGGAGCATTGTGATAAAAATGGCATGAAGCCATTTCATGACAGGTTTCAAGGAATATTCTGACGACAAGTGTCAGGGAACATTGTGATGACAAGTGTATTGAGAATGGTGATGAAAAAGATCATGGAGCATTTTGACGAAAAGGTCATGGAGTATTGTGATGGCAGCCATCATGGAGCATTGTGATGACAAGTGTTATGGAACATTGTGATCACAAGGGTTTGGAGCATTGTGATGATAGAAGTCATGGATAATTTTGTTTTCAAGGAGCATGTAGCATTGTGATGACAAGGGCATGAAGCAATGTGATCCCAAGGTTCATGGAGGATTGTGATGACAATGGTAATGGAGTATTGTGATGACAAGCAAATGGAGCATTGTGATGACAAGGTCATGTAGCATTTTGCTGACACAGGCATGGAGCATTGTGATGATAAGGGTCATGGAGCACTGTGATGAGAAGCATCACGAATCATTGTGATTACAGGGGTCATGGAGCATAGGGATGGCAAGGCCATGGATCATTGTGATGACAAGTGTCATGGAGCATTGGGCTGAAAATGTTCATGGAGCATTGTGATGACTAGGGAATGGAGCATTGTGTTGACAAGAGTCCCGGATCACTGTGTTGTCAGGGGTCATGGAGCGTTGTGATGACAGTGGTCATGGAGCATTGTGATGATAGGGATCATGAAGCATTGTGATGAGAAGTTCCTGGAGAATTGGACTGAAAATATTCAGGAAGTATTGTGAGGACTGGGGTCATGGAGCATTGTGATGACAAGGGAATGGAGCACTGTGATGAAAAGTTCCTGGAGCATTGTGATGAGAAGACCATGAAGCCTTGTAATAACAAGTCTCATGGAGCATTCTGATGAAAAGGGGCATGGAGTATTGTGATTACAGGGGTCTTGGAGCATTGTGATGACAAGGGCATGGAGCACTGTGATTACTGGTGTCTTGGAGCATTGTGATGAAATTGGCATGGATCATTGTTATGAAAATGGTATGGAGCCTTCTCATGACAGGGTTCCAGGAGCATACTGATGACAAGTGTCAGGGAGCATTGTGATGACAAGTTTATAGAGCATTGTGATGACAAAGGTTATGGAGCACTGTGATGAGAAGAGCATGGGTAATTGTGATGATGAGCGTCATGGGGCGTTGTGATGATAAGTGTTATAGAACCTTGTGATCACAAGGATTTGGAGCATTGTGATGAGAGAGATCATCAAATATTTTGATTTCATTGTGATGACAAGAGCCTGAAGCATTATGATGATGGGCATGGTGCATTATGATGACAGGGTTAATGGAGCATTGAGATGCAAAGGGGCATGGAGCATTGTGATTAGAGGGTTCATGGAGCATTGTGATGACAATGGCATGGAGCATTGAGATGCCAAGGGTCATGGAGCTTTGTGATGACAAAGGTCATGGAGCAATTTGATGACAAGGGGTGGTGCAATGTGATGAGATGAGCAGGGAGCATTGTGATGACAGGGTCATAGAGCAATTTGATGAAAATTGTAATGGAATATTTTGATGACAGGGGTTATGGAACATTGTGATGTCAGGGGTCATCGAACTTTGTGATGATAAGTGCATATAGCATTGCAAAGACAGGAGTCATGGAACATTTTGATGACAGTGGTGAGGGAGTATTGTGATGAATAGTGATGTAACATTGTGATATCTGTGGTGAGAGAGCATTTTGATGAGAAGTGCATGGAAAATTGTGATGACAAGTTTTATGGAGCATTGTGGTGACAAGATTGTGGAGCACTGTGATGATAAGCGCAGGGTGCATTGTGATGACATGGGTCATGGTGCATTGTGCTGACAAGCGCATGGAGCACTGTGATGACAAGGGTCATGGAGCATTGTGCTGAGGAAGGCATAGAGCATTGTGATGACAAGGGTCAAAGAGCATTGTGATGAAAATTTCATGGAGCAATGTGGTTAAATATGTCACAGAGACTGTGGATGACGAGGGCATGGACCATTGTGATGACAAAGGTCATGAAGCATTGTGATGAATCGATTCATGGAGCATTGTGATGACAGGGGTCATGGAGCATTGTGATAACAAGGGCATGGAGCATTGTGATGACAAGGGCAGGGAACATTGGTCTAAAAAGTTTCATGGATTATTGCGATGACAGTTGGAATGGCGCATTGTGATGACAAGGGCATGGAGCATTGTGATGACAAGGTCATGCATTATTGTGAAGACAGGTGTCAGGGAGCATTGTGATGACATATGTAATGGCCCATTTTGATGACAATGGCATGGAGCATTGTGATGCCAAGTGTCATGGAGGATTCTGATGACAATGGAAATGGAGCATTGTGATGACAATGGCTTGGAGCACTGTGATGACAAGGTTCAGGGAGCATTGTGCTGACAAGTGCATGGAGAATTGTGATGACAAGCGTCATGGAGCATTCTGATGACAAGCTTGTGGAGTATTTTGATGACAATGGCATGGAGCATTGTGATGAAAACGGCATGGGCATTGTGATGAAAAAGGCATGGAGCATTTTCGTGAAAGGGTTCAAGGAGCATTCTGATGAAAAGTGTCAGGGAGCATTGTGATGACAAGTGTATTGAGAATTGTGATGACAAAGGTCATGGAGCATTGTGATGAAAAAGTCATGGAGTAATGTGATGACAGGCATCTTAGAGCGTTGTGATGACAAGTGCTATGGAACATTGTGATCACAAGGGTTTGGAGCATTGTGATGACAGAGGTCATGGATCATTTAGATTTCAAGGATCATGGAGCATTGTGATGACAAGGGCATGAAGCAATGTGATCCCAAGGTTCATGGAGGACTGTGATGACAATGGGAATGGAGTATTGTGATGACAAGCTCATAGAGCCTTGCAATGACAAGGTCAGGTAGTATTTTGCTGACAAAGACATGGAGCATTGTGATGACAGGTGTCATGGGGCCCTGTGATGACAAGCGTCATGGAGCATTGTGAATACAGGGGTCATGGAGCATTGGGATGACAAGGGCATGGATGATTTTGATGACAAGGGTCATGGAGCATTGGGCTGAAAATGTTCATGGAGTATTGTGATGATAGGGATCATGGAGCATTTTGATGACAAGTTCCTGGAGCACTTTGATGAGAAGACAATGGAGACTTGTGATGACAAGTCTCATGGAGCATTTTGATGAAAAGGGACATGGAGCATTGTGATTACAGGGGTCTTGGAGCATTGTGATGAAAACGGCATGGAGCATTGTGATGAGAAGGCCATGGAGCATTCTGATGACATGCATCATTGAGCATTATGATGACAAGGGCATGGAGCATTGTGATTACAGTGGTCTTGGAGCATTGTGATTAAAATGGCAGGGATCACTGTGATGAAAAAGGCATGGAGACGTGTCATGACAGGGTGAATGGAGCATACAGAGGACAAGTGTCAGGGAGCATTGTGATAACAAGTGTATTAAGCATTGTGATGACAAAGGTCATGGAGCATTGTGATGAGAAGACCATGGATAATTGTGAAGATGAGCGTCAAGGGGTGTTGTGATGATAAGTGTTATGGAACATTGTGATCACCAGGGTTTGGAGCATTGTGATGACAGAGGTCATGGAGCATTTGATTTCATTGTGATGACAATAGCCTGAAGCATTATGATGATGGGCATCGTCCATTGTGATGCCAGGGTTCATGGAGCATTGAGATGACAAGACGCATGGAGCATTTTGATTAAAAGGGTCTTGGAGCATTGTGGTGACAAGGTCATGGAGAATTTTGATGACAGGGCCATGGAACATTCTGATGACATGCGTCATGTAGCTTTTTGATGACAAGGGCATGGAGCATTTTGATTAGATGGGTCGTGGAGCATTGTGATGACAATGACATGGAGCACTGTGATGCCAAGGGTCATGGAGCTTTGTGATGACAAAAATCATGGAGCATTTTGATGACAAGTGCCTTGTGCATTGTGATGAGAAGGGCAGCGAGCATTTTGATGACAGGGTCATGCAGCAATTTGATGAAAAGTGTAATGGAACATTTTGATGACATGGGTTATAGAACATTGTGTTGCCAGGGTTCATGGAGCTTTGGGATTAAAAGGGTCATGGAGCATTTTGATGACAGGGGTTACGGAACATTGTGATGTCAGGGGTCAAGGAACATTGTGATGATAAGGGGATGTAGCATTGTGATGACAGGGGTCATGGAACATTGTGATAACAGGGTTGAGCGAGGATTGTGATGACTAGTGATGGAACATTGTGATATCTCATGTGAGAGAGTATTTGGATGAGAAGTGCATGGAGCATTGTGATTACAAGGTTTATGGAGCATAGCGATGACAAGGTTGAGGATCATTGTGATGAAAAGTGCATGGCACATTGTGATGACAAAGGTAATGGAGCATTGTTCTTACAAAGGCATGGAGCATTGTGATGACAAGGGTCACGGAGCATTTTGATGAAAAGTTCATGGAGCATTTTGGTTACAAAGGTAACAGAGCCTTGTGATGACGCGGGCATGGACCGTTGTGATGACAAACGTTATGAAGCATAGTGATGACTGGAGTCACGGAGTATTGTGATGATAGGGGTCATGGAGCATTGTGATGACAAGGGCATGGAGCATTGTGATGACAGGGGCATGGAGCATTAGTCTGACAAGTTTCATAGATTATTGTGATGACAGTGGACATGGTGCATTGTGATGACTAGGGCATGGAGCATTGTGAAGACAAGGGCATGGAGTAATGTGAAGACAGGTGTCAGGGAGCATTGTGATGACCTATGTCATGGTCAATTGCGATGACAATGGCATGGAGCATTGTGATGCCAAATGTAATGGAGGATGTGATGACAAATATAATGGAGCATTGTGATGACTAGGGCTTGGAGCATTATGTTGACAAGGGCCATTGGGAATTTTCATGAAAATGTCCTGAAGCATTGTGATGACAAGGTCCTGGAGCATTGTGATGGGAAAACCATGGAGGCTTGTGATGACAAATCTCAAGGAGCATACTGATGAAAAGGGGTCTGGAGCATTCTGATTACAGGGGACTTGGAACATTGTGATACAAAGGCATGGAGCATTGTGATGACAAGGGCATGCAGTATTGTGAAGAGAGGTGTCAGGGAGCATTGTGATGACATATGTAATGGCCCATTGTGATGACAAAGGCATGGAGCATTGTGATGCCAAGTGTCATGGAGGATTCTAATGGCAAAGGTAATGGAGCATTGTGATGACTAGTGTTTGGAGCATTGTGATGACAAGGGTCAGGGAGCACTGTGCTGACAAGTGCATGGATAATTGTGATGACAAGAGACATGGAGCATTCTGATGACAAGCTTGTGGAGTATTTTGATGACAGTTGCATGGAGCATTGTGATGAAAATTGCATGGGGCATTGTGATGGAAAAGGAATGGAGCCTTTTGGTGACAGGGTTCAAGGAGCACTGTTGCGACAATGTCAGGGAGCATTGTGATGACAAGTGTATTGAGAATTGTGATGACAAAGGTCATGGAGCATTGTGATGAAAAGGGCATGGAGTATTGTGATGACAGGCATCATGGAGCTTTGTGATGACAAGTGTTACGGAACATTGTGATCACATGGGTTTGGAGCATTGTGATGACCGAGGTCATGGATAATTTTCATTTCAAGGAGCAGGGACCATTGTGATGACAAGGGCATGAAGCAATGTGATCCCAAGTTTCATGGAGGATTGTGATGACAATGGTAAAGGAGTATTGTGATGACAAGCGCATAGAGCATTGTAATGACAAGGTCATGTAGCATTTTGCTGACAAAGGCATGGAGCATTGTGATGACAAGTTTCATGGAGCACTGTGATGACAAGCGTCACGGAGCATTGTGAATACAGGGGTCATGGAGCATTGGGATGACAAGGGCATGGATCCTTGTGATGACAAGTGTCATGGAGCCTTGGGCTGAAAATGTGCATGGAGTACTGTGATGACTGGGGTCATGTAGAATTTTGATTTCATTGTGCTGACAATAGCCGGAAGCATTATGATGATTGGCATGATGCATTGTGATGACAGGGTTCATGGAGCATTGAGATGAAGAGGGGTATGGAGCATTGTGATTACAGGGGTCTTGGAGCATTGTGATGACAAGGGCATTGAGCATTTTGATGAGAAGTACATGGAACATTCTGATGACGTGTCATGGAGCTTTGTGATGACAAGGGCATAGAAAATTGTGATGGCAAGTGTCATGGAGCATTGTTATGACAGGGGTAATGGAGCATTGTGATAAGAAGGGCATGGAGCATTGTGATTACAAGGTTCATGGAGCATTGCGATGACAAATTTGTGGACCGTTGGGATGAAATGTACGTGGCACATTGTGATGACAAGGTTCATGGAGCATTTTTTTGACAAAGGCATGGAGCATTGTGATGGCAAAGGTCACGGAGCATTGTGATGAAAAGTTCATGGAGCATTGTGGTTACAAAGGTAACAGAGCCTTGTGATGACTTGCGTATCGCCCATCGTGATGACAAATATTATGAAGAATTGTGATGACTGGAGTCATGGAGCATTGTGATGACAGAGGTCATGGAGCATTGTGATGAAAAGGGCATGGAACATTGTGCTGAGAAAGGCATAGAGCATTGTGATGACATGTGTCAAGGAGCAATGTGATGACAAGCGTCACGGAGCATTGTGAATACAGGGGTCATGGAGCATTGGCAAGACAAGGGCATGGATCATTGTGATGACAAGGGTCATGGAGCACTGGGCTGAAAATGTTCATGGAGTGTTGTGATGACAGGGGTCATGGAGCATTTTGATGACTAGGGAATGGAACATTGTGATGACAAGAGTCCCTGATTATTGTGTTGTCAGGTGTCATGGAGTGTTGTGATGACAGTCGTCATGGAGAATTATGATGATATTGGCCATGGAGCATTGTGATGAGTAGGTCGTGGAGCATTGGGCTGAAAATGTTCATGGATTATTGTGAAGACAGGGGTCATGGTGCATTGTGATGACAAGGGAATGGAGCATGGTGATGACAAGGTCCTGGGGCATTGTGATGAGAAGACCATGGAGACTTCTGATGAGAAGTCTCATTGAGCATTCTGATGAAAAGGAGCATGGAGCATTGTGATTACAGGTGTCTTGGAGCATTGTGATGACTAGGGCATGGAGCATTGTGATGAGAAGGCCATGGAGCATTCTGATGACATGCGTCATGGAGTTTTGTGATGACAACGGCATGGAGCATTTGTGATTACAGGGATCTTGGAGCATTGTGATGAAAAGTGCATGGATCATTGTTATGAAAAAGGCATGGAGCCTTGTCATGACAGGGTTCATGGAGCATTCTGACGACAAGGGTCAGGAAGCATTGTGTTGACAAGTGTATTGAGCATTGTGATGACAAAGATCATGAAGCATTGTGATGAGAAGACCATGGATAATTTTGATGATGAGCGTCATGGGGTGTTGTGATGATAAGTGTTATGGAACCTTGTGATCACAAGGGTTTGGAACATTTTGATGACAGTGGTCATGGAGAATATTGATTTCATTGTGATGACAATAGCCTGTAGCATTGTGATGATGGGAATGGTGCATTGTGATGACAGGGTTCATGGAGCATTGAGATGAAAAGGGGCATGGAGCATTGTGATTACAAGGGTCTTGGAGCATTGTGATGACAAGGGCATGGAGCACTGTGATGAGAAGGCCATGGAACTTTCTGATGACATGCGTCATGGAGCTTTGTGATGACAAGGGCATGGAGCATTGTGCTTTCAGGGGTCTGGAGCATTGTGATGACAAGTGTCATGGAACCTTGTGATGACTAGGCCGTGGAACATTTTGATGGCAAGGGTCATGGTGCATTTTTTTGACTGGTGTAATGGAGCATTTTGATGAGAAGGGTATGGAACATTGGTCTGAAATGTTTCATGGATTATTGTGATGAGAGTGGGCATGGAGCATTGTGATGACAAGGGCACGGAACACTGTGATACATGGGTCATGCAGGATTGTAATGACAAGGGCATGGAGCATTGTGATGAGAAGTTCATCGAGCATTGTGATGACAAGTGTCATGGAGCTTTGTGATGACAAGGGCATGGAGCAATGTGATGAGAGGGTTCATGGAGCATTGTGATGACAATGACATGGAGCATTGTGATGCCAAGGGTCATGGAGCTTTGTGATGACAAGTCATGGATCATTTTGATGACAAGGGCATGCTGCATTGTGCTGAGAAATGCAGGGAGCATTTTGATGACCAGGTCATGCAGCAATTTGATAAAAAGTGTAAAGGAACATTTTGATGGAAGGGGTTATAGAACATTGTGTTGTCAGGTGTCTTGGAGCTTTGGGATGAAAAGGGTCATGGAGCATTTTGATGACAGGGGTTATGGAACATTGTGATGTCAGGGGTCATGGAACATTGTGATGATAAGGGGATGTAGCATTGTGATGACAGTGTCCTGGAACATTGTGATGAGGGAGTATTGTGATGACTAGAGATGGAACATTGTGATATCTCTGGTGAGAGAGCATTTTGATGAGAAGTGCATGGACCATTGTGATTACAAGGTTTATGAAGCATAGCAATGACAAGGTTGTGGACCGTTGTGATGAAATGCGCATGGCACATTGTGATGACTATGTTCATTGAGCATTGTTCTGACAAAGAAATGGAGCTTTGTGATGACAAGGGCATGGAGCATTGTGATTACATGGGTCATGGAGCATTTTGATGACAATGGCGTCGAGCATTGTGATGAGAAGGCCATGGATAATTGTGATGACGCGCGTCATGGAGCACAGTAATGACAAGGGGTACGGAGCATTGTGATGACAGTGGCCATGGAGAAATGTGATGACAAGTGTCATGGAGCATTCTGATGACAAGCTTGTGGAGTATTGTGACGACAGTGGCTTGGAGGATTGTGATGAAAAGGGCATGGAGCATTGTGATGAAAAAGGCATGAAGCCATTTCATGACAGGTTTCAAGGAGCATTCTGATGACAAGTGTCAGGGAACATTGTGATGACATGTGTATTGAGAATTGTGATGAAAAAGATCATGGAGCATTTTGACGAAAATGGCATAGAGTATTGTGATGACAGGCATCATGGAGCGTTGTGATGACAAGTGTTATGGAACATTGTGATCACAAGGGTTTGGAGCATTGTGATGATAGAAGTCATGGATCATTTTGTTTTCAAGGAGCATGGAGCATTGTGATGACAAGGGCATGAAGCAATGTGATCCCAAGGTTCATGGATGATTGTGATGACAATGCTAAGGGAGTATTGTGATGACAAGCAAATGGAGAATTTTGATGGCAAAGTCATGTAGCATTTTGCTGACACAGGCATGGAGCATTGTGATGATAAGGGTCATAGAGCACTTTGATGAGAAGCATCACGGATCATTGTGATTACAGGGGTCATGGAGCATTGGGATGGCAAGGTCATGGATCATTGTGATGACAAGTGTCATGGAGCATTGGGCTGAAAATGTTCATGGAGTACTGTGATGACAGGGGTCATGGAGCATTGTGATGACTAGGGAATGGAGCATTGTGATGACAATAGTCCCAGATCATTGTGCTGTCAGGCGTCATGAAGTGTTGTGATGACAGTGGTCATGGAGCACAGTGATGATATTCCCCATGGAGCATTGTGATGTGTAGGTCGTGGAGCACTGGGCTGAATATATTAATGGAATATTATGATGACAGTGGTCATGGATCATTGTGATGACAAGGGAATGGAGAATGGTGATGACAAGGTCCTGGAGCATTGTGATGAGATGACCATGGAGACTAGTGATGACAAGTCTCTTGGAGAATTCTGACGAAAAGGGGCATGGAGCATTGTGATTACAGGGGTCTTGGAGCATTGTGATGACTAGGGCATGGAGCATTGTGATGAGAAAGCCATGGAGCATTCTGATGACATGCTTCATGGAGTTTTGTGATGACAAGCACATGGAGCATTGTGATTACAGTGATCTTGGAGCATTGTGATGAAAAGGGCACGGATCATGGTGATCAAAAAGGCATGGAGCCTTGTCATGGCAGGGTTCAAGGAGCATACTGACGACAAGTGTCAGGGAGCATTGTGATGACAAGTGTATTGAGCATTGTGATGACAAAGATCATGCAGCATTGTGATGAGAAGAACATGGATAATTGTGATGATGAGCATCATGGGGTGTTGTGATGATTCGTGTTATGCAAAATTGTGATCACAAGGGTTTGGAGCATTATGATGACAGAGGACATGCAGAATATTGATTTCATTGTGATGACAATAGCCTGAAGCATTATGATGATGGGCATGGTGCATTGTGATGTCAGGTTTCATGGGGCATTGAGATGAAAAGTGGCATGGAGCATTGTGATTACAAGGTTCTTGGAGCATTGTGCTGACAAGGGCATGGAAGATTGTGATGAGAAGGCCATGGAACATTCTGATGACATGCGTCATGGAGCTTTGTGATGACAAGGGCATGGAGCATTGTGATTTCAGGGGTCTTGATCATTGTGATGAGAAGTGTCATGGAACCTTGTGATGACTAGGCCATGGAAAATTGTGATGGCAGGGTTCATGGTGCATTGTTATGACAGGAGTAATGGAGCATTGTGATGAGAAGGGTATGGAACTTTGGTAAGAAATGTTTCATGGATTATTGTGATGAGAGTGGGCATGGAGCATTGTGATGACAAGGGCAAGGAACACTGTGATACATGGGTCATGCAGGATTGTAATGACAAGGGCCTGGAGCATTGTGATGAGAATGGCATCGAGCATTGTGATGACAAGTGTCATGGAGCTTTGTGATGACAAGGGCATGGACCAATGTGATGAGAGTGTTCATGGAGCATTTTGATGACAATGACATGGAGCATTGTGATGCCAAGGGTCATGGAGCTTTGTGATGACAAGTCATGGAGCATTTTGATGACAAGGGAATGTTGCATTGTGATGAGAAAGGCAGGGAGCATTGTGATGACAGGGTCATGGAGCAATTGGATGAAAAGTGTAATGGAATATTTTGATGGCAGTGTTTATAGACCATTGTGATGTCAGGGGACTTGGAGCTTTGGGATGGAAAGGGTCAGGGAGCATTTTGATTACAGGGGTTATGGAACATTGTGATGGCAGGGGTCATGGAACTTTGTGATGATAAGGGGATGTAGCATTGTGATGACAGTGTCATGGAACCTTGTGATTACAGGGGTGAGGGAGTATTGTAATGACTAGTGATGGAACATTGTGATATCTCTGGTGAGAGAGCATTTTGATGAGAATTTCATGGACCATTGTGATTACAACGTTTATGGAGCATTGCAATGAAAAGTTTGTGGACCGTTGTGATGAAATGCGTGTAGCACATTGTGATGAAAATGGTCATGGAGCATTGTTCTGACAAAGACATGGAGCACTGTGATGACAAGTGTCACAGAGAATTGTGATGAAAATTTCATGGAGCATTGTGGTTACAAAGGTCACAGAGCGTTGTGATGACACGGGCATGGACCATTGTGATGACAAACGTTATGAAGCATTGTGATGACTGGAGTCACGGAGCATTGTGATGACAGGGGTCATGGACGATTGTGATGACACGGGCATGGAGCATTGGTCTGAGAAATTTCATAGATTATTGTGATGAGAGTGGACATGGTGCATTGTGATGACAAGGGCATGGAGCATTGTGATGAGAAGGTCATGGAGTAGTGTGAAGACAGGTGTCAGGGAGCATTGTGATGACATATGTCATGGGCCATTGCGATGAAAATGGCATGGAGCATTGTGATGCCAAATGTAATGGAGAATTGTGATGACAAATATAATAGAGCATTGTGATGATTAGGGCTTGGAGCATTATGATGACAAGGGCCGTTGGAAATTTTCATGACAAGGTCGTGAAGCATTGTGATGACAATGTCCTGGAGCATTGTGATGACAAAACCATGGATCCTTGTGATGACAAGTCTCATGGAGCATACTGAAGAAAAGGGGCATGGAGCATTGTGATTACAGGGGTCTTGGAGCATTGTGATGAGAAGAGTCATAGAGCCTTGTGATGACAAGGCCATGGAACAACGTGATAACAGGGGTCATGGAGCATTGTTATGACAGGGGTAATGGAGCATTGTGATGGCAAGGGCATGGAGCATTGTGATGAGAAGGCCATGGAGCATTCTGATGACATATGTCATGGAGGTTTGTGATGACAAGGACATGGAGCAATGTGATGAGAACCTTCATGGAGTACTGTGATGACAATGACATGGAGCATTGTGATGCCAAGGGTCATGGATCTTTGTGATGACAAAGGTCATGGAGCATTTTGATGACAAGGGCGTTGTGCATTGTGATGAGAAGGGTAGGGAGCATTGTGATGACTGGGTCATGGAGCAATTTGATGAAAAGTGTCATGGAACATTTTGATGAGAGGTGTTATGGAACATTGTGATGCCAGGGGTCATCGAACATTGTGATGATAAGTGCATGTAGCATTGTGATGACAGGAGTCATGGCACATTTTGATGACAGAGGTGAGGGAATATTGTGAGGAATAGTAATGTAACATTGTGATATCAGAGGTCAGAGAACATTTTGATGAGAAGTGCATGGATCATTGTGATGACAAGGGTCAAAGAGCATTTTGATGAAAATTTCATATAGCATTGTGGTTAAAAAGGTCACAGAGACTGTTGATGACAAGGGCATGGACCACTGTGATGACAAAGGTCATGAAGCACTGTGATAACTGGAGTCATGGAGCATTGTGAGGACAGGGGTCATGGAACATTGTGATAACAAGGACATGGAGCATTGTGATGACAAGGGCATGGAACATTGGTCTAGTAAGCTTCATGGATTATTGTGATGACAGTTGGAATGGCGCATTGTGATGACAAGGGCATGGAGCATTGTGATGACCAGGTCATGCAGTACTGTGAAGACAGGTGTCAGGGAGCAATTTGATGACATATGTAATGGCCCATTGTGATGACAATGGCATGGAGCATTGTGATGCCAAGTGACATGGAGGATTCAGATGACAAAGGTAATGGAGCACAGTGATGACAATGGCTTGGAACATTGTGATGACAAGGGTCAGGGAGCATTGTGCTGACAAGTGCATGGAGAATTGTGATGACAAAGGTCATGGAGCATTTTGATGACAGGGCTTATGGAACATTGTGATGTCAGAGGTCATGGAACATTGTGATGATAATGCGATGTAGCATTGTGATGACAGGGTCATGGAACATTGTGATTCCATGGTTGAGGGAGTATTGTGATGACTAGTGATGGAACATTGTGATATCTCTGGTGAGAGAGCATTTTGATGAGAAGTGCATGGACCATTGTGTTTACAAAGTTTATGGAGCATTGCAATGATAAGTTTGTGGACCATTGTGATGAAATGCGCGTGGCACATTGTGATGACAATGGTCATGGAGCATTGATCTGACAAAGACATGGAGCATTGTGATAACAAGTGTGGCAGAGAATTGTGATGAAAAGTTCATGGAGCATTGTGATTACAAAGGTCACAGAGCCTTGTGATGACGGTGGCAAGGACAACTGTGATGACAAACGTTATGAAGCATTGTGAGGACTGGAATCACGGAGCATTGTGATGACAGGTGTCATGGAGCATTGTGATGACAAGGGCATGGAGCATTGTGAGGAGAAGGACAAGGAGCATTCTGAAGACATACGTCATTGAGCTTTGTGATGACAAGGGCATGGAGCTTTGTGATTACAGGGGTCTTGAAGCATTGTGATGAAAAGTGCATGGATCATTGTGATAAAAATGGCATGGAGCCTTGTCATGACAGGGTTCAAGGAGCATACAGAAAACAAGGGTCAGGGAGCATATTGATGACAAGTGTATTGATCATTGTGATGACAAAGGTCATGGAGCATTGTGATGAGAAGACCATGGATAATTGTGATGATGAGCTTCATGGGGCATTGTGATGACAAGTGTTATGGAATATTGTGATCACAAGGGTTTGGAGCATTGTTATGTCAGATGTCATGGAGCCTTTTGATTTCATTGTGATGACAATAGCATGAAGCATTATGATGATGGGCATGGTGCATTGTGATGACAGTGTTCATGGATCATTGAGATGAAAACGGGCATGGAGCATTGTGATTACAGGGGTCTTGGAGCATTGTGATGATAAGGGTCATGTAGCCTTGTGATGACAAGGCCATGGAACATCGTGATTACAGGGTTCATGGAGCATTGTTATGACAGGTGTAATGGAACATTGTGATGGCAAGGGCATGGAGCATTGTGATGAGAAGGCCATGGAGCATTCTGATGACATGTGTCATGGAGGTTTGTGATGACAAGGACATGGAGCAATGTGATGAGAACCTTCATGGTGCATTGTGATGACAATGACATGGAGCATTGTGATGCCAAGGGTCATGGATCTTTGTGATGACAAAGGTTATGGAGCATTTTGATGACAAGGGCATTGTGCATTGTGATGAGAAGGGTACGGAGCACTGTGATGACAGGATCATGGAGCAATTTGATGAAAAGGGTCATGGAACATTTTGATGACAGATGTTATGGAACATTGTGATGCCAGGGGTCATCGAACATTGTGATGATAAGTGCATGTAGCAATGTGATGACAGGAGTCATGGAACAATGTGATGACAGGGGTGAGGGAGTATTGTGACAAATAGTGATGTAGCATTGTGATATCAGTGGTGAGAGAGCATTTTGATGAGAAGTGCATGGAGTATTGTGATGACAACGGTCAAAGAGCATTTTGATGAAAAGTTCATGTAGCATTGTGGTTAAAAAGGTCACAGAGACTGTTGATGATGAGGGCATGGACCATTGTGATGACAAAGTTCATGAAGCATTGTGATAACAAGGGCATGGAGCACTGTGATGACAAGGGCATGGAACATTAGTCTAATAATTTCCATGGATTGTTGCGATGACAGTTCGAATGGCACACTGTGATGACAAGGGCATGGAGCATTGTGATGACCAGGTCATGCAGTATTGTGAAGAGCGGTGTCAGGGAGCATTGTGATGATATATGTAATGGTCCATTGTGATGATAATGGCATGGAGCATTGTGATGCCAAGTGTCATGGAGGATTCTGATGACAAAGGTTATGGAACACTGTGATGACAATGGCTTGGAGCATTGTGATGACATGGGACAGGAAGCATTGTGCTGACAATTGCATGGACAATTGTGATGACAAGGGCCATGGAGCATTCTGATGACATGGGTCATGGAGCTTTTTGATGACAAGGGCATGGAGCATTGTGATTACAGGGATCTTGGAGCACTGTGATGAAAAGGGCGTGGGTTATTGTGATGAAAAAGGCTTGGAGACTTGTCATGACTGGGTTCAAGGAGTATACTGACGACAAGTGTCAGGGAGCATTGTGAGGACAACTGTATTGAGCATTGTGATGACGAAGTTCATGGAGCTTTGTGATGAGAAGACCATGGATAATTGTGATGAGGAGCGTCATGGGGTGTTGTGATGATAAGTGTTATGGAACATTGTGATCACAAGGGTTTGGAGCATTATGATGACAGATGTCATGGAGAATATTGATTTCATTGTGATGACAATAGCGTGAAGCATTATGATGATGGGCATGGTGCATTGTGATGACAGGGTTCATGGAGCATTGAGATGAAAAGGGGCAAGGGGCATTGTGTTTACAGGGGTCTTGGATCATTGTGATGACTAGGGCATGGAGCATTGTAATGAGAAGGCCATGGAACATTCTGATGACATGCGTCATGGAGCTTTGTGATGACAAGTCATGGAGCATTTTGATGACAATGGCATGGTGCATTGTGATGAGAAGGGCAGGGAGCATTTTGATGACCGTGCCATGCAGCAATTTGATGAAAAGTGTAATGGAATATATTGATGGCAGGGTTTATAGAATATTGTGATGTCAGGGGTCTTGGAGCTTTCGGATGAAATGGGTCATGGAGCATTTTGATGACAGGTGTCATGGTGCACTGTGATGACAAGCGTCATGGAGCATTGTGAATACAGGTTTTATGGAGCATTGGGATGTCAAGGGCATGGATCACTGTGATGACAATTGTCCTGGAGCATAGTGATGACTAGGGAATTGAGCATTGTGATGACAAGAGTCCCGGATCATTGTGTTGTCAGGTGTCATGGAGTGTTGTGATGACATTGGTCATTGAGAATTGTGATGATATTGGTCATGGAGCATTGCGATGACAAGGGAATGGAGCATGTTGATGACAAATTCCTGGAGCATTGTGATGAGAAGACCATTGAGACTTTTGATGAGAAGTCTCATGGAGCATTCTGTTGAAAAGGGGCATGGATCATTGTGATTACAGGGGTCTTGGAGCATTGTGATGAGAAGGGCATGGATCATGGTGATGAGAAGGCCATGGAGCATTCTGATGACATGCGTCCTGGAGCTTTGTGATGACAAGGGCATGGAGCATTGTGATTACAGGGGTCTTGGAGCATTGTTATGAAATGGGCACGGAACATTGTGATGAAAAAGGCATGCAGCCTTGTCATGACAGGGTTCAGGAGCATACTGACGACAAGTGTCAGGGATCATTGTGATGAAAAGTGTATTGAGCATTGTGATGACAAAGATCATGGAATATTGTGATGAGAAGACCATGGATAATTGAGATGACGAGCGTCATGGGGCATTGTGATGACAAGTGTCATGAGGCCTTGTGATGACAGGGCCGTGGAACATTGTGATGGCAGGGGTCATGGAGCATTGTTATGACAGGTGTAATGGAGCATTTTGATGAGAAGGGCATGGAGCATTGGTCTGAAATATTTCATGGATTATTGTAATGAGAGTGGCATGGTGCATTGTGATGACAAGGCCATGGAACACTGTGATACATCGGTCATGGGTCATGGAGCTTTGTGAGGACAAGTCATCGAGCATTGTAATGACAAGGTCATGTAGCATTTTGCTGACAAAGGCATGGAGCATTGTGATGACAGGTGTCATGGAGCACTGTGATGACAAGCGTCATGGAGAATTCTGATGACAAAGGTAATGGAGCATTGTGATGACAATGGCTTGGAACATTGTGATTACAAGGGTCAGGGAGCATTGTGCTGGCAAGTGCATGGAGAATTGTGTTGACAAGGGTCATGGAGCATTTTGATGACAGGGGTTATGGAACATTGTTATGTCAGTGTTCAAGGAAAATTGTGATGATAAGGGGATGTAGCACTGTGATGACAGGGTCATGGAATATTGTGATTCCAGGGTTGAGGGAGTATTGTGGTGACTAGTGATGGAACATTGTGATATCTCTGGTGACAGAGCATTTTGATGAGAAGTGAATGGACCATTGTGATTACAAAGTTTATGGAGCATTGCAATGATAATTTTGTGGACCGTTGTGATGAAATGTGCGTGGCACACTGTGATGACAATGGTCATGGAGCATTGTTCTGACAAAGACATGGAGGATTGTGATGACAAGGGTCACAGAGAATAGTGATGAAAAGTTCATGGAGCATTGTGGTTACAAAGGTCACAGAGCCTTGTGATGACGCGGGCATGGTCCGTTTTGATGACAAACGTTATGAAGCATTGTGATGACTGCAGTCACGGAGCACTGTGATGACAGGGGTCATGGAGCATTGTAATGAGAAGGGCATGGAGCACTGTTTTCACAGGAGAATGGAGCATTCGTCTAACAAATTTCATAGATTATTGTGATGACAGTGGTCATGGTGCATTGTGATGACAAGGACATGGAGCATTGTGATGAGAAGGTCATGGAGTATTGTGAAGACAGGTGTCAGGGAGCATTGTGATGACATATGTCATGGTCCATTGCGATGACAATGGCATGGAGCATTGTGATACCGAATGTAATGGAGGATTGTGATGACAAATATAATGGAGCATTGTGATGATTAGCGCTTGGAGCATTATGATGACAAGGGTCATTGAGAATTTTCATGACAAGGTCGTGAAGCATTGTGATGACAAAGTCCTGGAGCATTGTGATGACAAAACTATGGAGCCTTGTGATGACAAGTCTCATGGAGCATACTGATGAAAAGGGGCATGGAGCATTGTGATTACAGGTGTCTTGGAGCATTGTGATGACAAGGGTCACAGAGAATTGTGAAGAAATATTCATGGAGCATTGTGTTTACAAATGTCAAAGAGCCTTGTGATGACGCGGACATGGACCACTGTGATGACAAAGGTTATGAAGCATTTTGATGACTGGAGTCACGGAGCATTGTGATGACAGGGGTCATGGAGCATTGTGATGACATGTGTCATGGAGCATTGTGCTGACAAGCGCATGGAGCTTTGTGATGACAGGGGTCATGGAGCATTGTGATAATAAGGGAATGGAGAATTGTGATGACAAGGGCATGGAATATTGGTCTAATAAGTTTCATGGATTATTGTGATGACAGTTGGAATGGCGCATTGTGATGACAGGGGCACGGAGCATTGTGATGACCAGGTCATGCAGTATTGTGAAGACAGTTGTCAGGGAGCATTGTGATGACATATGCAATGGCCTATTGTGATGACAATGGCATGGAGCATTTTGATGCCAAGTGTCATGGAGGATTCTGATGAAAAAGGTAATGGAGAGTTGTGATGACAATGGCTTGGAGCATTGTGATGAAAAGGGTCAGGGAGCATTGTGCTGACAAGTGCATGGATAATGGTGATGACAAGGGTCATGGAGCATTCTGATGACAAGCTTCTGGAGTATTTTGATGACAATGGCATGGAGCATTGTGATGAAAACGGCATGGGGTATTGTGATGAAAAAGGCATTGAGCCTTTTTGTGACAGGGTTCAAGGAGCATTCTGATGACAAATGTCAGGGAGCATTGTGATGACATGTGTATTGAGCATTTTGATGACAAAGGTCATGGAGCATTGTGATGAAAAAGGCATGAAATATTGTGATGACAGGCATCATGGAGCGTTGTGATGACAAGTGTTATGGAACATTGTGATCACAAGGGTTTGGAGCATTGTGATGACAGAGGTCATGGATCATTTTGATTTCAAGGAGCATGGAGCATTGTGATGAAAAGGGCATGAGGCAATGTGAACCCAAGGTTCATGGAGGATGGTGATGACAATGGAAATGGAGTATTGTGATGACAAGTGCATAGAGCATTGTAATGACAAGGTCATGTAGCATTTTGCTGACAAAGGCATGGAGCATTGTGATGACATGTGTCATGGAGCACTGTGATAACAGGCGTCAGGGAGCATTGTGAATACAGGGGTCATGGAGCATTGGGATGAAAAGGGCATGGATCATTGTGATGACAAGGGTCATGGAGCACTGGGCTGAAAATGTTCATGGAGTGTTGTGATGACAGGGGTCATGGAGCATTGTGATAACAAGAGTCCCGGATCATTGTGTTGTCAGGAGTAATGGAGTGTTGTGATGACAGTGGTCATGGAGCATTGTGATGATATTGGCCATGGAGCACTGTGATGTGTAGGTCGTGGAGCATTGGGCTGAATATGTTCATGGATTATTGTGATGATACGGGTCATGGAGCATTGTGATGACAAGGGAATGAAGCATGGTGATGACAAGGTCCTGGAGCATTGTGATGAGAAGACCATGGAGACTTGTGATGACAAGTCTCATGGAGTATTCTGATGAAAAGGGGCATGGAGCATTGTGATTACAGGGGTCTTGGAGCACTGTGATGACTAGCGCATGGAGCATTGTGATGAGAAGGCCATGGAGCATTCAGATGACATGTGTCATGGAGTTTTGTGATGACAAGGGCATGGAGCATTGTGATTACAGGGATCTTGGAGCATTGTTATGAAAACGGCACGGATCATTGTTATGAAACAGGTATGGAGCCTTGTCATGACAGGCTTCAAGGAGCATACTGACGACTAGTGTCAGGGAGCATTGTGATGACAAGTGTATTGAGCATTGTGATGACAAAGATCATGGAGCATTGTGATAATAAGACCATGGTTAATTGTTATGATGAGCGTCATGGGGTGTTGTGATGATAAGTGTTATGGAACATTGTGATCACAAGGGTTTGGAGCATTATGATGACAGAGGTCATGGAGATTACTGATTTCATTGTGATGAAAATAGCCTGAAGCCTTATGATGATGGGCATGGTGCATTGTGATGACAGTTTTCATGGAGCATTGAGATGAAAAGAGTCATGGAGCACTGTGATTACAGTGGTCTTGGAACATTCTGATGAAAAGGGCATGGAGCATTGTGATGAGAAGGCCATGGAACATTCTGATGACATGCGTCATTGAGCTTTGTGATGACAAGGGCATGGAGCATTGTGATTACAAGGGTCTTCAGCATTGTGATAACAAGTCTCATGGAACCTTGTGATGACAAGGCCGTGGAACATTGTGATGGCAGGGGTCATGGTGCATTGTTATGACAGAGGTAATGGAGCACTGTGATGAGAAGGGCATGGAACATTGGTCTAAAATGTTTCATGGATTATTGAGATGAGAGTGGGCATGGAGCATTTTGACGACAAGGGTACGGAACACTATGATGCATGAGTCATGCAGGATTGTAATGACAAGGGCATGGAGCATTGGGATGACAAAAGTCATGAAGCATTGTGATGACTGGAGTCACGGAGCATTGTGATGAAAAGGACATGGAGCATTGTGATGAGAAGGTCATGGAGTATTGTGAAGACAGGTTTCAGGGAGCATTGTGATGACCTATGTCATGGTCCATTGCGATGACAATGGCATGGAGCATTGTGATGCCAAATGTAATGGAGGATTGTTATGACAAATATAATGGAACATTGTGATGACTAGCGCTTGGAGCATTATGATGACAAGGGCCATTGAGAATTTTCATGACAAGGTCGTGAAGCATTGTGATGACAAGGTCCTGGAGCATTGTGATGAGAAAACCATGGAGCCTTGTGATAACAAATCTCATGGAGCATACTGATGAAAAGGTTCATGGACCATTGTGATTACAGGGGTCTTGCAACATTGTGATGAAATGGTCATGGGACCTTGTTATGACAGGGTTCAAGGAGAGTACAGACAACAAGTGTCAGGGAGCATTTTGATGATAAGAGTACTGAGCATTGTGATGACAAAGGTCATGGAGCATTGTGATGAGAAGACCATAGATAACTGTGATGACGAGCGTCATGGGGCATTGTGATGAAAAGTGTTATGGAATATTGTGATCACAAGGGTTTGGAGCATTGTTATGACAGAGGTCATGGAGAATTTTGATTTCATTGTGATGACAATAGCATGAAGCATTAGGATGATGGGCATGGTGCATTGTGATGACAGGGTTCATGGATCATTGAGATGAAAAGGGGCATGGAACATTATGATTACAGTGTTCTTGGAGCATTGTGATGAGAAGGGTCATGGAGCCTTGTGATGACATTGCCATGGAACATCGTGATGGCAGGGATCATGGAGCATTGTTATGACAGGGGTAATGTAGCATTGTGATGCCAAGGGCAAGGAGCTTTGAGATGAGAAAGCCATGGAGCTTTCTGATGACATGTGTCATGGAGCATTGTGATGACAAGGGTCACGGAGCATTGTGATGAAAAGTTCATTGAGAATTGTGGTTATAAAGGTCACAGAGACTTGGGATAACGCGGGCATGGACCATTGTGATGACAAACGTTATGAAGCATTGTGATGACAGGTGTCACGGAGCATTGTGATGACAGGGGTCATCGATAATGGTGATGACTAGGGAATGGAGCATAGTGATGACAAGAGTCGCGGATCATTGTGTTGTCAGGTGTCATGGAGTGTTGTGATGACTGTTGTCATGGTGCATTGTGAGTATATTGGACATGGAGCATTGTGATGAGAAGGTCATGGAGCATTTTGCTGATAATATTCATGGAGTATTGTGATGACAGTTGTCATGGTGCATTGTGATGATATTGGTCATGGAGCATTGTGATGAGAATGTCATGGAGCATTGTGCTGATAACATTCATTGAGTATTGTGATGACAAGGGTCATGGAGCTTGGTGATGACAAGGTCCTGTAGAATTGTGATGAGAAGACCATGGAGGCTTGTGATGACAAGTTTCATGGAGCATTCTAATGAAAAGGGCATGGATCATTGTGATTACAGTGGTCTTGGAGCATTGTGATGACAAGGGCATGGAGCATTGTCATGAGACGGCCATGCAGCATTCTGATGACATGCGTCATGGAGCTTTGTGATGACAAGGGCATGGAGCATTGTGATTACAGGGGTCTTGGAGCATTGTGATGAAAAGGGCATGGATCATTGTGATGAAAAAGGCATGGAGCCTTGTCATGACAGGGTTCAAGGAGCATACTGACGACAAGTGTCAGGGAGCTGTGATGACAAGTGTATTGAGCATTGTGATGACAAATGTCATGGAGCATTGTGATGAGAAGACCATGGATAATTGTGATGATGAGTGTCATGGTGTGTTGTGATGATAAGTGTTATGGAACATTGTGATCAAAAGGTTTTGGAGCATTATGATGACAGAGGTCATGGAGATTACTGATTTCATTGTGATGACAATAGCCTGAAGCATTATGATGATGGGCATGGTGCATTGCGATGACAGTGTTCATGGAGCATTGAGATGAAAAGGGTCATGGAGCACTGTGATTACAGTGGTTTTGGAGCATTGTGATGACAAGGGCATGGAGCATTATGATGAGAAGGCCATGGAACATTCTGATGACATGCGTCATGGAGCTTTGTGATGACAAGGGCATGGAGCATTGTGATTACAGGGGTCTTGGAGCATTGTGATGACAAGTTTCATGGAGCCTTGTGATGACAAGGCCGTTGATCACTGTTATGGCAGGGTTCATGGAACATTGTTATGACAGAGGTAATGGAGCATTGTGATGAGAAGGGCATTGAGCACTGGTCTGAAATGTTTCATGAATTATTGTGATGAGAGAGGGCATGGAGCATTGTGATGACAATGGCACGGAACACTGTGATACATGGGTCATGGAGGATTGTAATGACAAGGGCATGGATCATTGTGATGAGAAGGGCATCGAGCATTGTGATGACAAGTGTCATGGAGCTTTGTGATGACAATGACATGGAGCATTGTGATGCCAAGGGTCATTGAGCTTTGTGATGACAAAGGTCATGGAGCATTTTGATGAGAAGGGTGTGGTGCATTGTGATGAGAAGGGCAGGGAGCATTTTGATGAGAGGGTCATGCAGCAATTTGATGAAAAGTGTCATGGAACATTTTGATGACAGGGGTTATAGAACATTGTGATGCCAGGGGTCATGGAGCTTTGGGATGAAAAGGGTCATGGAGCATTTTGATGACAGGGGTTATAGAACATTGTGATATCAGGTGTCATGGATCATTGTGATTACAGGAGTGAGGGAGTATTGTGATGACTAGTGATGGAACACTCTGATATCTCTGGTGAGAGAGCATTTTGATGATAAGTGCATGGAGCATTGTGATTACAAGATTTATGGAGCATACCGAAGACAAGGTTGTAGTCCGTTGTAATGAAAAGCGCGTGGCACAGTGTGATGACAAGTTTCATTGAGCATTGTTCTGACAAAGGCATGGAGCATTGTGATGAGAAGGGTCACGGATCATTGTGATGAAATGTTCAAGGAGCATTGTGGTTACAAAGGTCACAGAGCCTTGTGATGACGCGGGCATGGACCATTGTGATGACAAACGTTATGAAGCATTGTGATGACTGGAGTCAAGGAGCATTGTGATGACATGTGTCATGGAGCATTGTGATGACAAGGGCATGGAGTATTGTGATGAAAGGGGCATGGAGCATTTGTCTGACATGTTTCATAGACTATTGTGATGACAGTACACATGGTGCATTGTGATGGCAAGGGCATTGAGCATTGTGATGAGAAGGGCATGGAGCATTGTGATTACAAGGTTTAGGGAGCATTGTCTTGACCAATTTTTGGACCATTGGGATGAGAAGCGCTTGGCACACTGTGATGACAAGGGTCATGGAGCATTTTTGTGACAAAGGCATGGAGCATTGTGATGAGAAGTGTCACGGAGCATTGTGATGAAATGTTCATGGAGCATTGTGGTTACAAACGTCACAGAGCCTTGCGATGACGTGGGCATCGACCATTGTGATGACAAATGTTATGAAGAAGTGTGATGACTGGAGTCACGGAGCATTGTGATGACAGGTGTCATGGAGCATTGTGATGAGAAGGACATGGAGAATTTTGCTGAGAAAGACATAGAGAATTGTGATGACATGGGTCAAATAGCATTGTGATGAAATGTTCATGGAGCTTTGTGGTTAAAAAGTTCACAGGGACTGTTGATGATGAGGGCATGGACCACTGTGTTGACAAATGTCATGGAGCATTGTGATGACTGGAGTCACGGAGCATTGAGATGACAGGTGTCATGGAGCATTGTGATACAAAGGGCATGTATCATTGGTCTAATATGTTTCATGGAGTATTGTGATGACTGTTGGAATGTCGCATTGTGATGACAAGGGCATGGAACATTGTGATGACCAGGTCATGCATTATTGTGAATATAGGTGTCAGAGAACTTTGTGATGACATATGTAATGGCCCATTGTGATGACAATGGCATGGAGCATTGTGATGAAAACAGCATGGGGCATTGTGATAAAAACGTCATGGAGCCTTTTCGTGAGAGGGTTCAAGGAGCATTCTGAAGACAAGGGTCAGGGAGCATTGTGATGACAAGTGTATTAAGAATTGTGATGACAAAGGTCATGGAGCATTGTGATGAGAAGGGCATGGAGCATTGTGATTACAAGGTTTATGGAGCATTACCATGACAAATTTGTGTACCGTTGTGATGAAAAGCGCATAGCACATTGTGATAACAAGGGTCAAGGAGCATTTTTCTGACAAAGGCATGGAGCATGTTGATGACAAAGGTCACGGAGCATTGTGATGAAAAGTTCATGGAGCATTGTGGTTATAAAGGTCACAGAGCCTTTTGCTGACGCGGGCATGGACCACTGTGATGACAAATGTTATGAAGCATTGTGATGACTGGAGTCACGGAGCATTGTGATGACAGGGGTCATGGAGCATTGTGATGACAAGGGCATGGAGCATTGAGGTGACAGGGGCATGGACTATTGGTCTGACCAATTTCATAGATTATTGTGATGACAGTGGACATGGTGCATTTTGATGACAAGGGCACGGATCACTGTGATGAGAAGGTCGTGGAGTATTGTGAAGACAGGTGTCATGGAGCATTGTGATGACATATGTCATGGTCCATTGCAATGACAATGGCAGGGAGCATTGTGATGCCAAATGTAATGGAGGATTTTGATGACAAATAAAATGGAGCATTGTTATGACTAGGGCTTGGAGCATTATGATGACAAGGGCCATTGAGAATTTTCATTGCAAGGTCGGGAAGCATTGTGATGACAAGGTCCTGGAGCATTGTGATGAGAAATCCATAGAGACTTGTGATGACAAATCTCATGGAGCATACTGATGAAAAGGGGCATGGACCATTGTGATTACAGGGGTCTTGGAACATTGTGATGACATGGGCATGGAACATTGTGAGGAGAAGGCCAAGGAGCAATCTGAAGACATGTTTCATTGAGCTTTGTGATGACAAGGGCATGGAGCATTGTGTTTAAATGGGTCTTGGAGCATTGTGAGGAAAAGGGCATGGATCATTGTGATGAAAAAGGCATGGAGCCTTGTCATGACAGGGTTCAAGGAGCATGCAGACAACAAGTGTCTGGGAGCATTTTGTTGACAAGTGTATTGAGCATTGTGATGACAAATGTCATGGAGCATTGTGATGAGAAGACCATGGATAATTGTGATGACGAGTGTCATGGGGCACTGTGATGACAAGTGTTATGGAATATTATGATCCCAAGGGTTTGGAGCATTGTTATGACAGAGATCATGGAGCATTTTGAATTCATTGTGATGGCAATAGCATGAAGCATTATGATGATGGGCATTGTGCATTGTGATGACAGGGTTCATGGTACATTGAGATGAAAAGGGGCATAGAGCATTGTGATTACAGGGTTTATGGAGCATTGCTATGACAAATATGTGGACCGTTGTGATGAAAAGCGCATGGCACATTGTGAGGACAAGGGTCATGGAGCATTTTTCTGACAAAGGCATGGAGCATTGTGATGACAAGGATCACGGCTCATTGTGATGAAATTTCATGGAGCACTGTGGTTACAAATTCACAGAGCCTTGTGATGACTCGGGCATGGACAATTGTGATGACAAATCTTATGAAGCATTGTGTTGACTGGAGTCACGGAGCATTGTGTTGACAGGGGTCATGAAGTACTGTGATGACAAGGGCATGGAGCATTGTGATGACAAGGGCACAGAGCATTTTGATGACAGGGGCATGGATCATTGGTCTGACAAGTTTCATAGATTATTGTGATGACAGGGGACATGGTGCATTGTGATGACAAGGGCATGGATCATTGTGATGAGAAGGTCATGGAGTATTGTGAAGATAGGTGTCAGGGAGCAATGTGATGACATATGTCATGGTCCATTGCGATGACAAAGGCAGGGAGCATTGTGATGCCAAATGTAATGGAGGATTGTGATGACAAATATAATGGAGCATTGTGAGGACTAGGGCTTGGAGCATTATGATGACAAGGGCCATTGAGAATTTTCAGGACAATGTCGTGAAGCATTGTGATGATAAGGTCCTGGAGCATTGTGATGAGAAAACCATGGAGCACTGTGATGACAAATCTCTTGGAGCATACTGATGAAAAGGGGCATGGACCATTGTGATTGCAGGGGTCTTGGAACATTGTGATGACATGGGTATGGAGCATTATGAGGAGAAGGCGAAGGAGCATTCTGAAGATATGCGTCATTGAGCTTTGTGATGACAAGGGCATGGAACATTGTGATTACAGGGTTCTAGGAGCATTGTGATGAAAAGGGCATGGATCATTGTGATGAAAAAGGCATGGAGCTTTGTCATGACAGGGTTCAAGGAGCATACTGACGACAAGTGTCAGGGAGCATTGTGATGACAAGTGTATTGAGCATTGTGATGAGAAAGGTCATGGAGCATTGTGATGAGAAGACCATGGATAATTGTGGTGACGAGCGTCATGGGGCATTGTGATGACAAGTGTTATGGAATAATGTGATCACAAGTGTTTGGATCATTGTTATGACAGAGGTCATGAAGAATTTTGATTTAATTGTGCTGATAATAGCATGAAGCATTATGATGATGGGCATGAGGCATTGTGATGACAGGGTTCATGGAGCATTGCGTTGAAAAGGGGCATGGATCATTGTGATTACAGGGGTCTTGGATCATACTGGAGACAAGTGTAATGGAGCATTGCGATGATAAGGCCGTGGAACATTGTGATTGCAGGGGTCATGGAGCATTGTTATGACAGGGGTAATGGAGCATTGTGATGGCATGGGAAAGGAACACTGTGATGAGAAGGCCCTGGAGCATTCTGATGACATGTGTCATGGGGCTATGTGATGACAAGGGCATGAAGCAATGTGATGAGAGCATTCATGGTGCATTGTGATGACAATGACTTGGAGCATTGTTATGCCAAGTGTCATAGATCTTTGTGATGACAAAGGTCATGGTGCATTTTGATGACAAGGGCGTTTTGCATTGTGATGAGAAGGGCAGGAAGCATTGTGATGACAGGGTCATGGAGCAATTTGATGAAAAAGGTCATGGAATATTTTGATGACAGGGGTTATGGAACATTGTGATGTCACGGGTTATGGAGCATTTTGATGAAAATGGTCATGGAGCATTTTGATGACAGGGGTTATGTAACATTGTGATGTCAGTGGTCATCGAACATTGTGATGATAATGCATGTAGCATTGTGATGACAGGAGTCATGGAACATTGTGATGAGAGGGGTGAGGGAGTATTGTGATGAATAGTGATGTAACATTTTGATATCAGTTGTGAGAGAGCATTGTGATGTGAAGCGCATAGAGCATTGTGATGACAAGGTTTATGGAGCATTGTGATGACAAGATTGTGGAGCACTGTGATGACAAGCGCATGGAGCATTGTGATGACATGTGTCATTGAGCATTGTGCTGACAAGCGCATGGAGCATTGTGATGACAATTGTCATGGAGAATTGTGCTGAGAAAGGCATAGAGCATTGCGATGACAAGGGCCAAAGAGCATTGTGATGAAAAGATCATGGAGCATTGTGGTTAAAAATGTCACAGAGACTGTTGATGATGAGGGCATGGACCATTGTGATGACAAAGGTCATGAAGCATTTTGATTAGTGTAGTCACGGAATATTTTGACGACAGGGGTCATGGAGCATTGTGATAAGAAGGGCATGGAGCATTGTGATGACAAGGGCATGGAGCATTGGTCTAATAAGTTTCATGGATTATTTTGATGACAGTTGGAATGGCGATTTGTGATGACAAGGGCATGGAGCATTTTGATGACCAGGTCTTGCAGTATTGTGAAAAGAGGTGTCAGGGCGCATTGTGATGACATATGTAATGACCCATTGTGATGACAATGGCATGGAGCATTGTGATGCCAAGTATCATGGAGGATTCTGATAATAAATGTAATAGAGCATTGTGATGACAATGACTTGGAGCATTGTGATGACAAGGGTCAGGGAGCATTGTGCTGACAAGTGCATGGAGAATTGTGATAACAAGGGTCATGGAGCATTCTGATGACAAGCTTGTGGAGTATTTTGATGAAAATGGCATGGAGCATTGTTACGAAAATGGCATGGGGCATAGTGATGAAAAAGGCATGGAGCCTTTTCGTGGCAGGGTTCAAGGAGCATTCTGACGACAAGTGTCAGGGAGCATTGTGATGACAAGTGTATTGAGAATTGTGATGACAAAGGTCATGGAGCATGGTGATGAGAAGGCCATGGATAATAGTGATGATGATCGTCACGAGGTGTTGTGATTATAAGTGTTATGCAACATTGTGATCACAAGGTTTTGGAGCATTATGATGACAGAGGTCAAGGAGAATTTTGATTTCATTGTGATGACAATAGCCAGAAGCATTATGATAATGGGCATGGTGCATTGTGATGACAGAGTTCATGGAGCATTGAGATGAAAAGGGGCATGGAACACTGTGATTACAGGGGTCTTGGAGCATTGTGATGACAAGCGCATAGAGCATTGTAATGACAAGGTCATGTAGAATTTTCCTGACAAAGGCATGGAGCATTGTGATGACAGGTGTCATGGAGAACTGTGATGACAAGTGTCACAGAGCATTGTGAATACAGGGGTCATGGAGCATTGGGATGACAACTGCATGGATCATTGTGATGACAAGTGTCATGGAGCATTGGGCTGAAAATGTTCATGGAGTGTTGTGATGACAGGGGTCATGGAGCATTGTGATGACAGACGTCATGGATAATTTTTATTTCATTGTGATGACAATAGCCTGAATCATTATGATGATCAGCATGATGCATTGTGATGACAGGGTTCATGGAGCATTGAGATGAAAAGTGGCATGGAGCACTGTGTTTACAGGGGTTTTGGAGCATTGTGATGACAAGGGCATGGAGCATTTTGATGAGAAGGCCAAGGAACATTCTGATGACATGTGTCATGGAGCTTGGTGATGACAACTGCATGGAGCGTTGTGATTAAAGGGGTCTTGGAGCATTGTGATGACAAGTGTCATGGAGCCTTGTGATGACAAGCCCGTGGAACATTGTGATGGCAGGGGTCATGGAGCATTGTTATGACAGGGGTAATGGAGCATTGTGATGAGAAGGACATGCAGCATTGTGATTACAATTTTTATGGAGCATTGTGATGACAAATTTTTGGACCGTTGGGATGAAAAGCACGTGGCACATTGTGATAACAATGGTCATGGAGCATTTTAATGACAAAGGCATGGAGCATTGTGATGACAAGGGTCACGGAGCATTGTGATGAAATGTTCATGGAGCATTGTGGATACAAAGGTAACAGAGCCTTGTGATGACGCGGGCATGGACCATTGTGATGACAAATATTATGAAGCATTGTGATGACTGGAGTCACAGAGCATTGTGATGACAGGTGTCATGGAGCATTGTGATGACAAGGTCCTGGAGCATTGTGATGAGTTGACCATGGAGACTTGTGATGACAAGTCTCATGGAGCATTCTGATGAAAAGGGACATGGAGAATTGTGATTACAGGGGTCTTGGAGCATTGTGATGACATGGGCATGGAGCATTGTGAGGAGAAGGCCATGGAGCATTCTAATAACATACGTCATGCAGCATTGTGCTGAGAAAGGCATAGAGCATTGTGATGACAGGGGAAAAAGAGCATTGTGAAGAAAAGTTCATGGATCATTTTGGTTAAAAAGGTCACAGAGACTGTTGATGATGAGGGCATGGACCACTGTGATGACAAATGTCATGAAGAATTGTGATGACTGGAGTCACAGAGCATTGTGATGACAGGGGTAATGGAGCATTGTGATAAAAAGGGCATGGAGCATTGTGATGACAAGGGCATGGAACATTGGTCTAATAAGTTGCATGGATTATTGCGATGACAGTTGGAATGGCACATTGTGATGACAAGGGCATGGAGCATTGTGATGACCAGGTCATGCAGTATTGTGAAGACAGCTGTCAGGGAGCATTGTGATGACATATGTAATGGCCCATTGTGGCGACAATGGCATGGAGCATTGTGATGACAAGTGTCATGGATGATTCTGATGACAAATGTAATGGAGCATTGTGATGACAATGGCTTGGAGCATTGTGATGACAAGGGTTAAGGAGCATTGTACTGACCAGTGCATGGAGAATTGTGATGACAAGGGTCATGGAGCAATCTGATGACAAACTTGTGGAGTATTATGATGACAATGGCATGGAGCAGTATGACGAAAACGGCATGGGGCATTGTGATGAAAAAGGCATGGAGCCTTTTCATGACAGAGTTCAAGGAGCATTCTGACGACAAGTGTCAGGGAGCACTGTGATGACAAGTGTATTGAGAACTGTGATGAACAAGGTCATGGAGCCTTGTGATGAAAAGGGCATTGAACATTGTGAGGAGAAGACCAAGGAGCATTCTGATGGCATGCGTCATTGAGATTTGTGATGACAAGGGCATGGAGCATTTTGATTACATGGGTCTTGGAGCATTGTGAAGAAAAGGGCATGGATCACTGTGATGAAAAAGGCATGGAGCCTTGTCATGACAGAGTTCAAGGAGCATACAGACAACAAGTGTCAGGGAGCATTTTGATGACAAGTGTATTGAGCATTGTGATGACAAAGCTCATGGAGCATTGTGATTAGAAGACCAAGGATAATTGTGATGACGAGCGTCAAGGGGCATTGTGATGACAAGTGTTATGGAATATTGTGATCACAAGGGATTGGAGCATTGTTATGACAGAGGTCATGGTGCATTTTGATTTCATTGTGATGACAATAGCATGAAGCATTATGATGATAGGCATGGTGCATTGTGATGACAGGGTTAATGGATCATTGAGATGAAAAAGGGCATGGAGCATTGTGATTACAGGGTTCTTGGAGTGTTGTGATGAGAAGGGTCATGGAGCCTTGTGATGACAAGGCCATGGAATATCGTGATGGCAGGGGCATGGAGCATTGTTATGAGAGTGGTAATGGAGCATTGTGATGGCAAGGGCATGGATCATTGTGATGAGAAGGCCATGCAGCATTGTGATGACATGTGTCATGGAGCATTGTGATGACAATGACATGGAGCATTGTGATGCCATGGGTCAGGGCTCTTTGAGATGACAAAGGTCATGGAGCATTTTGATGGCAAGGGCGTTGTGCATTGTGATGAGAAGGGCAGGGAGAATTGTGATGACAGGTTCATGGAGCATTTTGTTGAAAATTTTCATGGAATATTTTGATGACAGGTGTTATGGAACATTGTGATGTCAGGGGTCATCGAACATTTTCATGATAAGTGCATGTAGCATTGTGATGACAGGAGTCATGGAACATTGTGATGAGAGGTGGGAGAGAGTATTGTGACAAATAGTGATGTAGCATTGTGATATCAGTGGTGAGAGAGCATTTTGATTAGAAGTGCATGGAGGATTATGATGACAATGTTTATGGAGCATTGTGATGACAAGATTGTAGAGCACTGTGATGACAAACGCATGGTGCATTGTGATGACATGTGTCATGGAGCATTGTGCTGACAAGCGCAAGGAGCATTGTGATGACAAGGGTCAATGAGCATTGTATGAAAAGTTCATTGGGCATTGTGGTTAAAATGGTCACAGAGACTGTTGATGACGAGGGCATGGACCATTGTGATGACAAAGGTCATGAAGCATTGTGATGACTGGAGTCACGGAGGATTGTGATGACAGGGGTCAGGGAGCATTGTGATAACAAGGGCATGGAGCACTGTGATGACAAGGGCATGGAACATTAGTCTAATAAGTTCCATGGATTGTTGCGATGACAGTTCGAATGGCACATTGTGATGACAAGGGCATGGAGCATTGTGATGACCAGGTTATGCAGTATTGTGAAGAGAGGTGTCAGGGAGCATTGTGATAAAATATGTAATGGCCCATTGTGATGACAATGGCATGGAGAATTGTGATGACCAGGTCATGCAGTATTGTGAAGAGAGGTGTCAGGGAGCATTGTTATTACATATGTAATGGCCCATTGTGATGACAGTGGCATGGAGCATTGTGATGCCAAGTGTCATGGAGGATTCTGATGACAAAGGTTATGGAACATTGTGATGACAATGGCTTGGAGCATTGTGATGACATGGTACAGGGAGCATTGTGCTGACAATTGCATGGAGAATTGTGATGACAAGGGTCATGGAGCATTCTGATGACAAGCTTGTGCAGTATTTTGATGGCAATGGCATGGAGCATTGTGATGAAAATGGCATGGGGCATTGTGAAGTAAAAGGCATGGAGCCTTTTCGTGGCAGGTTTCAAGGAGCATTCTGATGTCAATGTCAGGGAGCATTGTGATGATATGTATATTGAGAATTGTTATGCCAAAGTTATGGAGTATTGTGATGAAAAGGGCATGGAGTATTGTGATGACAGGCATCATGGAGCGTTGTGATGACAAGTGATATGGAAGATTGTGATCACAAGAGTTTGGAGCATTGTGATGACAGAGGTCATGGATCATATTGATTTAAAGGAGCATGGAGCATTGTGATGACAAGGGCATGAAGCAATGTGATCCCAAGGATCATGGAGGATTGTGATGACAATGGAAATGGAGTATTGTGATGACAAGCGCATAGAGCATTGTAATGACAAGGTCATGTAGCATTTTGCTGACAAAGGCATGGAGCATTGTGATGACATGTGTCATGGAGCACTGTGATGACAAGCGTCATGGACTATTGTGAATACAGGGGTCATGGAGCATTGGGATGACAAGGGCATGGATCATTGTGATGACAAGTGTCATGGAGCACTGGGCTGAAAATGTTCATGGAGTGTTGTGATGACATGGGTCATGGAGCATAGTGATGAGTAGGGAATGGAGCACTGTGATGACAAGAGTCCCGGATCATTGTGTTGTCAGGAGTCATGGAGTGTTGTTATGACAGTGGTCATGGAGGCTTGTGAAGATATTGGCCATGGAGTATTGTGATGTGTAGGTCATGGAGCATTGGGCTGAATATGTTAATGGATTATTGTGATGACAGGGGTCATGGAGCATTGTGGTGACAAGGGAATGGAGAATGGTGATGACAATATCCTGGATCTTTGTGATGAGATGACCATAGATACTTGTGAGGAGAATTCTCACGGAGCATTCTGATGAAAAGGGGCATGGTGCATTGTGATTACAGGGGTCTTGGAGCATTTTGATGACTAGGGCATGGAGCATTGTGATGAGAAGTCCATGGGGCATTCTGATGACATGCTTCATGGAGTTTTGTGATGACAAGCACATGGAGAATTGTGATGACAGTGATCTTGGTGTATTGTGATGAAAAGGGCACGGATCATTGTGATGAAAAAGTCATGGAGCCTTGTCATGACAGGGTTCAAGGAGCATACTGCCGACAAGTGTCAGGGAGCATTGTGATGACAAGTGTATTGAGCATTGTGATGACAAAGGTCATGGAGCATTGTGATGAGAATACCATGTATAATTGTGATGATGAGCATCATGGGGATTTGTGATGATAAGTGTTATGGAACTTTGTGATCACAAGGGTTTGGAGCATTATGATGACAGAGGTCATGGAGAATTTTGATTTAATTGTGATGACAATAGCCTGAAGCATTATGATGATGGGCATGAGGCATTGTGATGACAGGGTTCATGGAGCATTGTGTTGAAAAGGGGCATGGATCTTTGTGATTACAGGGGTCTTGGATCATTTTGGAGACAAGTGTCATGGAGCATTGTGATGACAAGGCTGTGGAACGTTGTGATTGCAGGGGTCATGGAGCATTGTTATGACAGGGGTAATGGAGCATTGTGATGGCATGGGAAAGGAACACTGTGATGAGAAGGCCCTGGAGCATTCTGATGACATGTGTCATGGGGCTATGTGATGACAAGGGCATGAAGCAATGTGATGAGAGCATTCATGGTGCATTGTGATGACAATGACTTGGAGCATTGTTATGCCAAGTGTCATAGATCTTTGTGATGACAAAGGTCATGGTGCATTTTGATGACAAGGGCGTTTTGCATTGTGATGAGAAGGGCAGGAAGCATTGTGATGACAGGGTCATGGAGCAATTTGATGAAAAAGGTCATGGAATATTTTGATGACAGGGGTTATGGAACATTGTGATGTCACGGGTTATGGAGCATTTTGATGAAAATGGTCATGGAGCATTTTGATGACAGGGGTTATGTAACATTGTGATGTCAGTGGTCATCGAACATTGTGATGATAATGCATGTAGCATTGTGATGACAGGAGTCATGGAACATTGTGATGAGAGGGGTGAGGGAGTATTGTGATGAATAGTGATGTAACATTTTGATATCAGTTGTGAGAGAGCATTGTGATGTGAAGCGCATAGAGCATTGTGATGACAAGGTTTATGGAGCATTGTGATGACAAGATTGTGGAGCACTGTGATGACAAGCGCATGGAGCATTGTGATGACATGTGTCATTGAGCATTGTGCTGACAAGCGCATGGAGCATTGTGATGACAATTGTCATGGAGAATTGTGCTGAGAAAGGCATAGAGCATTGCGATGACAAGGGCCAAAGAGCATTGTGATGAAAAGATCATGGAGCATTGTGGTTAAAAATGTCACAGAGACTGTTGATGATGAGGGCATGGACCATTGTGATGACAAAGGTCATGAAGCATTTTGATTAGTGTAGTCACGGAATATTTTGACGACAGGGGTCATGGAGCATTGTGATAAGAAGGGCATGGAGCATTGTGATGACAAGGGCATGGAGCATTGGTCTAATAAGTTTCATGGATTATTTTGATGACAGTTGGAATGGCGATTTGTGATGACAAGGGCATGGAGCATTTTGATGACCAGGTCTTGCAGTATTGTGAAAAGAGGTGTCAGGGCGCATTGTGATGACATATGTAATGACCCATTGTGATGACAATGGCATGGAGCATTGTGATGCCAAGTATCATGGAGGATTCTGATAATAAATGTAATAGAGCATTGTGATGACAATGACTTGGAGCATTGTGATGACAAGGGTCAGGGAGCATTGTGCTGACAAGTGCATGGAGAATTGTGATAACAAGGGTCATGGAGCATTCTGATGACAAGCTTGTGGAGTATTTTGATGAAAATGGCATGGAGCATTGTTACGAAAATGGCATGGGGCATAGTGATGAAAAAGGCATGGAGCCTTTTCGTGGCAGGGTTCAAGGAGCATTCTGACGACAAGTGTCAGGGAGCATTGTGATGACAAGTGTATTGAGAATTGTGATGACAAAGGTCATGGAGCATGGTGATGAGAAGGCCATGGATAATAGTGATGATGATCGTCACGAGGTGTTGTGATTATAAGTGTTATGCAACATTGTGATCACAAGGTTTTGGAGCATTATGATGACAGAGGTCAAGGAGAATTTTGATTTCATTGTGATGACAATAGCCAGAAGCATTATGATAATGGGCATGGTGCATTGTGATGACAGAGTTCATGGAGCATTGAGATGAAAAGGGGCATGGAACACTGTGATTACAGGGGTCTTGGAGCATTGTGATGACAAGCGCATAGAGCATTGTAATGACAAGGTCATGTAGAATTTTCCTGACAAAGGCATGGAGCATTGTGATGACAGGTGTCATGGAGAACTGTGATGACAAGTGTCACAGAGCATTGTGAATACAGGGGTCATGGAGCATTGGGATGACAACTGCATGGATCATTGTGATGACAAGTGTCATGGAGCATTGGGCTGAAAATGTTCATGGAGTGTTGTGATGACAGGGGTCATGGAGCATTGTGATGACAGACGTCATGGATAATTTTTATTTCATTGTGATGACAATAGCCTGAATCATTATGATGATCAGCATGATGCATTGTGATGACAGGGTTCATGGAGCATTGAGATGAAAAGTGGCATGGAGCACTGTGTTTACAGGGGTTTTGGAGCATTGTGATGACAAGGGCATGGAGCATTTTGATGAGAAGGCCAAGGAACATTCTGATGACATGTGTCATGGAGCTTGGTGATGACAACTGCATGGAGCGTTGTGATTAAAGGGGTCTTGGAGCATTGTGATGACAAGTGTCATGGAGCCTTGTGATGACAAGCCCGTGGAACATTGTGATGGCAGGGGTCATGGAGCATTGTTATGACAGGGGTAATGGAGCATTGTGATGAGAAGGACATGCAGCATTGTGATTACAATTTTTATGGAGCATTGTGATGACAAATTTTTGGACCGTTGGGATGAAAAGCACGTGGCACATTGTGATAACAATGGTCATGGAGCATTTTAATGACAAAGGCATGGAGCATTGTGATGACAAGGGTCACGGAGCATTGTGATGAAATGTTCATGGAGCATTGTGGATACAAAGGTAACAGAGCCTTGTGATGACGCGGGCATGGACCATTGTGATGACAAATATTATGAAGCATTGTGATGACTGGAGTCACAGAGCATTGTGATGACAGGTGTCATGGAGCATTGTGATGACAAGGTCCTGGAGCATTGTGATGAGTTGACCATGGAGACTTGTGATGACAAGTCTCATGGAGCATTCTGATGAAAAGGGACATGGAGAATTGTGATTACAGGGGTCTTGGAGCATTGTGATGACATGGGCATGGAGCATTGTGAGGAGAAGGCCATGGAGCATTCTAATAACATACGTCATGCAGCATTGTGCTGAGAAAGGCATAGAGCATTGTGATGACAGGGGAAAAAGAGCATTGTGAAGAAAAGTTCATGGATCATTTTGGTTAAAAAGGTCACAGAGACTGTTGATGATGAGGGCATGGACCACTGTGATGACAAATGTCATGAAGAATTGTGATGACTGGAGTCACAGAGCATTGTGATGACAGGGGTAATGGAGCATTGTGATAAAAAGGGCATGGAGCATTGTGATGACAAGGGCATGGAACATTGGTCTAATAAGTTGCATGGATTATTGCGATGACAGTTGGAATGGCACATTGTGATGACAAGGGCATGGAGCATTGTGATGACCAGGTCATGCAGTATTGTGAAGACAGCTGTCAGGGAGCATTGTGATGACATATGTAATGGCCCATTGTGGCGACAATGGCATGGAGCATTGTGATGACAAGTGTCATGGATGATTCTGATGACAAATGTAATGGAGCATTGTGATGACAATGGCTTGGAGCATTGTGATGACAAGGGTTAAGGAGCATTGTACTGACCAGTGCATGGAGAATTGTGATGACAAGGGTCATGGAGCAATCTGATGACAAACTTGTGGAGTATTATGATGACAATGGCATGGAGCAGTATGACGAAAACGGCATGGGGCATTGTGATGAAAAAGGCATGGAGCCTTTTCATGACAGAGTTCAAGGAGCATTCTGACGACAAGTGTCAGGGAGCACTGTGATGACAAGTGTATTGAAAACTGTGATGAACAAGGTCATGGAGCCTTGTGATGAAAAGGGCATTGAACATTGTGAGGAGAAGACCAAGGAGCATTCTGATGGCATGCGTCATTGAGATTTGTGATGACAAGGGCATGGAGCATTTTGATTACATGGGTCTTGGAGCATTGTGAAGAAAAGGGCATGGATCACTGTGATGAAAAAGGCATGGAGCCTTGTCATGACAGAGTTCAAGGAGCATACAGACAACAAGTGTCAGGGAGCATTTTGATGACAAGTGTATTGAGCATTGTGATGACAAAGCTCATGGAGCATTGTGATTAGAAGACCAAGGATAATTGTGATGACGAGCGTCAAGGGGCATTGTGATGACAAGTGTTATGGAATATTGTGATCACAAGGGATTGGAGCATTGTTATGACAGAGGTCATGGTGCATTTTGATTTCATTGTGATGACAATAGCATGAAGCATTATGATGATAGGCATGGTGCATTGTGATGACAGGGTTAATGGATCATTGAGATGAAAAAGGGCATGGAGCATTGTGATTACAGGGTTCTTGGAGTGTTGTGATGAGAAGGGTCATGGAGCCTTGTGATGACAAGGCCATGGAATATCGTGATGGCAGGGGCATGGAGCATTGTTATGAGAGTGGTAATGGAGCATTGTGATGGCAAGGGCATGGATCATTGTGATGAGAAGGCCATGCAGCATTGTGATGACATGTGTCATGGAGCATTGTGATGACAATGACATGGAGCATTGTGATGCCATGGGTCAGGGCTCTTTGAGATGACAAAGGTCATGGAGCATTTTGATGGCAAGGGCGTTGTGCATTGTGATGAGAAGGGCAGGGAGAATTGTGATGACAGGTTCATGGAGCATTTTGTTGAAAATTTTCATGGAATATTTTGATGACAGGTGTTATGGAACATTGTGATGTCAGGGGTCATCGAACATTTTCATGATAAGTGCATGTAGCATTGTGATGACAGGAGTCATGGAACATTGTGATGAGAGGTGGGAGAGAGTATTGTGACAAATAGTGATGTAGCATTGTGATATCAGTGGTGAGAGAGCATTTTGATTAGAAGTGCATGGAGGATTATGATGACAATGTTTATGGAGCATTGTGATGACAAGATTGTAGAGCACTGTGATGACAAACGCATGGTGCATTGTGATGACATGTGTCATGGAGCATTGTGCTGACAAGCGCAAGGAGCATTGTGATGACAAGGGTCAATGAGCATTGTATGAAAAGTTCATTGGGCATTGTGGTTAAAATGGTCACAGAGACTGTTGATGACGAGGGCATGGACCATTGTGATGACAAAGGTCATGAAGCATTGTGATGACTGGAGTCACGGAGGATTGTGATGACAGGGGTCAGGGAGCATTGTGATAACAAGGGCATGGAGCACTGTGATGACAAGGGCATGGAACATTAGTCTAATAAGTTCCATGGATTGTTGCGATGACAGTTCGAATGGCACATTGTGATGACAAGGGCATGGAGCATTGTGATGACCAGGTTATGCAGTATTGTGAAGAGAGGTGTCAGGGAGCATTGTGATAAAATATGTAATGGCCCATTGTGATGACAATGGCATGGAGAATTGTGATGACCAGGTCATGCAGTATTGTGAAGAGAGGTGTCAGGGAGCATTGTTATGACATATGTAATGGCCCATTGTGATGACAGTGGCATGGAGCATTGTGATGCCAAGTGTCATGGAGGATTCTGATGACAAAGGTTATGGAACATTGTGATGACAATGGCTTGGAGCATTGTGATGACATGGTACAGGGAGCATTGTGCTGACAATTGCATGGAGAATTGTGATGACAAGGGTCATGGAGCATTCTGATGACAAGCTTGTGCAGTATTTTGATGGCAATGGCATGGAGCATTGTGATGAAAATGGCATGGGGCATTGTGAAGTAAAAGGCATGGAGCCTTTTCGTGGCAGGTTTCAAGGAGCATTCTGATGTCAATGTCAGGGAGCATTGTGATGATATGTATATTGAGAATTGTTATGCCAAAGTTATGGAGTATTGTGATGAAAAGGGCATGGAGTATTGTGATGACAGGCATCATGGAGCGTTGTGATGACAAGTGATATGGAAGATTGTGATCACAAGAGTTTGGAGCATTGTGATGACAGAGGTCATGGATCATATTGATTTAAAGGAGCATGGAGCATTGTGATGACAAGGGCATGAAGCAATGTGATCCCAAGGATCATGGAGGATTGTGATGACAATGGAAATGGAGTATTGTGATGACAAGCGCATAGAGCATTGTAATGACAAGGTCATGTAGCATTTTGCTGACAAAGGCATGGAGCATTGTGATGACATGTGTCATGGAGCACTGTGATGACAAGCGTCATGGACTATTGTGAATACAGGGGTCATGGAGCATTGGGATGACAAGGGCATGGATCATTGTGATGACAAGTGTCATGGAGCACTGGGCTGAAAATGTTCATGGAGTGTTGTGATGACATGGGTCATGGAGCATAGTGATGAGTAGGGAATGGAGCACTGTGATGACAAGAGTCCCGGATCATTGTGTTGTCAGGAGTCATGGAGTGTTGTTATGACAGTGGTCATGGAGGCTTGTGAAGATATTGGCCATGGAGTATTGTGATGTGTAGGTCATGGAGCATTGGGCTGAATATGTTAATGGATTATTGTGATGACAGGGGTCATGGAGCATTGTGGTGACAAGGGAATGGAGAATGGTGATGACAATATCCTGGATCTTTGTGATGAGATGACCATAGATACTTGTGAGGAGAATTCTCACGGAGCATTCTGATGAAAAGGGGCATGGTGCATTGTGATTACAGGGGTCTTGGAGCATTTTGATGACTAGGGCATGGAGCATTGTGATGAGAAGTCCATGGGGCATTCTGATGACATGCTTCATGGAGTTTTGTGATGACAAGCACATGGAGAATTGTGATGACAGTGATCTTGGTGTATTGTGATGAAAAGGGCACGGATCATTGTGATGAAAAAGTCATGGAGCCTTGTCATGACAGGGTTCAAGGAGCATACTGCCGACAAGTGTCAGGGAGCATTGTGATGACAAGTGTATTGAGCATTGTGATGACAAAGGTCATGGAGCATTGTGATGAGAATACCATGTATAATTGTGATGATGAGCATCATGGGGATTTGTGATGATAAGTGTTATGGAACTTTGTGATCACAAGGGTTTGGAGCATTATGATGACAGAGGTCATGGAGAATTTTGATTTAATTGTGATGACAATAGCCTGAAGCATTATGATGATGGGCATGGTGCATTGTGATGACAGGGTTCATGGAGCATTGTGATGCAAAGTGGCATGGAGCATTGTGATTACAGGGGCCTTGGAGCATTGTGATGTCAAGGGTCAGGGAGCCTTGTGATGACAAGGCCGTGGATCATTGTGATGGCAGGGGTCATGGAGCATTTTTATGACAGAGGTAATGGAGCATTGTGATGAGAAGTGCATTGAGCATTGGCCCGAAAATTTTCATGGATTATTGTGATGAGAGTGGGCATGGAGCACTGTGATGACAAGGGCACGGAACACTGTGATACATGGGTCATGGAGGATTGTGATTAAAAGGGCATGGAGCATTTTGATAAGAAGGGCATCGAGCATTGTGATGACAAGTGTCATGAAGCATTGTGATGACAAGGGCATGGAGCAATGGGATGAGAGCGTTCAGGGAGGATTGTGATGACAATGACATGGAGCATTTTGATGCCAAGGGTCATGGAGCTTTGTGATGACAACAGTCATGGAGCATTTTGATGACAAGCGTGTGGTGCATTGTGATGAGAAGGAAAGGGAACATTTTGATGAGAGGTTCATGCTGCAATTTGATGAAAAGTGTCATGTAACATTTTGATGACAGGGGTTACAGAACATTGTGATGCCATGGGTCATGGAGCTTTGGGATGAAATGTTTCATGGAGCATTGTGATGACAGTGGTTATGGAATATTGTGATGTCACGGGTCATGGAACATTGTGATTACAGGGTTGAGGGAGGATTGTGATGACTAGTGATGGAACATTGTGATATCTCAGGTGAGAGAGCATTTGGATGAGAAGTGCATGGACCATTGTGATTACAAGGTTTATGGAGCATATCGATGACAAAGTTGTGGATCATTGTGATGAAAAGCGCATGGCACATTGTGATGACAATCGTCAAGGAACATTGTTCTGACAAAGGCATGGAGCATTGTGATGAAAAGTTCATGGAGCATTGTGGTTACAAAAGTCACAGAGCCTTGTGATGACGCGGGCATGGACCGTTGTGATGACAAACGTTATGAAGCATTGTGATGACTGGAGTCATGGAGCATTGTGATGTCAAATGTAATTTAGCATTTTGATGACAATGGCTTGGAGCATTGTGATGACAAGGTTCAGGGAGCATTGTGCTGACAAGTGCATGGATAATTGTGATGAAAAAGGTCATGGAACATTCTGATGACAATCTTGTGGAGTATTTTGATGACAATGGCATGGAGCATTGTGATGAAAACGGCATGGGGCATTGTGATGAGAAAAGCATGGAGCCTTTCCGTGACAGGTTTCAAGGAGCATTCTGACGGCAAGTGTCAGGAAGCATTGTAATGACAGGTGTATTAGAATTGTGATGACAAAAGTTATGCAGCATTGTGATGAAAAGGCCGTGGAGTATTGTGATGACAGGCATCATGGAGCGTTGTGATGACAAGTGTTATGGAACATTGTGATGACAAGGGTTTGGAGCATTGTGATGACAGAGGTCATGGATCATTTTGATTTCAAGGAGCATGGTGCATTGTGATGACAAGGGCATGAAGCAATGTGATCCCAAGGTTCATGGAGGATTGTGATGACAATGGTAAAGGAGTATTGTGATGACAAGCGCATAGAGCATTGTAATGAAAAGGTCATGTAGCATTTGCTGACAAAGGCATGGAGCATTGGAATGACAGGTGTCATGGAGCACTGTGATGACAAGCGTCACGGAGCATTGTGAATACAGTGGTCATGGAGCATTGGGACGACAAGGGCATGGTTCAATGTGATGACAAGGGTCATGGAGCATTGGGCTGAAAATGTTCATGGAGTATTGTGATGACAGAGGTCATGGAGCATTGTGATGACTTGGGAATGGAGCATTTTGATGACAAGAATTCCGGATCATTGTGTTGTCAGGTGTCATGGAGTGTTGAGATGACAGTGGTCATGGTGCATTGTGATGATATTGGCCATGGAGAATTGTTAAGAGTAGGTCGTGGAGCATTGTGATTACAGGTGTCTTGATGCATTGTGATGAAAAGGGCATGTATCATTGTGAAGAAAAAGGCATTGAGCCTTGTCATGACAGTGTTCAAGAAGCATACTTACGACAAGTGTCAGGTAGCATTGTGATGACAAGTGTATTGAGCATTTGATGACAAAGTTCATAGAGCATTGTGATGAGAACACCATGGATAATTGTGATGATGATTGTCATGGGGTGTTGTGATGATAAGTCTTATGGAACATTGTGATCACAAGGGTTTGGAGCATTATGATGACAGATGTCATGGAGAATTTAGATTTCATTGTGATGACAATAGCATGAAACATTATGATGATGGGCATGGTGCATTGTGATGACTGGATTCATGGAGCATTGAGATGAAAAGGGGAATGGAGCATTGTGATTACTGGGGTCTTGGAGCATTGTGATGACTAGGGCATGGAGCATGGTGATGAGAAGGCCATGGAAAATTCTGATGACATGCATCATGGAGCACTGTGATGACAAGGGCATGGAGCATTGTGATTACAGGGGTCTTGGGGAATTGTGATGACAAGGATCATGGAGCCTTGTGATGACATGCCGTTGAACAATGTGATGGCAGGTGTCATGGAGCATTGTTATGACAGAGGTAATGGAGCATTGTGATGAGAAGGCCATTGAGCTTTGGTCTAAAATATTTCATGGATTATTGTAATGAGAGTGGGAATGGAGCATTGGGATGAAAAGGGCACGGAACACTGTGATACATGGTTCATGGAGGATTGTAATGACCAGGACATGGAGCATTGCGATGAGAAGGGCATCGATCATTGTGATGACAAGTGTCATGGAGCTTTGTGATGACAAGGGCATGGAGCAATGTGATGAGAGTGTTCATGGAGCTTTGTGATGACAATGACATGGAGCATTGTGATGCCAAGGGTCATGGAGATTTGTGATGACAAATAACAGGGAGCATTTCGATGACTATGGTGTGGTGCATTGTGATGAGAAGGGCAGGGAGCATTTTGATTACAGGTTCATTCAGCAATTTGATTAAAATATAATGGAATATTTTGAGGGCAGGGGTTATAGAACATTGTGATGTCAGTGGTCATGGAGCTTTGGGATGAAAAGTATCATGGAGCATTTTGATTACAGGGTTATGGAACATTGTGATGTCACGGATCATGGAACATTGTGATGATAAGTTTATGTAGCACTGTGATGACAGGGCTCATGGAACATTGTGATAACAGGGGTGAGGGAGTCTTGTGATGACTAGTGATGGAACATTGTGATATCTCTGGTGAGAGAGCATTTGGATGAGAAGTGCATGGAGCATTGGGATTACAAGGTTTATGAAGCATAGCGATGACAAGGTTGTGGACCGATGTGATGAAAAGCACGTGGCACATTGTGAGGACAAGGGTCATGGAGCATTGTTCTGACAAAGGCATGGAGCATTGTGATGACAAGGGTCACGGAGCATTGTGATGAAAAGTTCATGGAGCATTTTGGTTACAAACGTCACAGAGACTTGTGATGACACGGGCAAGGACCGTTTTGATGACAAACATTATGAAGCATTGTGATGACTGGAGTCACGGAGCACTGTGGTGACAGGGGTCATGGAGCACTGTGATAACAAGGTCATGGTGCATTGTGATGACAGGGGCATGGAGCATTGGTCTGGCAAGTTTCATAGATTATTGTGATGAGAGTGGACATGGTGCATTGTGATGACAAGGGCATGGACCATTGGTCTGACAAGTTTCATAGATTATTGTGATGACAGTGGACATGGTGCATTGTGATGACAAGGGTATGGATCATGGTGATGAGAAGGTCATGGAGTATTGTGAAGACAGGTGTCAGCGAGCATTGTGATGACATATGTCATGGTCCATTGCGATGATAATGGCATTGAGCATTGTGATGTCAAATGTAATGGAGGATTGGGATGACAAATAAAATGGAGCATTGTGATGACTAGGGCTTGGAGCACTATGATGACAAGGGCCATTGAGAATTTTCATGACAAGTTCATGAAGCATTGTGATGACAAGGTCCTGGAGCATTGTGATGAGAAATCCATGGAGCCTTGTGATGACAATCTCATAGAGCATACTGATCAAAAGGGGCATGGACCATTGTGATTACAGGGGTCTTGGAACATTGTGATGACAAGGGCATGGATCATTGTGAAGAGAAGGCCAAGGAGCATTCTGAGGACATGTGTCATTGAGCTTTGTGATGACAAGCGCATGGAGCATTGTGATTACAGGGGTCTTGTAGCATTGTGATGAAAAGGGCATGGAATATTGTGATGAAAAATGCATGGAGCCTTGCCATGACAGGGTTCAAGGAGCATACAGACAACAAGTGTCATGGAGCATATTGATGACAAGTGTATTGAGCACTGTGATGACAAAGGTCATGGAGCATTGTGATGAGAAGGCCATGGAGCATTCTGATGACACATGTGTCATGGAGCTTAGTGATGGCAAGGGCATGGAGCAATGTGATGCCAAGGGTCATGGATATTTGTGATGACAAAGGTCATGGAACATTTTGATGACAAGGGCGTTGTGCATTGTAATGAGAAGTGCAGGGAGCATTGTGATGACATGGTCACAGAGAAATTTGATGAAAAGTGTCAAGGAACATTTTGATGACAGGGGTTATGGAACATTGTGATGTCATGGGTCATCGAACATTGTGATGGTAAGTGCATGTAGCATTGTGATGACAGGAGTCATGGAACATTGTGATGACAGAGGTGAGGGAGTATTGTGTCGAATAGTGAAGTAACATTGTGATATCAGTGGTGAGAAAGCATTTTGATGAGAAGTGCATGGAGAATTGTGATGACAAGGTTTATGGAACATTGTGATGACAAGATTGTGGAGCACTGTGATGACAAGCGCATGGTGCATTGTGATGACATGTGTCATGGAGCATTGTGCTGACAAGTGCATGGAGCATTGTGAGGACAAGGGTCATGGAGCATTGTGCTGACAAAGGCATAGAGCATTGTGATGACAAGGGTCAAAGAGAATTGTGATGAAAAGTTCATGGAGCATTGTGGTTAAAAAGGTCACAGAGACTGTTGATGATGAGGGCATGGACCATTGTGATGACAAAGGTCATGAAGCATTGTGATGACTGGAGTCACGGAGCACTGTGATGACAGGGGTCATGGAGCATTGTGATGAAAAGTGGCATGGAGCATTGTGATGAAAAGGGCATGTATCATTTGTCTCATAATTTTCATCGATTATTGCGATGACTGTTGGAATGGTGCATTGTGGTGACAAGGGCATGGAGCATTGTGATAAAGAGGTCATGCTGTATTGTGAAGACTGGTGTCATGGAGCATTGTGATGACAGGGTTCATGGAGCATTGTGATGACAGGGTCATGGAGCATTGTGATGACAAGGGCATGGAGCATTGTGCTGAGAAAGGCGTAGATCATTGTGATGACAAGGGTCAAAGAGCATTGTGATGAAAAGTTCATGGAGCATTGTGGTTAAAAATGTCACAGAGACTGTTGATGATGAGGTAATGGACCATTGTGATGACAAAGGTCATGAAGCATTGTGATGACTGGAGTCACGGAGCATGGTGATGACAGGGGTCATGGAGCATTGTGATAACAAGGGCATGGAGCATTGTGATGACAAGGGCATGGAGCATTGGTCTAATATGTTTCATGGATTATTGCGATGACATTTGGAATGGCGCATTGTGATGACAAGGGCATGGAGCATTGTGATGACCAGCTCATGCAGTATTGTGAAGAGAAGTGTCAGGGAGCATTGTGATGACATATGTAATGGCCCATTGTGATGAAAATGGCATGGAGCATTGTGATGCCAAGTTTCATGAAAGATTCTGATGACAAAGGTAATGGAGCATTGTTATGACAATGGCTTGGAGCATTGTGATGACAAGGTTCATGGGGCATTCTGATGACAAGCTTGTGGAGTATTTTGATGACAATGGCATGGAGCATTGTGATGAAAACGTCATGGGGCAATGTGATGAAAAAAGCATGCAGCCTTTTCGTGACAGTGTTCAAGGAGCATTCTGACGACAAGTGTCAGGGAGCATTGTGATGACAAGTGTATTGAGAATTGTGATGACAAAAGTCATGGAGCATGGTGATGAGAAGGCCATGGATAATTGTGATGAAGATCGTCACGGGGTGTTGTGATTATAAGTGTTATGGAACATTGTGATCACAAGGCTTTGGAGCATTACGATGACAGAGGTCACGGAGAATTTTGATTTCATTGTGATGACAATAGCCTGAAGCATTATGATGATGGCCATGGTGCATTGTGATGACAGAGTTCATGGAGCATTGAGTTGAAAAGGGGCATGTAGCATTTTGATTACAGGGGTCTTGGAGCATTGTGTTGACAAACGCATAGAGCATTGTAATGACAAGGTCATGTAGAATTTTCCTGACAAAGGCATGGAGCATTGTGATGACAGGTGTCATGGAGAACTGTGAAACAATTGTCACGGAGCATTTTGAATACAGGGGTCATGGATCATTAGGATGACAAGTGCATGGATCATTGTGATGACAAGGGGCATGGAGCATTGGGCTGAAAATATTCATGGAGTATTGTGATGACAGGGGTCATGGACCATTTTGATTACAGGGGTCTTGGAGCACTGTGATGACAAGAGTCCCGGATCATTGTGTTGTCACGAGTCATGGAGTGTTGTGATGACATGTTTCATGGAGCATTGAGATGAATAGGGGCATGGAGCACTGTGTTTACAGGGGTTTTGTAGCATTGTGATGACAAGGGCAAGGAGCATTTTGATGAGACGGCCATGGAACATTCTCATGACATGTGTCATGGAGCTTTGTGATGACAACGGCATGGAGCATTGTGATTAAAGGGGTCTTGGAGCATTGTGATGACAAGTGTCATGGAGACTTGTGATGACAAGGCCGTGGAACATTGTGATGGCAGGGGTCATGGAGCATTGTTATGACAGGGGTAATGGAGCATTGTGATGAGAAGGGCATGCAGCATTGTGATTACAATTTTTATGGAGCATTGTGATGACAAATTTTTGGACCGTTGGGATGAAAAGCGCGTGGCACATTGTGATGACAATGGTCATGGAGCATTTTAATGACAAAGGCATGGAGCATTGTGATGACAAGGGTCACGGAGCATTGTGATGAAATGTTCATGGAGCATTGTGGATACAAAGGTCACAGAGCCTTGTGATGACGTGGGCATGGACCATTGTAATAACAAATATTATGAAGCACTGTGATGACTGGAGTCACAGAGCATTGTGATGACAGGTGTCATGGAGCATTGTGATGACAAGGTCCTGGAGCATTGTGATGAGATGACCATGGAGACTTGTGATGAGAAGTCTCATGGAGCATTCTGATGAAAAGGGGCATGGAGCATTGTGATTACAGGGGTCTTGGAGCATTGTGATGACAAGGGCATGGAGCACTGTGAGGAGAAGGCCATGGAGCATTCTTATGACATGCGTCATAGAGCAATGTGCTGAGAAAGTCATAGAGAATTGTGATGACAGGGGATAAAGAGCATTGTGAAGAAAAGTTCATGGAGCATTGTGGTTAAAAAGGTCACAGAGACTCTTGATGATGAGGGCATGGGCCATTGTGATGACAAACGTCATGAAGCATTGTGATGACTGGAGTCACGGAGCATTGTGATGACAGGGGTCATGGAGCATTGTGATAACAAGGGCATGGAGCATTGTGATGACAAGGGCATGGAGCATTGTGATGACCATGTGATGCAGTATTGTGAAGACAGTTGTCAGGGAGCATTGTGCTGACATATATAATGGCCCATTGTGATGACAATGGCATTGAGCATTGTGATGCCAAGTGTCATGGAGGATTCAGAAGACAAACGTAATGGAGCATTGTGATGACAATGGCTTGGAGCCTTGTGATGACAAGGGTCAGGGAGCATTGTGCTGACAAGTGCATGGAGAATTGTGATGACAAGGGTCATGGAGCATTCTGATGACAAGCTTGTGGAGTATTTTGATGATAATGGCATGGAGCATTGTGAAGAAAACGGCATGGGGCATTGTGATGAAAATGGCATGGAGACTTTTCATGACAGGGTTCAAGGAGCATTCTGACGACAAATGTCAGGGAGCATTGTGATGACAATGTTTTGAGAATTGTGATGACAAAGGTCATGGAGCATTGTGATGAAAAGTGCATGGATTATTGTGATGACAGGCATCATGGAGCGTTGTGATGACAAGTGCTATGGAACATTGTGATCACAAGGGTTTGGAGCATTGTGATGACAGAGGTCATGGATCATTTTGATTTCAAGGAGCATGGAACATTGTGATGACAAGGGCATGAAGCAATGTGATCCCAAGGTTCATGGAGGATTGTGATGATAATGGTAATGGAGTATTGTGATGACAAGCGCATAGAGCATTGTAATGACAAGGTCATGTAGCATTCTGCTGACAAAGGCATGAAGCATTGTGTTGCCTGGTGTCATGGAGAACTGTGATGACAAGCGTCACGGAGCATTGTGAATACAGGGGTCATGGAGAATTGGGATGACAAGGGCATGGATCATTTTGATGCCAAGGGTCATGGAGCATTGGGCTGAAAATGTTCATGGAGTATTGTGATGACAGGGGTCATGGAGCATTGTGATGACTAGGGAATGGAGCATTGTAATGACAAGAGTCCCTGATCATTGTGTTGTCGGGTTTCATGGAGTGTTGTGATGACAGTGGTCATGGAGCATTGTGATTACAGGGATCTTGGAGCATTGTGATGAATAGGGCATGGATCACTGTGATGAAAAAGGCATGGAAACTTTTCATGACAGGGTTCAAGGAGCATACTGACGACAAGTGTCAGGGAGCATTGTGATGACAAGTGTATTGATCATTGTGATGACAACGATCATGGAGCATTGTGATGAGAAGACCATGGATAATTGTGATGATGAGTGTCATGGGGTGTTGAGATGATAAGTGTTATTGAACATTGTGATCACAAGGCTTTGGAGCATTATGATGACAGAGGTCACGGAGAATATTGATTTCATTGTGATGACAATAGCCTGAAGCATTATGATGATGGGCATGGTGTATTGTGATGACAGGGTTCATGGAGCATTGAGATGAAAAGGGTCATGGATCACTGTGATTACAAGGGTCTTGGAGCATTGTGATGACATGGGAATGGAGCATCGTGATGAGAAGGCCATGGAACTTTCTGATGACATGCGTCATGGAGCTTTGTGATGACAAGGGCATGCAGCATTTTGATTTCAGGGGTCTTGAGCATTGTGATGACAAGTGTCATGGAACCTTGTGATGACTAGGTAGTGGAACATTGTGATGCCAAGAGTCATGGTGCATTGTTATGACAGGGGTAATGGAGCATTTTGATGAGAAGGGTATGGAACATTGGTCTGAAATGTTTCATGGATTATTGTGATGAGAGTGGGCATGGAGCATTGTGATGACAAGGGCACGGAACACTGTGATACATGGGTCATGCAGGATTGTAATGAAAAAGGCATGGGGCATTGTCATGAGAAGGGCATCGAGCATTGTGATGACAAGTGTCATGGAGCTTTGTGATGACAAGGACATGGAGCAATGTGATGAGAGGGTTCAGGGAGCATTGTGATGACAGTGACATGGAGCATTGTGATGCCATGGGACATGGAGCTTTGTGATGACAAGTCATGGAGCATTTTGATGACAAGGGCATGGTGCATTGTGATGAGAAGGGCAGGGAGCATTTTGATGAACGGGTCATGCAGCAATTTGATAAGAATTGTAATGGAATATTGTGATGGCAGTGTTTATAGAACATTGTGATGTCAGGGGTCTTGGATCTTTGGGATGAAAAGGGTCATGGAGCATTTTGCTGACAGGGGTTATGGAACATTGTGATGTCAGGGGTCATGGAACATTGTGCAGATAAGTGGATGTAGCACTGTGATGACAGGGTCATGGAACATTGTGATTCCAGGTGTGAGGGAGTATTGTGATGACTAGTGATGGAACATTGTGATATCTCTGGTGAGAGAGCATTTTGATGAGAAGTCCATGGACCATTGTGATTACAAGATTTATGGAGCATTGCAATGAAAAGTTTGTGGTCGGCTGTGATGAAATGCACGTGGCACATTGTGATGACAATGGTCATAGACCATTGTTCTGACAAAGACATGGAGCATTGTGATGACAAGGGTCACAAAGAATTGTGATGAAAAGTTCATGGAACATTGTGGTTACAAAAGTCACAGAGCCTTCTGATGACGCGGGCATGGACAATTGTGATGACAAACGTTATGAATCATTGTGATGACTGGAGTCACTGAGCATTGTGATGACAGGGGTCATGGAGCATTGTGATGACAAGGGCATGGAGCATTGTGTTGACTGGGCATGGAGCATTGGTCTGACAAGTTTCATGGATTATTGTGATGACATCGGGCATGGTGCATTGTGATGACAAGGGCATGGAGCATTGTGATGAGAAGGTCAAGGAGTATTGTGAAGACAGGTGTCAGGGAGCACTGTGATGACATATGTCATGGTCCATTGTGATGACAATGGCATGGAGCATTGTGAAGCCAAATGTAATGGAGAAATGTGAGGACAAATATAATGGAGCCTTTTGATGATTAGGGATTGGAGCATTATGATGACAAGGGCCATTGAAAATTTTCATGACAAGGTCGAGAAGCATTGTGATGACAAGGTCCTTGAGCATTGTGATGACAAAACCATGGAGCCTTGTGATGACAAGTCTCATGGAGCATACTGATGAAAAGGGGCATGGAGCATTGTGATTACAGGGGTCTTGGAACATTGTGATGACAAGGGCATGGCACATTGTGAGGAGAAGACCAAGGAGCATTCTGATGGCATGCGTCCTTGAGATTTGTGATGACATGGGCATGGAGCATTGTGATTTCATGGGTCTTGGAGCACTGTGATGGAAAGGGCATGGAACATTGTGATGAAAATGGCGTGGAGCCTTGTCATGACAAGGTTCAAGGAACATACTGACAAGTGTCATGGAGCATTGTGATGACAGGGGTCATGAAGAATTGTGATAACAAGAGCATGGAGCATTGTGATGACAAGAGCATGGAACAATGGTCTAATATGTTTCATGGATTATTGCAATGACAGTTGGAATGGCGCATTGTGATGACAAGGGCATGGAACATTGTGATGACCAGGTCATGCAGTACTGTGAAGAGAGGTGTCAGGGAGCATTCTGATGACATATGTAGTGGCCCGCTCTGATGACAATGGCATGGAGCATTGTGATGCCAAGTGTCATGGAGGATTCTGATGACAAATGTAATGGAGCATTGTGATGACAAGGGCATGGAGCTTTGTGATGACATGTGCATGGAGCATTGTGATGACAAGTTCATGGAGCATTGCAATGTTAAGTGGATGGAGAATTGTGATGACAAGAGCATGTAACATTTTGATGAGAAGTGTCATGTAGCCTTGTGATTACAAGGACGTGGAGAATTGTGATGAAAAGGGACATGGAGCATTTTGATAACCAGGGCATGGTGCATTGTGATGACAGGGGTCATGGAACATTATTATGAGAACGGCCATCGTGCATTCTGACATAAGATATCACTTATGAAGGGAATGTAAACATGGCTACATATGAACTGATTTAGGGAAGAGAACAGAGTATCAGATTTAGAAAACAATCTAACGCTTGCTTAAGGGGAAAGAGAGGTGGGGAGATGCACAAAACATAAGATTGATATTAGCACAGGTACCGTTCCATAATCCAAAAACAGAAGAGACAAGCCCTACTCCTTCCTCAGTGAACGGAACTCAACATCCCTATTCCCCTCAGAGAAATATATCTGACTAGTAAGAATTTTAAAACCTATGTATTGATATGTCTCCGTAAGGGAACCAAGTGTGTCTAGAACGACATAAACATGGCCGTGAGAATCAGCTCAAACCCACTATAAAAATGAATTTCAAAACAAAACATAAAAACAGTAAAATTCTTACACAATACCTTCAGGGGTTCTGATGAAACCTGGAATGACCGTATCTACAATGACAGCTGGATGTGGCATAAGGCTGGTCACTTGGGACTGAGAGGATTGGTGAGATTGGGTGAAAAAATGCAGACCCTTTAAAGCAATAATGCCTGCCACCCATTCCATGGTTCCCATTTCTCCAGGTAGAAGGGAATATCACTACAGTTATAACGTGTATGGGAACCTAGAGAATGGAAACCATCTGATGGTGAAAGGTTTCTAAAACTCTACTACTTTTTTCTCTCCTTGTGCTCCAGTTTGATATTCCAACTGCTTTACTATCAATCTCCCAACTTGGAAAGTCAGCCCCTATATCCTCCTGGTACACACAGTTGGCAAATTGTGCAGAGGATATAAGGGAAGAGAGAGAACCAATGAGAGAGTAGCTGTAGGCATTTGGACGGCCACATGTCTCTCTAATTTTCCATCACAAAGAGGAATTAACCAAAGTCTCAGCCTGCCGCCCAGAACCAGTATAAGTCCAGAAGCAAAACTGTTGATTTGCGGTCAGATCACAAAAACGCAAGTTGAAAAATGGAGCTCAGGGCCACAGCAATTCACTAAGCTGTAGAGTTATAAAGGACTACTCTCTTCGAAAAATCTGTTGAGGGAAAGCCACGAGGCGGAAGGGAAAATGAGGCAGAATGGCATGAAATAGATTTCAAGAGGTACATTGGAATCGCCTTTAAACACAGGAAAAGCATTACAACTTCGAAAATTATGGAAATGGCCATAAAGGGCATATGGGTTTTCACGTGCATATATGCAGGAGAAAACTCATATGCCCTTTTTGGACAAGCAAGCAAGCGGGCAATGCAAATCTGCACTACAAAGAAGTATCACTTCCCACCGGTCAAAAGGGACATCCACAAAATGGGTAAAAACCAGAAAGGCAAGACAGGCCCTGGAGAACAGGGAGCATTTTTATGCTGATGGGCGGGATGTAAATTGCGAACTGCCTATCTGGAGGGGTGCATTGTGTTCCCTAAAACAAGTAAACAACAGAGCTACAGAGCCAAGGGCACTTCCAGTCTAGGGAATATACCTTGGGAAAACTGAAAATAAATAAGAGAGAGCCACACCAAAATTCAGGGCTGCACTGCTTACAAAAACCTCAACTTGGGTACACATTAAATATCCCAGGAAAGACAAAAATGGTTCAAGAAATTGTGGTACTTACATATGATGGAATATCCCTCAGCCATGAAATAAATGTCATAAGGCCAGTAGCAGCAAAATGAGTGGATTCAGGTATGATAATTCTAAGTGAAATAAGTCACACAGAAAAAGAAACTTATCATAAGATATCACTTATGAAGATCCTGTAAACATGGCTACACATGAACTGAGTTAGGAAAGAAAAGAGAGACTCACATTAAAAAAAAAAAAAACGCTTATGCTTGCTTAAGGGAGAAGGAGAGGTGGGGTGATGCATAAAATCAGAGTTTGATATTAGTACAGGTACCGTTCCAAAAACCAAATACGAAATAGACAAAACCTACACCTTCCTCAGTGAATGGGACTCAACACCCCATATTCACCACAGAGTAATATATCTTAAAAGTATGAATCTTAAAACCTATGTATTGATATGTCTCCATAAGGGAATCAAGTGTGTCTAGACTGGCATAAACATGACAGTGAGAATCAGCTCAAACCCACTATAAAAAGGAATTTCAAAAACAAAGCAAAAAAACAGGGAAATTTCTTTCAATTCCTTCAGGGTCTCTGATGAAACCTGGAATGACCCTATCTACAATGACAGCTGGATGTGGCATAAGGCTGGACACTTGGGACTGAGAGGATTGGTGAGATTGGGTGAGCAAATGCAGACCCTTTAAAGCAATAATGAGGGGCACCCATTCCATGGGTCCCAACACTCCAGGTTGAAGGGAATATTACTACAGCTATTACAGGTACGGGAAACCTAGAGAATGGACACACTGTGAATATGAAAGGTCTCTAAAACTCAACTAATAGTCCCTCTCCTGGTGCTCCGGTTTGACATTCCAACTGCTTTACTATCAATCTCCCAGCTTGGAGAGATAGCCCCTTTAACTTCCTGGTTCTCACAGGTTGCCAATTTGGCAGAGGATGAAACGGAAGAGGAAGAACCAAAGAGAGAGTAGCTGTTAGGCATTTGGATGGGCATATGTCACTCTTATTTCCAGGGAGGAAGAAGAATTGACCAAAGTCTCAGCCACACACCGAGAACCAGTATATGTTCTGAAACAAAATATTTGACTTGCGTTCAGCTCAGAAAAAACGAGTTAAACATGGAGCTCAGGGGCACAGCAATTCACAAACTGGGTGAGTAATAAAGGGCAACTATCGTCCAAAATTCTGCTGAGGGAAGGCAACGAGGCAAACTTGAAAGGGAGGCAGAATTGCAGGAAACAGATTTCAAGAGGTACGTTGGAATCGCCTTTAAAACACAGGAAGAGGGGCACTACTTCGACAATGATGCACTTGGCTAAAAAGGGCGTATGCATTTTCTCCTGAATATATTCAGGAGACAACCCATACGCCCTTTTTGGCCAAGCAAGCAAGTGGGCAATGCAAATCTTCACTACAAAGAAGTATCACATCCCACCAGTCAAAAGGGACATCCACAAAATGTGCAAAAACCAGAAAGGCAAGACAGGCCCTGGAGAACAGGGAGCCTTGTTATGCTGATGGGCGGGATGTAAATTGCCAACTGCCTCTCTGGAGGAGAGCATTGTGTTCCCTAAAACAAGTAAACAACAGAGATACAGAGCCAAGGACACTTCCAGTCTAGGGAATATACCTTGGGAAAACTGAAAATCAATAAGACAGAGCCACCACAAAATTTAGGCCTGCAATGCTTACAAGAACCTCAACTTGGGTACACCTTAAATATCCAAGGAAATATAAAAAAACGTTCAAAAAATTGTGGTACTTACGTATGATGGAATATCCCTCAGCCATGAAATCAATGTCATAAGACCAGTAGCAGCTAAATGAGTGGATTCAGGTACGATGATTCTAAGTGAAATAAGTCAAACAGAAAAAGAAACGTATCATAAGATATCACTTATGAAGATCCTGTAAAAATGGCTACACATGAACTGAGTTAGGAAAGAGAAGATAGTCTCACATTTAGAAAACACTCTTATGCCTGCTTAAGATTGATGGAGAGGTGGGGTGATGCATAAAACCAGAGTTTGATATATGCACAGGTAGAGTTCCAAGAACCAAGTATGGAATAGACAAGACCTACACCTTCCTCAGGGAAAGGGACTCAAAACCCCATATTTCCCACAGAGGAATATATCTGACTAGTAAGAATCTTAAAACCTATGTATTGATATGTCTCCTTCAAGGAATCAAGTGCGTCTAGACTGGCATAAACATGGCAGCGAGAATCAGCTCAAACCCACTATAAAAAGGAATTTGAAAAACAAAAAACAGGGAAATTCTTTAAAATTCCTTCAGGGTCTCTGATGATACCTGGAATGAATCTATCTACAACTACAGCTTGATGTGGCATAAGGCTGGACACTTGGGACTGAGAGGCTTGGTGAGACTGTGTGAGCAAACACAGACCATTTAAAGCAACAATGCGTGACCTCCATTCCATGGTTCCAAACTCTCCAGGTTGAAGGGAATATTACTACAGCTATAACATGTACGGGAAACCTAGAGAATGGACACACTGTGAATACGAATGGTCTCTAAAACTCAATGAATAGTCCCTCTCCTGGTTCTCCGGTTTGACTTTCCAACTGATTTACTATCAATCTCCCAACTTGGAGAGACAGCACCTTTAACCTCCTTGACAATACAGGTTGCCAATTTGGCAGAGGATGAAAGGGACCAGGGAGAACCAATGAGAGAGTAGCTGTTAGGCATTTGGACGGGCACATGTGACTCTAATTGCCCGGCAGGAAGAAGAATTAACCAAAGACTCATCCTGCTGCCGGAAACCAGTATAGGTCCTGAACCAAAATTTTGGATTTGCGGTCAGCTCACAAAAAACGATTTGATAAATGGAGCTCAGGGGCACAGCAGTTCACAAACTGGCAGAGTAATAAAGGACAGCTATCGGCCAAAAATTGTTTGAAGGAAGGCAACGAGGTGGACTTGAAAGCGAGGCAGAATCGCAGTAAACAGATTTCAAGAGGTACGTTGGAATCACCTTTCAAGCACAGGAAGAGGGGCACAACTTCGACAATGATGCACTTGTCCAAAAATGGTGTATTCGTTTTCTCCTGAATATATTCAGGAGAAAATGCATACGCCCTTTTTGGCCAAGCTAGCAAGCGGGCAAGGCAAATCTGCAGTACAAGGAAATATCCCTTCCCACCGGTCAAAAGGGACATCGGCAAAATGTGTAAAAACCAGAAAGGCAAGAGAGGACCTGGAGAACAGGGAGGCTTGTTATGCTGTTGGGTGGGATGTAAGTTGGCAACTGCCTCTCTGGAGGAGTGCATTGTGTTCCCTAAAACATGTAAACAACAGAGCTACATAGCCAAGGGCACTTCCAGTCTAGGGAATATACCTTGGGAAAACTGAAAATCAATAAGACAGAACCACACCAAAATTTAGGGATGCACTGCTTACAAGAACCTCAACTTGGGTTCACCTTAAATATCCCAGGAAAGATAAAAATGGTTCAAAAAATTGTGGTACTTACGTACGATGGAATATCCCTCAGCCATGAAATCAATGTCATAAGACCAGTAGCAACAAAATGAGTGGATTCAGGTACGATGATTCTAAGTGAAATAAGTCACACAGAAAAAGAAACTTATCATAAGATATCACTTATTATGGTTCTGTAAACATGGCTACACATGAACTGAGTTAGGAAAGATTACAGAGTAACTAATCTTATCATAAGATATCACTCATAGCGTGAATGTACACATAACTACACATGAACTGAATGGCAAACACAACAGAGTCACACATTTAGGAAACATCTTTTGCCTGCTTAAGAGGAAAGCCGAGGCGGGGTGATGCATAAAACCACAGTTTTAAATTAGCACACATACCGTTATATAAACCATGTATGTAATACACAACACCTACTCCCGGCACAATGAACTGGACCCAACACCCCCTATTCATTGCAGAAGTATATGTCTGACTCTATGTATTTTAAAACATATGTATTCTCATGTCTCCATAAAGGAATCATGTGTGTGTATAACGGCATGAACACAGCACTGAAATTCAGTTAAACCCACTTATAAAAATAAATTTCAAAATCAAAATGCAAAAACAGAGAGAAAGTCTTAAAAATTACGTTCAGGGCCTGTGATGCAAGCTAGATTGACCACGTTTACACCCACAGCTGGATGAGACATAAGACTGGACACTTGGGGCTGACAAGATTTCTGAGGTTGTGTGAACAAAAGAACACCACTTAGGGCTTCCCTTGTGGCGCAGTGGTTGAGTGTCCCCCTGCCGATGCAGGGGACAAGGGTTTGTGCCCCGGTCCGGGAAGATCCCACATGCCGCGGAGTGGCTGGGCCCGTGAGCCATGGCCGCTGAGCTTGAGCCTGCGCGTCCGGAGCCTGTGCTCTGCAACGTGAGAGGCCACAGCAGTGAGAGGCCTGCGTACCGCCAAAAAAAAAAAAAAAAAAAAAAAAAAAGAACACCACTTAGAGCAATACTGTGTGCTACCCATTCTAGTGGTCCCAACTCTCCAGGTTTAAGGGAATCTTCCTACAGTTAAAACATGCATGAGAAACCCAGTGGATGGTACGCTGTGTAATAGGGAAAGTTTTCTAAAAGGTACCTCATTTTTCCTTTTGTCGTGCTCGGCTTCGCCATTCCATCTGCATTACTAAAAATCTCCCCACATGGAGTGTCAGTGCCTTTACTCTCCAGTTATGCACAGTTTGCAAATTGTGCAGAGGATGAACAGGAAGAGGGGAAATAAATGAGAGATTAGCTGTAGGTGTTTGGATGGGCACATGTCACTCTAGTTTCCCATCAGGAAGAATAATTAACCAAAGGCTCAGCCTGAAGCCCTGGAACCAGAGTAGGGCCTAAAGCCATCCTGCGGTATTGCAGCCAGCTCACAAAGAGGCGAGTTGAAAAATGGAAATCAGGGGCACAGCAATTCACAAACTTGCAGAGTTATAAAGGACAACTATCATCCAGAAATATATTGAGGAAAGGCAGTGAAGAGGATTTGAATGCAAGGCAGAATTGAAGGAAACAGATTTCAAGAGGTAGATTGGAGTCGTCTTTAAAGCACATGAAAAGCGACAGAATTTCGACAATGTTGCCCTTGGCTGAAAAGGGACTATGTGTATTTTCATGAATATATTCGGGAAAAAATGCATATGCCCTTTTTGGCCAAGCAAGCCATCAGGCATTGCAAATCCACACTACAGAGAAGTGTCCCTTACCTCCAGTCAAAAGGGCCATCCACAAATAGTGTAAAAGCCATAAATGCAGGACAGGCCATGGAGAAAAGGGAGTCTGGTTACGCCGATGGACAGGATGTAAATTTCCAACAGCCTCTCTGGAGAACTGTATGTTGTTTTCTAAAACAGAGCTACAGAGCATAGCACACTTCCACTCATGGGCGTGTATTTTGGGAAAACTAAAAATCCACAACACACAGCCAGCCCAAAGTTTAGGGCTGCTCTGTTTACAAGAACCTCGACTTCGGTACACTTTATATATCCCAGGAAAGGAAAAAAAATAGATATAGATGTTGTGGTACTTATATACAATGGAATGTCACTCAGACATAAAATCAATGTCATAAGGCCAATAGCAGCTTAATGAGTGGTATTAGGTACGATGATGCTAAGTGAAATGAGCCACAAAGAAAAAGAAACTTATTGTAATATATCACTTATAGAGGGAATGTAAACATGGCTACACATGAACTGAATTTCAAAAGAGAACAGAGTTACACATTTAGAAAACACACTTATGCCTCCTTAAGGGGAAAGGTGACGTGGGGTGATGTGTAAAAGCAGAGTTTGAAATTAGCACAGATCCCATTCCATATACCAAATATGTAATAGACAAGACCTACTCCTTTCTCAATGAACTGGACACAAAACACCCTATTCACTGAAGAGGAATATATCTGACTGGTAATAACCTTGAAACCTATGTATTTATATGTCTCCATAATGGAATCAAGTGTATGTAGATTGGCATAAACACAGATCAATGGAACAGGACAGAAAGCCCAGAGATAAACCTACATACCTATGGCTATCTCATCTATGACAAAGGAGCTAAGGATATACAATGGAGAAAAGACAGTCTCTTCAGTAATTGGTGCTGAGAAAACTGGACCCCTACACATAAAAGAATGAAATTAGAACACTCCATAACACCATGCACAAAAATAAACTCTAAATTGATTAGAGATCTAAATATAAGACCAGACACTATAAAACACTTAGAGGAAACCATAGGCAGAACACTCTATGACATAAATCACAGCAAGATCCTTTTGGACCCACCTCCTAGAGAAATGGAAATAAAAACAGAAATCAACAAATGGGACCTAATGAAACTTAAAAGCTTTTACACAGTACAGGAAAACATAAACAAGATGCAAAAACAACCCTCAGAATGGGAGAAAATATTTTCAAATGAAGCAATTGACAAAGGATTAATCTCCAAACTTTACAAGCACCACATGTAGCTCAATATCACAAAAACAAACAACGCAATCCAAAAACGGGCAGAAGACCTAAATAGACATTTCTCCAAAGAAGATATACAGATTACCAAGAAACACATGAAAGAATGCTGAACATCACTAATCATTAGAGAAATGCAAATCAAAACTACCCTGAGGTATCACCTCACAGCAGTCAGAGTGGCAATCATCAAAAAAATCTACAAAACAATAAATGCTGGAGAGGCCTTTATTGGAGAAAATGGAACACACCTGCACGGTGGTTGGGAATTTAAATTGATACGGGCACTAGGGAGAACAGTACGGAGGTTCCTTTAAATAACTAACAATAGAAGTACCATACGACACAACAATCCAACTACTGGGCATTTGCCTTGTGAAAACCATAATTCAAAAAGAGTTATGTACAAAAATATTCATTGCAGCTCTATTTGCATTAGCCAGGACATGGAAGCAACCTAAGTGTCCATCGACAGATGAATGGATAAAGAAGATCTGGCACATATATACCATCAAATATTACTCAACCATAAAAAGAAGCAAAACTGAGTTATTTGTACTGAGGTGGATGGACTTAGAATCTGTCCTACACAGTGAAGTAAGTCTGAAAGGGAAAAACAAATACTGTATGTTAACAGAGATATATGGAATCTAATGAAGAAAAAAAAAAGATTTTGAAGAACCTAGTGGCCGGACAGGATTAAGGACACAGACATAGAGAAAGGACTTGAGGACACCGGAAGGGGGATGGGTAAGCTGGGACGAAGTGAGAGAGTGGCATGGACATAAATACATTACCAAATGTAACACCGATAGTTACTGGGAAGCAGCCACATAGAACAGGGAGATCAGCTCGGTGCTTTGTGACCACATAAAGGGGTGGGATATGGAGTGTGGGAGGGAGATGCAAGAGGGAGGGGATCTGGTGATATTTGTATATGTATAGCTGATTCACTTTGTTATACAGCAGAAACGAACACTCCATTGTAAAGCAATTATACTCCAATAAATGTGTAAAAGGAAAAAAAAAAAGGAAAGAAATCCCAAGGATAAACCTACACACCTATGGTCAACTAATCTATGAGAAAGGAGGCAAGACTATACAAAGGAGATAAGACAGTCTCTTCAATCATTGGTGCTGGGAAATATGGAGAGCTACATGTAAAAGAATGAAATTAGAACACTCCCCAACACCATACATAAAAATATATTCAAAATTGATTAGAGACCTTAATGTAAGACCAGACAGTATAAAACTCTGAGAGGAAAACTTACGAAGGATACTCTGACGTAAATCACAGCAAGATCTTTTTTGATCCACCTCCTATAGTAATGAAATAAAAAAGAAAACTAAACAGATGGGACCTAATGAAACGTAAAAGCTTTTGCAAAGCAAAGGAAACTACAAACAAGACGAAAAGACAACCCTCAGAATGGCAGAAAATATTTGCAAACGAATCAATGGACAAATGATTAATCTCCAATATATATAAACAGCTCATGCAGCTCAATATTAATAAAACAAACAATCCAATACAAAAATGGAAGATCTAAATAGACATTTCTTCCAAGAAGACATAGAGATGGCCAGTACGCACATGAAAATCTGCTGAACATCACTAATTATTAGAGAAATGGAAATCGAAACTACAATGAGGTATCACATCACACCTGTTAGAATGGGCATCATCAGAAAATCTACAAACAACAAATGCTGGAGAGGGTGTGGAGAAAAGGAACCTTCTTCCACTATTGTTGGGAATGTAAATCGATACAGTCTCTATGGAGAACAGTATGGAGGTTCCTTAAAAAACTAAAAATAGAATAACCATATAATCCAGCAATCCCACTACTGGGCATATACCCAGAGAAAACCATAAATCAAAAAGACACATTCACCACAATGTTCACTGCAGCACTATTTACAATAGACAGGTAATGAAAGCAACCTAAGTGCCCACAGACAGACGAATGGATAAAGACGTGGTACATATATACAACAGAATATTACTCAGCCATACATAGGAATGAAATTGGGTCATTTGTAGAGACCTTGATGGATCTAGAGACTGTCATACAGAGTGAAGTAAGTCAGAAAGAGAAAAACAAATATTGTATATTAATGCATATATGTGGAACCTAGAAAAATGGTACACATGAACCAGTGTGCAGGGCAGAGATAGAGACACAGATGTAAAGAACAAACATATGGACACCAAGGAGGGAACGCCATGTGAGGGTGGTGGTGGGATGAATTGGGAGACTGGGATTCACATGTGCACACTTATATGTATGAAATAGATATCCAATAAGAACCTGCTGTATAAAAGAAATAAATTTTAAAACAATAAAACTAAATAAATAACATTTAATAAAATAAAACAGAAAAAAAATTTTTCCCTTCACATAGACGTCTTCATATTAATGCATTATTTCCATGTATATATCTCCAAATTAAAAAAAAAAGAGGAATAAATAAAATCTAACTTGAACCAAAAAGAAAAAAAGAAAAGAAAAACGGAACTCACCAGTTATAGAGAGGATAATCGTATCAGGGCACTTGCTCCAGTGGTAAAAAATTCTTAAGTTGGTCAGAGGTGGGAAATCGTCTCCCATGCAGTCAGCAGTGCTCGCCCCCAAAAGGAGCATCCTCATTGCAAAGCTGGGGGAATGTGTCGAGGCGTCTGTGAGTAAATGTGAGCTGAGCCCAAGTCCTGCTGCAGCTGAACTCTTCCCACTCTTTCCAGGTAAAACAACTGAATATGTACAAGCACTTGCAAGCCTAGAGGAAGGGCTGTGGAGCCACACCAGCGACAGCACGCAGGCCGACTTGGTGCCTGCAGGCCAGCCAGGATGGTCCTGGCCCCAGATGCTCTTCTGGAATCTTTCCATTTCCCTGCCTGAGATACCCCTCCCGCCACGGCCCCCACTGCTTTTTTACTTCCTCACCTCTGACTGGGGAGAAATTCCAGTGGCAGGTATGGGTGACACATCCTCTTCTTTAGCAGGTGGCAGCCTGGCAACTCCTGCAGAAAGTCCAGCAGAGCCCAAATCACACTGGGCCACCCACAAAGCCACGGCCCCTCACTCCCGCCCACCACCCCAGCCCCGAAACTGCTGATGGGGCAGAGAATATGGCGTCAGGCACAGCTACAGGGGCTCTTGCTGACTGGAGAGGTGTTTATGTTGACCTCAACCCAGGCACACCTGTGGGGGGGGGGTTGGCAGGCAGTGTCAGGCTGCCCAAATCAGCCAATCCTCACCCCTCAGGGGCTCACAGTTGCAGAAAATGAACCTTGCTAAACGGGTCAGTCCCAAGGAACAGGTGTGGGCTCTTGAGAGTCAGGCTAGACAAGGGGCTGCAGCTGCGGCTTGTTTTCTTATCATTTTATCTGGTCCATGAGTGGAAAACAACTTCAAGAAGTCCCTATCCTAATGAGAGGAACCCAGGAGTCAGGGAGAGGAGTGATGGTGGGTGGAGACAGAGGCCTGGTGCCCTGGCTGCAGTGGAAGTGTCTGGAAGACCAGGCAGAGAGAGGCTGCACAGAGTGATAGCCAGGGTCACAGACCTGTCAGAGCTGCTGTTTGTTAGTTCAAGTCCTGCTCTGAGGTGTTCTGTGTCAGCTGTGAGCGACAGGTGAGCTGGGGGTTCTCTGCAAGGTGGGCTATGTGCACAGTTCCTGTGTGTCCAGCCCTGCTGGGGTACCTGCCCAGGGGAGTTCCGTATCCTGGGAAGGGCCTGACTATGAGAGCCCCATGGGCTGCTGGGTAGCTGCACAGGTGAGCTCCGTACCCAGGGAGGGACTTGACCATGAGAGCCCCGTGGGCTGTGGGGTGCGGGATGCAGCCCAGGTGAGCTCCATATCCTGGGATTGGCCTGCTGGGCTGCTGGAGACCTGGTAAAGGATATCAGGACAGTCAGTGAAGCCACCGAGGATATATATCCAGTAGCTCCTATTTCCTACACCCTGCTGCTGATTCCACCATCCACCAGGCCATGGCATTCTGTATTAGACTTCAATGATGCCTTCTTCTGTATTCCATTCATCTCAGAGTCACAAGAATTTTTGGCTTGTGAGTGGCAGGACACAACATGCCACACAAGCAATAATGCTGGGCCGTCCTGCACCAATGGTTCAAAAATCCCAACACCGGGCCTCCCTGGTGGCGCAATGGTTGAGAGTCCGCCTGCCGATGCAGGGGATACGGGTTCGTGCCCCGGTCTGGGAGGATCCCATATGCCGCGGAGCGGCTGGGCCCGTGAGCCATGGCCGCTGGGCCTGCGCATCCGGAGCCTGTGCTCTGCAACGGGAGAGGCCACAACAGTGAGAGGCCCGCATACCGCAAAAAGGAAAAAAAAAAAAAATCCCAACACCATCATTGGGGAAATGTCCTCTAAAGACCTAAAAGTTCTACCTCTGTAAAAGGGAACCCTCCTTCAATATGCAGATGACATTCTGATCGCCAGGCCTACTAAAGACGCCTATGAACTACCTAGCCAAGAAAGGATAGAAGGTGTCCAAGATAAAGGCTCAAATATCACAGGCTCAGTTGACATGCCTGGGCTTCATTCTCACAGATATTCGGAGAAACGCATCCCAGGATAGGGAAGAAGCCATTTGCAGCCTTACCTCTTCTAAAACTAGAAGACAGCTTAGGGGTTCCTGGGGAGGACAAGGTTTTCTGCATCTGGATCCCTAACTACAGTCTAATAGCTGGGCCTCTACATGAAACACTGACACGAAAAGATGATGATCCTTTTGAATAGAATCCAGAAGCAGACTTTCAAGAATGGAAAGAGCAGTCAATTCAGATCCTTGCCCAGGAACTCACTAATTTAGCTAAACCCTTTGACCTTTACATACCCGGTCAATGGTTAATCGCCCTTGGAGACTTAGTGCAAAAACTGGGACCACTTGAAATGGAGCAACACAAGAATGCCCTTCAGGTATGATAAACTATGGTCCCCAAGGGCTTTGCCCACTGACTCATCAGGCCAGGATACTGGGTATCTAAAAAGCTAGAAATCAGCAGCCCGCAAGGCCAGCTTCCTCCTAAGGGAAAAGGACCCCACGTCGTGATCCTAACCACCCATCATGCCCTGAAGTTGCAGGGGTCGCTCTGTGGACACACTGACCTCGAGTGAGGAGGCCTTCCAACTCCAACCTCCAGAGAGACAAATGGGGGCATCGGGCCCCCAAGATGACTTGTGTGACCATCACTTGACCTGGAGTTTCTCTCAGAAAACAACAAGACTGTGCCCCGAAAGAGCAGACTACTGCTTGCAGGACTTACTGCACCCAGAGGGGAGCTAATAAGCTTGGCAGGGGAAAAGTATATCACGCTTTCACCATAGAAAACCCTACAGACACCGTGGTGATGGTGGCCAATATGACCAGCTGGACTGCTGGCTACTTCTAGAGGTCGTTGACTCAGTGGACGTCATGGTCCTGGATCACCACTGACCCTGGACTGTCTGGGAGTTGCGCGGGCAAGGCTCTGACACATGGTGCTGTTTGTACATGAATTCAGGGACCTAATTAAAGAAAGCACAGACTACTGGTCAGAGCATCTAGACTGGCAAAAACCGTCAGCCTAAGGTCAGCGAACAAATGTGGGGTGGGGTGAAACCTGCCACCACAGCATCTCTGTGCATCTCTTTCCTGGACCCTTAAAGGTCATTAGAATCTATAAGACTTCCAATGCTGGTGCTCAGGCGGACGAGAAGTGAGGCAGGAGGCTTTGGAACAATCAACCTCACCTGGAGGATGGTGGGGAGACGTTTTGCCCCTCCCCCCAGGTATCAGGGCTGCCACCACAGCATGAAGCAGTTACAAAAGAGGGGTCTGCACCCTCAACACTCCAGGAATGAGGAACGGAACAAAAAGCAGAGGAGGTGTTTGTCTCTGGCAACGTTCATTAAAAATTCCTGGGAGATAAAAAGAGAATCTGGGCAATAAAATAAAGTCTAACCTGTTTTTCCTTTGTGCTTTGTCTAATTTCACGTGCTCCTAGGGTTCCGCATGCAGAGGTCCCACACCCAGCACTTCAGACCCGATTTCCTAGTGCAGAATGGCTGGGTCGACACCTCAGCTAGCGGAGTCCCATGCAGACTCCACGGCATAGAGCCTGAGCTGCAGCCAACCCAGTCTTCGAGATCTCCATACCCTACATCCCACTGACGCTGCTGGGATCCCTACACAGTAGCCCAGCCCACAGCCCGTGGGGGAGTGCACGCTCTCACCTCTCCATTCGGTTTTCAAAATAATGTTTCCTTTGCTTCTGAACCAAACACAGTCTTGGTCTGTTGGCTCCAATGACACTGGGCTCGGGGACTCCTGTTGGGGTACACTCTGGAGGATCAGTAACAGAAATTGAGAACATTGTAACTTCAATGAACAGATGTGTGAGCCAAACTGTAGTTAACATAGAGCAGTGTATAATGCTCGGGTAAAATAACATTTTTCTAAGACTTACATTTGATAATTCCATCACTTTACTATAAGCAAGTTCAGTGAAGACGTCTGTCTTATTTGTCAGGTCAACATTAGAGAAATGAAGTGATTTATTTCCATGGTTGTACATCGAATACTCTTGGCTGAAACTTCAATCTTGTTTTGAATGCTTTTCCATTGAAAAGGATACCTCTCTTTCAGCTCCCCCATTCCTGAGAAGTATAAAATCGTATAATTTATTATTACCAAAGGGGAAAGGTAGGAAAAGGGAAAAATTAACAGTTTGGGATTAACACATACACACTGCTATGTATAAAATAGATCATCAACAAGGAACTACTGTATAGCACAGGGAACTACACTGAATATTTTGCAATAACCTATAAGGGGAAATAATCTGAAAAAGAATTGATATTTTTATTGACATCATCTATCAATGACAGATAAAATGTAACCTAAGCAAGGCCGATGGTGAGCGCTTCTGAACCTGAAGATTTCAATCATCTAAAGTTTGGGCTCTGCCTATTTCCCAAGGCCCTTAATGGACATACGTGTAGCCGTAGCTTAAAAATTCCCCAGTTTGGGGTTCGGGGAGGCACTGATTTGGAAAAATCCCTGGTGTTCTCCTTCCATGCACGGGACCCTTCCTACAGCTAAAACATGCCTGTCACACCTAGAGGATGGTACACCATTTGATCGGAAAGAGTTTGGAAAAGGCACCTCATCTCCTCATCGCCTGGTGCACGGGTTCACCCCTCAAGCATCTTTCCTGACAATCTCCTTACTTGGGGATATCAGCACCGTCAACATCCTGTTGCACACAGTTTGGAATCTGTCCAGAGGATGAAGCGGAAGGATGAGAAAAATTTAGAGACAAGTCTTAGGTGTTCAGACAGGCAAATGCCACTCTAATTTCCTATCTGGAAGACAAATTCATCAAAGGCTATAATTGCCCATGGAAACAGAATAGGGCTAGAGGAAATCCCGCTGTTTTGTGTCCAGTTTCCAAAAACACAAGTTGAAAAATGGAACTCGGGGGCAATAAAATTCATGAAACTGCAGAGTTGAAAATATCTATTGTCGAAAAATGTCTTGAGGTAAGTCACAGAAAAGGACTTGTAAGCAAGGGGGTGTGGCAGGAAACAGATTTGAAGAGGTAGAAAGGACTCCCCATTAAAGCACAAGAAAAGGGGCTGAACATCGCCAATGATGCAGTTGGCCCAAAAGGGCGTATGCATTTTTTTCTGAATATATTCAAGTAAAGGCCATTCACACTTTTTATCCAACTAAACAGGTGGGCACTGGAAATCAATACTACAAAATGCATCACTTCACATCAGTCAGAAGGGCCATCCACATAAAGTGTAAACACCAGAAATGCAGGACAGGGTGAGGAGAAAAGGGAGCCCTGTGAGGCTGATAGTGGAAATGTAATTTGCCAACAGCCACTCTGGAGAAGTGTATTGTGTTGGCTAAAACATCTGAAAACTGAGCTACAGAGCATAGGGCACTTGCACTCATGGGCGTATACCTTGGGAAAAACAAAAAATGACAGAAAACAGGCACTCCAACGTTTACCACCTCTCTGTTAAAAAGGGCCTCCACTTGGATATAAACTAAATGTCCCTGGAAGGATAAAATTGATAAAAGAGATGGGGTACTTATGTAGAGTGGAATATTACTCATCCAGAAATCAATGAAATAAGGCCAGTTGGAACAACTCTGGAGGAGTTACATACGATCATTCTAAGTGACACATGTCAGAAAGAAGAAGACACATATCATAAGATGTCACTTAAAGGTGGAATCAAAAATGGCTACACATGAAATAAACTACAAAACAGAAACATAGTCAAATATGTTGAAAAGAGACATAAGGCTGCTAAATGGGAAAGGTGGGGAATGGTGAGGTATTATCCAGGAGGTTGAAATTAGCAAAGATACCATTCCAAGTACCAAATTGAATAACTGGCAAGGCCTACACGGTACCTCAAAGAACTGCACTCATTCCACTCAAGTCACTGGAAAATAAGACATATGACTCGTAGGCATCTGAGAAAGAATTTATAGTTGTCACACAGTACATGAATCAAGTGGATGTACAGCAGCAAAAAACAGAGCTTTGAAAATCAGCTGTAACCAATATAAAAATAAATTTAAAAATATTTATAAAAACAGTGAGACAGACAAAAATTCTTACAACTTTTGTTGAAGGGCTACGATGTAACATGGATTGAACACATGTAGACCCACAGCAGGATGATATATAAGGCTGGAAGCTATGCACGCTAAGAGATGTTAGAGAGGCTGGGTGAGGAAATGCAGACCTTTTAAAGTAATACTGCCTGGTACCCATTCCATGGGTCCCAAATCGGCAGTTTCAAGGGAATCTTCTGACAGGGAAAACATGCCTGGGAAACTGAGATGAATGTACACCGTGTGCTCAGGAAAGGTGTCTAAAATGCACCTCATTTTTGATCTCCTGGTGCTGGGGTTCACCATTCCAGCCACATTACTAACAATCTCCCCACTTGGAGAATCAGCACCTTTAACCTCCTGTTTCACACAGTTTGCAATTTTTGAAGAGGATAAATGGGAAGAGGAGGAAACAGTGAGAGATTAGCTGTAGGAGTTTTGACAGGCACATGTCACTCTAATTTCCAATTAGGAAGAAGAATTAACCAAAGGCTCAGCCTGCCTCCCCAGAACCAGAATAGGGCCGGAATCAATCCAATGGTTTGGGGGCCAGCTCACAAAAAAAGCGAGTTGCAAAACGGAGCTCAGGAGCAGACAATTCAAAGACCTGCAAAGATATAAATGATAACCAACGTCCAAAAATATATTCAGGTAAGGCAACGAAGAGGTTCTGAATGAGAGGCAGAATTGCAGGAAACATTTTTCAAAAGGTAGATTGTACTCACATTTAAAGCATATGAAAAGCAGCAGAATTTCTAAAATGATGCAGTTGGGCAAAAGGGTCTATGCGTTTGTTTTGTGAATATCTTCAGGAAAAAAACACATACACAGTTTTTGGCCAACCAATCAAGAGGGAAATGCAAATCCGCACAATAAAGAAGTCTCAATTCCCACTGCTCAGAAAGTCCATCCAAAAAATGAGTACAAATCAAAAATGCAGGAGAGGCCATGGAAAACAGGGAGACTCGTCACGCTGATGGGTGGGGTATAAATATCCAAGAGCTACTCTGAAGAAGTGTATGCTGTTTCCTAAAACATCTAAAATACAAAGCCCCCGAGCAAAGGGGACTTCAACTCATGGACATATAACTTGGGAAGACTAAATATCAACAAGACACAGGCACCCCAAAGTTTAGGGCTGCTCTGCATACAAGAACCTCAACTTCGGTACACCTAAAGTTTCCCAGGAAAAAGAGAAATGCATAAAGAACTTGTGGTAATTTTGTACAATGGAATATCACTCAGACGTGAAATCAATGTCATAAGGCCAGTAGCAGCATAATGAGAGGATTTAGGTATGATGATTGTAATGGAAATTAGTCACACAGAAAAAGAATCTTATCATAAGATATCACTTACAGAGGGAATGTCAACATCACAACACATGAACTGAATTAGGAAAGAGAGCAGCGTCTCACATTTAGAAAACACTCTTATGCCTGCTTAAGGGGGAAGGAGAGGTGGGGTGATGCATAATACAGAGTTTGATATAAGCACAGTTACCGTTCCAAAAACCAACTATGGAATAAAGAAGACCTACAACTTCCTCACTAAAAGGGACTCAAAACCCCATATTTTCCGCAGAGGTATATATCTGACTAGTAAGAATCTTAAAACCTATGTATTGATATGTCTCCATAAGGGAATCAAGTGTGTCTAGACTGGCATAAACATGGCAGTGAGAATCAGCTCAAACACACTATGAAAAGGAATTTGAAAAACAAAAAAAAAAAGGGAAATTCTATACAATTCCTTCAGGGTCTCTGATGAAACCTGGAATGACCCTATCTACAATGACAGCTGGAGGTGGCATAAGGCTGGACACATGGGACTGAGAGGATTGGTGAGTTTGGGTGAGCAAAAGCATACCCTTTATAGCAGCAATGCATGGCACCCGTTCCATGGGTCCCAACTCTCCAGGTTGAAGGGAATATTAGTATAGCTATAACATGTATGGGAAACCTAGAGAATGGACACACTGTTAATATGAAAGGTTTCTAAAACTCAACGAATAGTCCCTCTCCTTGTGCTCCAGTTTGACTTTCCAACTGCTTTACTATCAATCTCCCAACTTGGAGACACAGAACCTTTAACCTCCTGGTTCGCGCAGGTTGCCAATTTGGCAAAGGATGAAAGGGAAGAGGGAGAACCAATGAGAGAGTAGCTGTCAGGCATTTGGACGGGCACATGTCACTCTTATTTCCCATGAGGAAGAAGAATTAACCAAAGTCTCAGCCACACACCGAAAACCAGTATAGGTTCTGAAAAAAAATATTGAACTTGCGTTCAGCTCACCAAAAACGAGTTACTAAATGGAGCTCAGGGGCACAGCAATTCACAAACTGGCAGAGTAATAAAGGGCAACTATCGTCCAAAAATCTGTTGAGGGAAGGCTACGAGGCGGACTTATACGCGAGGCAGAATAGCAGGAAACAGATTTCAAGAGGTACGTTGGAATCACATATAACGCACAGGAATAGGGGCACATCTTCGACAATGATGCACTTGGCCAAAAAGGGCGTATGCGTTTTCTCCTGAATATATTCAGGAGAAAACGCATACGCCCTTTTTGGCCAAGCAAGCAAGCGGGCAATGCAAATCTGCACTACAAAGAAGTATCACTTCCCACTGGTCATTAGGGGCATCCACAAAATGGGTAAAAACCAGGAAGGCAAGACAGGCCCTGGAGAACAGGGAGCCTTGTTATGCTGATGGGTGGGATGTAAATTGCCAACTGCCTCTCTGGAGGAGTGCATTGTGTTCCCTAAAACAAATAAACAACAGAGCTACAGAGCCAAGGGCACTTCGAGTCTAGGGAGTATACCTTGGGAAAACTGAAAATCAATAAGACAGAGCCACCACAAAATTTAGGCCTGCACTGCTTTCAAGAACCTCAACTTGGGTACACCTTACATATCCCTGGAAATATAAAAATGGTTCAAAAAATTGTGGTACTTACGTATGATGGAATATCCCTCAGCCATGAAATCAATGTCATAAAACCAGTAGCAGCAAAATGAGTGGATTCAGGTACGATGATTCTAAGTGAAATATGTCACACAGAAAAAGAAACTTATCATAAGATATCACTTATGAAGATCCTGTAAACATGGCTACACATGAACTGAGTTAGGAAAGAGAACAGAGTTTCACATTTACAAAACACTCTTATGCCTGCTTAAGGGGGAAGGAGAGGTGGGGTGATGCATAAAACCAGAGTTTGATATAAGAACAGGTACCGTTCCAAAAACCAACTATGGAATAGACAAGACCAACACCTTCCTCAGTGAAAGGGACTCATAATCCCATATTTCCCACAGAGGAATATATCCGACTAGTAAGAAACTTAAAACCTATGTACTGATATGTCACCATAAGGGAATCAAGTGTGTCTAGACTGGCATAAACATGGCAGCGAGAATCAGCTCAAACCCAATCTAAAAAGGAATTTCAAAAACGAAACAAAAAAACAGGGAAATTTTTTACGATTCCTTCAGGGTCTCTGATGAAACCTGGAATGACCCTATCTACAATGACAGCTGGATGTGGCATAAGGCTGGACACATGGGACTAAGAGGATTGGTGAGATTGGGTGAGCAAAAGCATACCCTTTATAGCAGTAATGCATGGCACCCATTCCATGGGTCCCAACTCTCCAGGTTGAAGGGAATATTAGTATAGCTATAACATGTATGGGAAATCTAGAGAATGGACACACTGTGAATATGAAAGGTTTCTAAAACTCAACGAATAGTCCCTCTCCTTGTGCTCCAGTTTGACTTTCCAACTGGTTTACTATCAATCTCCCAACTTGGAGACACAGAAACTTTAACCTCCTGGTTTGCACAGGTTGCCAATTTGGCAAAGGATGAAAGGGAAGAGGGAGAACCAATGAGAGAGTAGCTGTCAGGCATTTGGACGGGCACATGTCACTCTTATTTCCCGTGAGGAAGAAGAATTAACCAAAGTCTCAGCCACCCAGCGAAAACCAGTATAGGTTCTGAAAAAAAATATTGAACTTGCGTTCAGCTCACAAAAAACGATTTACAAAATGGAGCTCAGGGGCACAGCAATTCACAAACTGGCAGAGTAATAAAGGGCAACTATCGTCCAAAAATCTGTTGAGGGAAGGCAACGAGGCGGACTTATAAGCGAGGCAGAATAGTAGGAAACAGATTTCAAGAAGTACGTTGCAATCACCTTTAACACACAGGAATAGGGGCACAACTTCGACAATGATGCACTTGGCCAAAAAGGGCGTATGCGTTTTCTCCTGAATATATTCAGGTGAAAACGCATACGCCCTTTTTGGCCAAGCAAGCAAGCGGGCAATGCAAATCTGCAATACAATGAAGTATCACTTCCCACCAGTCATTAGGGGCATCCACAAAATGGGTAAAAACCAGAACGGCAAGACAGGCCATGGAGAACAGGGAGCCTTTTTATGCTGATGGGTGGGATGTAAATTGCCAACTGCCTCTCTGGAGGAGTGCATTGTGTTCCGTAAAACAAATAAACAACAGAACTACAGAGCCAAGGGCACTTCGAGTCTAGGGAATATACCTTAGGGAAACTGAAAATCAATAAGACAGAGCCACCCCAAAATTTAGGCCTGCAATGCTTACAAGAACCTCAACTTGGGTACACCTTACATATCCCTGGAAATATAAAAATGGTTCAAAAAATTTTGGTACTTACGTACGATGGAATATCCCTCAGCCATGAAATCAATGTCATAAAACCAGTAGCAGAAAAATGAGTGGATTCAGGTACGATGTTTCTAAGTGAAATAAGTCACACAGAAAAAGAAGCTTATCATAAGATATCATTTATGAAGATCCTGTAAACATGGCTACACATGAACTGAGTTAGGAAAGAGAACAGAGTCTCACATTTAGAAAACACTCTTATGCCTGCTTAAGGCGGAAGGAGAGTTGGGGTGATGCATAAAACCAGAGTTTGATATAAGCACATGTACCGTTCCAAGAACCAACTATGGAATAGACAAGACCTACACATTCCTCAGTGAAAGGGACTCAAAATCCCATATTTCACACAGAGGAATATATCCGGTTAGTAAGAAACTTAAAACCTATGTACTGATATGTCACCATAAGGGAATCAAGTGTGTCTAGACTGGCATAAACATGGCAGCGAGAATCAGATCAAACCCAATCTAAAAAGGAATTTCAAAAACAAAACAAAAAAACAGGGAAATTCAGTACAGTTCCTTCAGGGTCTCTATTGAAACCTGGAATGACCCTATCTACAATGACTGCTTGATGTAGAATAAGGCTGGACACATGGGACTGAGAGGATTGGTGAGATTGGTTGAGCAAACGCAGACCATTTAAAACAATAAAGCATGGCACCCATTCCATGGGTCCCAACTCTCCAGGTTGAAGGGAATATTACTACAGCTATAACATGTATGGGAAAGGTAGAGAATGGACACACTGTGAATACGAAAGGTTTCTAAAACTCAACGAATAGTCCCTCTCTTGGTGCTCCCGTTTGACTTTCCAACTGCTTTACTATCAATCTCCCAACTTGTAGAGACAGCACCTTTAAACTCCTGGTTCGCACAGATGGCCAATTTGGCAGAGGATGAAATGGAATAGGGAGAACCAATGAGAGAGTAGCTGTTAGGCATTTGGACGGGCACATGTCACTCTTATTTCCCGGGAGGAAGAAGAGTTAACCAAAGTCTCAGCCACCCACCGAAAACCAATATATGTCCTGAACCAAAATATTGGACTTGCATTCAGCTCACAAAAAACTAGTTAAAAAATGGAGCTCAGGGGCCCAGCAATTCACAAACTGGCAGAGTAATAAAGGGCAACTATCGTCCAAAAGACTGTTGAGGGGAGGCAATGAGGCGGATTGAAAGCGATGCAGAGTAGCAGGAAACAGATTTCAAGAGGTACATTGGAATCGCCTTTAAAGCACAGGAAGAGGGGCACAACTTCGACAATGATGCACTTGGCCAAAAAGGGCGTATGCGTTTTCTCCTGAATATATTCAGGAGAAAACGCATACGCCCTTTTTGGCCAAGCAAGCAAGCGGGCAATGCAAATCTGCACTACAAAGAAGTATCACTTCCCACCGGTCATTAGGGGCATCCACAAAATGGGTAAAAACCAGAAAGGCAAGACAGGCCCTGGAGAACAGGGAGCCTTGTTATGCTGATGGGCGGGATGTAAATTGTCAAATGCCTCTCTGGAGGAGTGCACTGTGTTCCCTAAAACAAGTAAAAAACAGAGCTACAGAGCCAAGGGCACTTCGAGTCTAGGGAATATACCTTGGGAAAACTGAAAATCAATAAGACAGAACCACCCCAAAATTTAGGGCTGCACTGCTTACAAGAACCTCAACTTGGGTACACCTTACATATCCCTGGAAATATCAAAATGGTTCAAAAAATTGTGATACTTACGTACGATGGAATATCCCTCAGCCTTGAAGTCAATGTCATAAGACCAGAAGCAGCAAAATGAGTGGATTCTGGTACGATGATTCTAAGTGAAATAAGTCACACAGAAAAAGAAACGTATCATAAGATATCACTTATGAAGATCCTGTAAACATGGCTACACATGAACTGAGTTAGGAAAGAGAACAGAGTCTCACATTTAGAAAACACTCTTATGCCTGCTTAAGGGGGAAGGAGAGGTGGGGGGATGCATAAAACCAGAGTTTGATATAAGCACAGGTACCGTTCCATAAACCAACTATGGAATAGACAAGATCTACACCTTCCTCAGTGAAAGGGACTCAAAACCCCATATTTCCCGCAGAGGAATATATCTGACTAGTAAGAATCTTAAAACCTATGTATTGATATGTCTCCGTAAGGGAAACAAGTGTTTCTAGACTGGCATAAACATGGCAGTGAGAATCAGGTCAAACCCACTATAAAAAGGAATTTCAAAAACAAAACAAAAAAACAGGGAAATTCTTTACAATTTCTTCAGGGTCTCTGATGAAACCTGGAATGACCCTATCTACAACGACAGCTGGAGGTGGCATAAGGCTGGACACATGGGACTGAGAGGACTGGTGAGATTGGGTGAGCAAATGCAGACCCTTTAAAGCAATAATTCATGGCACCCATTCCATGGGTCCCAACTCTCCAGGTTGAAGGGAATATTACTACAGCTATAACATGTACAGGAAACCAAGAGAATGGACACACAGTGAATACGAAAGTTTTCTAAAACCCAACTAATTGTCCCTCTCCTGGTGCTCCGTTTTGACTTTCCAACTGCTTAACTATCAATCTCCCAACTTGGAGAGACAGCCCCTTTAACCTCCTGGTTTGCTCAGGTTGCCAATTTGGAAGAGGATGAAAGGGAAAAGGGGGAACCAATGAAAGAGTAGCTGTTAGGCATTGGGACGGGCACATGTCACTCTAAATTCCCGGCAGGAAGAAGAATTATCCAAAGTCTCAGCCACCCGCCGTGAACAATTATAGGTCCTGAACCAAAATTTTTTGACTTGTGGTCAGCTCACAAAAAACGAGTTAGAAAATGGAGCTCAAGGGCACAGCAATTCACAAACTGGCACAGTAATAAAGGACAACTATCATCCAAAAAATCTGTCAAGGGAAGGCAACGAGGCGACCTTCTAAGCGAGGCAGAATAGCAGGAAACAGATTTCAAGTGGTTCGTTGGAATCACCTGTAAAGCACAGGAAGAGGGGCACAACTTCGAAAATGATGCACTTGGCCAAAAGGGGCTTATGCGTTTTCTCCTGAATATATTCAGGAGAAAACGCATACGCCCTTTTTGGCCAAGCAAGCAAGTGGGCAATGCAAATCTGCACAGCAAAATAGTATCAATTCCCACCAGTCAAAAGGGACATCCACAAAATGTGTAAAAACCAGAAATCCTAGAGAGGCCCTGGAGAACATGGAGCCTTGTTATGCTGATGGGCGGGATGTAAATTGCCAACTGCCTCTCTGGAGGAGTGCATTGTGTTCCCTAAAACAAGTAAACAACAGAGCTACAGAGCCAAGGGACTTCCAGTCTAGGGAATATACCTTGGGAAAACTGAAAATCAATAAGATAGAGCCACCCCAATATTTAGGGCTGCACTGCTTACAAGAATCTCAAATTGAGTACTCTCTAAATATCCCGGGATAGATAAAAATGATTCAAAAAATTGTGGTACTTATGTACGATGGATTATCCCTCAGCCATGAAATCAATGTCATAATGCCAGTAACAGGAAAATGAATGGATTCAGGTACAATGATTCTAAGTGAAATAAGACACACTGAAAAACAAACTTATCATAAGATAGCACTTATGAATTTTCTGTAACATGGCTACACATGAAATGTGTTAGGAAAGGGAACAGCGTCTCATATTTAGAAAACACACTTATGCCTGCTTAAGGAGGAAGGAGAGGTGGGGTGATGCATAGAACCAGAGTTTCATATTAGTACAAGTACCATTCCAAAATCAAAATACGGAATAGACAAGACCTACACCTTCATCAGTGAAAGGGACGCAAAACCCAATATCCTGCGCAGAGGTATATATCTGACTAGTAAGAATCTTAAAACCTATGTATTGATATGTCACCGTAAGGGAATCAAGTGTGTCTAAACTGGCATAAACATGACAGTGAGAATCAGCTCAAACCCAGTAAAAAAAGAAATTTCAAATACAATACAAAAAAAACAGGGAAAATCTTTACAATTCCTTCAGGGGCTCTGATGAAACCTGGAATGACCCTACCTACAACGAGAGCTGGATGTGGCATAAAGCTGGACACTTGAGACTGAGAGGTTTGGTGAGACTGGGTGAGCAAATGCAGACCCTTTAAAGCAATAATATGTGGCACCCATTCCATGTGTCCCAACTCTCCATGTGTAAGGGAATATTACTACAGCCATAACATTTACGGGAAACCTAGAGAATGGACACACTGTGAATACGAAATGTTTCTAAAACTCAACATATAGTCCCTCTCCTTGTGCTCCAGTTTGAACTTCCAACGGCTTTACTATCAATCTCCCAACTTTGAATGATAGCCCGTAAAACCTCCTGGTTCGCACAGGTTGCCAATTTGGCAGAGGATGAAAGGGAAGAGGGAGAACCAATGAGAGAGTAGCTGTTAGGCATTTGGACAGGTACATGTCACTTTAATTGCCTGGCAGGAAGTAGAATTAACCAATGTCTCAGCCACCCCCCGGGAACCAGTATAGGTTTTGAACCATACTTTTGTATTTGCTGTCAGCTCACAAATACGAGTAGAAAAATGGAGCTCAGGGGCAGAGCAATTTACAAACTGGCAGAGTAATAGAGGACAACTATCGTCCAAAAATCTTTTGAGGGAAGGCAGAGAGGCGGACTTTAAAACGAGGCAAAATAGCAGGAAACAGATTTCAGGAGGTACGTTGGAATCACCTTTCAAGCACAGGAAGAGGGGCAAAACTTCGACAATGATGCACTTGGCCAAATAGGGCGTATGCGTTTTCTCCTGAGTATATTCAGGAGAAAATGCATACGCCATTTTTGGCCAAGCAAGCAAGCAGCAATGCAAATCTGCACTACAAAGAAGTATCCCTTCCCACCGGTCAAAAGGGACATCCACAAAATGTGTAAAAACCAGAAAGGCAAGACAGGCCCTGGAGATCAGGGAGCCTTGTTATGCTGATGGGCGGGATGTAGGTTGCCAACTGCCTCTCTGGCGGAGTGCATTGTGTTTCCTAAAACAAGTAAACAACAGAACTGCACAGCCAAGGGCAGTTCCAGTCTAGGGAATATACCTTGGGAAAACTGAAAATCAATAAGACAGAGCCACCCTAAAATTTAGCGCTGCACTGCTTACAAGAACCTCAACTTGGGTACACCTTAAGTATCCCAGGAAAGAAAAAATGGTTCAAGATATTGTGGTACTTACATACGATGGAATATCGCTCAGCCATGAAATCAATGTCATAAGGCCAGTAGCAGCAAAAAGAGTGGATTCAGGTACGATGATTCTAAGTGAAATAAGTCACACAGAAAAAGAAACTTATCATAAGATATCACTTATGAAGGTCCTGTAAACATGGCTACACATGAACTGAGTTAGGAAAGTTTACAGCGTAACTAATCTTATCATAAGTTATCACTCATAGCGGGAATGTACACATGACTACACATGAACTGAATTACAAACACAACAGAGTCACACATTTAGAAAACATCTTCTGCCTGCTTAATGGGAAAGCCGAGGTGGGGTGATGAATAAAACCACAGTTTTAAATTAGCACACATACCGTTATATAAACCATGTATGTAATAGACAACACCTACTCCCGGCACAATGAACTGGACTCAACACCCCCTATTCATTGCAGAGGAATATGTCTGACTCTAAGTATTTTAAAACATATGTATTCTCATGTCTCCATAAAGGAATCATGTGTGTGTATAACGGCATGAATAGAGCACTGAAATTCAGTTAAACCCACTTATAAAAATAAATTTCAAAAGCAAAATGCAAAAACAGAGAGAAAGTCTTAAAAATTACGTTCAGGGCCTGTGATGCAAGCTAGATTGACCACCTTTAAACCCACAGCTGGATGAGACATAAGACTGGACACTTGGGGCTGACAAGATTGCTGAGGTTGTGTGAACAAAAAAACACCACTTAGAGCAATACTGTGTGCTACCCATTCTAGTGGTCCCAACTCTCCAGGTTTAAGGGAATCTTCCTACAGTTAAAACATGCATGGGAAACCCAGTGGATGGTACACTGTGTAATTGGGAAAGTTTTCTAAAAGGTACCTCATTTTTCCTTTTGTCATGCTCGGCTTCGCCATTCCATCTGCATTACTCAAAATCTCCCCACTTGGAGTGTCAGCGCCTATACCCTCCCATTATGCACAGTTTGCAAACTGTGCAGAGGATGAACAGGAAGAGGGGAAATAAATGAGAGATTATCTGTAGGTATTTGGATGGGCACATGTCACTCTAGTTTCCCATCAGTAAGAAGAATTAACCAAAGGCTCAGCCTGAAGCCCCGGAACCAGACTAGGGCCTAAAGCCATCCTGCGGTATTGCAGCAAGCTCACAAATAGGCGAGTTGTAAAATGGAAATCAGGGGCACAGCAATTCACAAACTTGCAGAATTATAAAGGACAACTATCATCCAGAAATATATTGAGGAAAGGCAGTGAAGAGGATTTGAATGCAAGGCAGAATTGAAGGAAACAGATTTCAAGAGGTAGATTGGAGTCGTCTTTAAAGCACATGAAAAGCGACAGAATTTCGACAATGTTGCCCTTGGCTGAAAAGGGATTATGTGTATTTTCTTGAATATATTCGGGAAAAAATGCATATGCCCTTTTTGGCTAAGCAAGCCATCAGGCATTGCAAATCCACACTACAGAGAAGTGTCCCTTACCTCCAGTCAAAAGGGCCATCCAAAATAGTGTAAAAACCACAAATGCAGGACAGGCCATGGAGAAAAGGGAGCCTGGTTACGCCGATGGACAGGATGTAAATTGCCAACAGCCTCTCTGGAGAACTGTATGTTGTTTTCTAAAACAGAGCTACAGAGTATAGCACACTTCCACTCATGGGCGTGTATTTTGGGAAAACTAAAAATCCACAACACACAGCCAGCCCAAAGTTTAGGGCTGCTCTGTTTACAAGAACCTCGACTTCGGTACACTTTATATATCCCAGGAAAGGAAAAAAAAATGGATATAGATGTTGTGGTACTTATATACAATGGAATGTCACTCAGACATAAAATCAATGTCATAAGGCCAATAGCAGCATAATGAGTGGCTTTAGGTACGATGATGCTAAGTGAAATGAGCCACAAAGAAAAAGAAACTTATTGTAATATATCACTTATAGAGGAAATGTAAACATGGCTATACATGAACTGAATTTCAAAAGAGAACAGAGTTACACATTTAGAAAACACACTTATGCCTCCTTAAGGTGAAAGGTGACGTGGGGTGATGTGTAAAAGCAGAGTTTGAAATTAGCACAGATCCTATTCCATATACCAAATAGTTAATAGACAAGACCTACTCCTTTCTCAATGAACTGGACACAAAACACCCTATTCACTGAAGAGGAATATATCTGACTGGTAATAACCTTGAAACCTATGTATTTATATGTCTCCATAATGGAACCAAGTGTATGTAGATTGGCATAAACACAGATCAATGGAACAGGACAGAAAGCCCAGAGATAAACCTACATACCTATGGCTATCTCATCTATGACAAAGGAGCTAAGGATATACAATGGAGAAAAGACAGTCTCTTCAGTAATTGGTGCTGGGAAAACTGAACCCCTACACATAAAAGAATGAAATTAGAACACTCCATAACACCATATACAAAAATAAACTCTAAATTGATTAGAGATCTAAATATAAGACCAGACACTATAAAACACTTAGAGGAAACCATAGGCAGAACACTCTATGACATAAATCACAGCAAGATCCTTTTGGACCCACCTCCTAGAGAAATGGAAATAAAAACAGAAATCAACAAATGGGACCTAATGAAACTTAAAAGCTTTTACACAGTACAGGAAAACATAAACAAGATGCAAAAACATCCCTCAGAATGGGAGAAAATATTTTCAAATGAAGCAATTGACAAAGGATTAATCTCCTAACTTTACAAGCACCTCATGTAGCTCAATATCAAAAAAACAAACAACCCAATCCAAAAACGGGCAGAAGACCTAAATAGACATTTCTCCAAAGAAGATATACAGATTATCAAGAAACACATGAAAGGATGATGAACATCACTAATCATTAGAGAAATGCAAATCAAAACTACCCTGAGGTATCACCTCACTGCAGTTAGAGTGGAAATCATCAAAAAAATCTACAAAACAATAAATGCTGGAGAGGCCTTTACTGGAGAAGTTGGAACACACTTGCACTGTGGATGGGAATGTAAATTGATATGGGCACTAGGGAGAACAGTACGGAGGTTCCTTTAAATAACTAACAATAGAAGTACCATACGACACAACAATCCAAGTACTGGGCATTTGCCTTGCGAAAACCATAATTCAAAAAGAGTTATGTACAAAAATGTTCATTGCAGCTCTATTTGCATTAGCCAGGACATGGAAGCAACCTAAGTGTCCATCGACAGATGAATGGATAAAGAATATCTGGCACATATATACAATCAAATATTACTCAACCATAAAAAGAAGCAAAACTGAGTTATTTGTACTGAGGTGGATGGACTTAGAATCTGTCCTACACAGTGAAGTAAGTCTGAAAGGGAAAAACAAATACTGTATGTTAACAGAGATATATGGAATCTAATGAAGAAAAAAAAAAGATTTTGAAGAACCTAGTGGCAGGACAGGATTAAGGACACAGACATAGAGAAAAGACTTGAGGACACCGGAAGGGGAATGGGTAAGCTGGGACGAAGTGAGAGAGTGGCATGGACATAAATACATTACCAAATGTAACACTGATAGTTACTGGGAAGCAGCCACATAGAACAGGGAGATCAGCTCGGTGCTTTGTGACCACATAAAGGGGTGGGATATGGAGTGTGGGAGGGAGATGCAAGAGGGAGGGGATCTGGTGATATTTGTATACGTATAGCTGATTCACTTTGTTATACAGCAGAAACGAACACTCCATTGTAAAGCAATTATACTCCAATAAACGTGTAAAAGGAAAAAAAAAAAGAAAGAAAGCCCAAGGATAAACCTACACACCTATGGTCAACTAATCTATGACAAAGGAGGCAAGACTATACAATGGAGATAAGACAGTCTCGTCAATCATTGGTGCTGGGAAATATGGAGAGCTACATGTAAAAGAATGAAATTAGAACACTCCCCAACACCATACATAAAAATATAATCAAAATGGATTAGAGACCTTAATGTAAGACCGGACAGTATAAAACTCTGAGAGGAACACTTACGAAGGATACTCTGACGTAAATCACAGCAAGATCTTTTGATCCACCTCCTATAGTAATGAAATAAAAAAGAAAACTAAACAGATGGGACCTAATGAAACGTAAAAGCTTTTGCAAAGCAAAGGAAACTACAAACAAGACGAAAAGACAACCCTCAGAATGGCAGAAAATATTTGCAAACGAATCAATGGACAAATGATTAATCTCCAATATATATAAACTGCTCATGCAGCTCAATATTAATAAAACAAACAACCCAATACAAAAATGGAAGATCTAAATAGACATTTCTTCCAAGAAGACATAGAGATGGCCAGTACGCACATGAAAATCTGCTCAACATCACTAATTATTAGAGAAATGGAAATCGAAACTACAATGAGGTATCACGTCACACCTGTTAGAATGGGCATCATCAGAAAATGTACAAACAACAAATGCTGGAGAGGGTGTGGAGAAAAGGAACCTTATTCCACTATTGGTGGGAATGTAAATCGATACAGTCTCTATGGAGAACATTATGGAGGTTCCTTAAAAAACTAAAAATAGAATTACCATATAAACCAGCAATCCCACTACTGGGCATATACCCAGAGAAAACCATAAATCAAAAAGACACATTCACCACAATGTTCACTGCAGCACTCTTTACAATAGACAGGTAATGAAAGCAACCTAAGTGCCCACAGACAGACGAATGGATAAAGACGTGGTACATATATACAACGGAATATTACTCAGCCATACATCGGAATGAAATTGGGTCATTTGTAGAGACCTTAATGGATCTAGAGACTGTCATACGGAGTGAAGTAAGTCAGAAAGAGAAAAACAAATATTGTATATTTATGCACATATGTGGAACCTAGAAAAATGGTACAGATGAACCGGTGTGCAGGGCAGAGATAGAGACACAGATGTAAAGAACAAACATATGGACACCAAGGAGGGAACGCCATGTGAGGGTGGTGGTGGGATGAATTGGGAGACTGGGATTCACATGTGCACACTTATATGTATGAAATAGATATCCAATAATAACTTGCTGTATAAAAGAAATAAATTTAAAAAAAAAAACTAAATAAATAACATTTAATAAAATAAAACAGGAAAATAGTTTTTCCCTTCACATAGACGTCTTTATATTAATGCATTATTTCCATGTATATATCTCCAAATTAAAAAAAAAGAGGAATAAATAAAATCTAACTTGAACCAAAAAGAAAAAAAGAAAAAAACAAACAAACAAACAGAACTCACCAGTTATAGAGTGGATAATCGTATCAGGGCACTTACTCCAGTGGTAAAAAAATTCTTAAGTTGGTCAGAGGTGGGAAATCGTCTCCCATGCAGTCAGCAGTGCTCGCCCCCACAAGGAGCATCCTCATTGCAAAGCTGGGGGAATGTGTCGAGGCGTCTGTGAGTAAATGTGAGCTGAGCCCCAGTCCTGCTGCAGCTGAACTCTTCCCACCCTTTCCAGGTAAAACACCTGAATATGTACAAGCACTTGCAAGCCTAGAGGAAGGGCTGTGGAGCCACACTAGCAAGAGCACGCAGGCCGACTTGGTGCCTGCAGGCCAGCCAGGATGGTCCTGGCCCCAGATGCTCTTCTGGAAGCTTTCCATTTCCCTGCCTGAGATACCCCTCCTTCCACAGCACCCACTGCTTTTTTACTTCCTCACCTCTGCCTGGGGAGAAATTCCAGTGGCAGGTATGGGTGACACATCCTCTTCTTTAGCCGGTGGCAGCCTGGCAACTCCTGCAGAAAGTCAAGCAGAGCCCAAATCACACTGGGCCACCCACAAAGCCATGGCCCCTCACTCACTCCCACCACCCCAGCCCCGAAACTGCTGACGGGGCAGAGAATATGGCGTCAGGCACAGCTACAGGGGCTCTTGCTGACTGGAGAGGTGTTTATATTGACCTCAACCCAGGCACACCTGTGGGGGGGGCTGGCAGGCAGTGTCAGGCTGCCCAAATCAGCCAATCCTCACCCCTCAGGGGCTCACAGTTGCAGAAAATGAACCTTGCTAAACGGGTCAGTCCCAAGGAACAGTTGTGGGCTCTGAGAGTCAGGCTAGACAAGGGGCTGCAGCTGCGGCTTGTTTTCTTATCATTTTATCTGGTCCATGAGTGGAAAACAACTTCAAGAAGTCCCTATCCTAATGAGAGGAACCCAGGAGTCAGGGAGAGGAGTGATGGTGGGTGGAGACAGAGGTCTGGTGCCCTGGCTGCAGTGGAAGTGTCTGGAAGACCAGGCAGAGAGAGGCTGCACAGAGTGATAGCCAGGGTCACAGACCTGTCAGAGCTGCTGTTTGTTAGTTCAAGTCCTGCTCTGAGGTGTTCTGTGTCAGCTGTGAGCGACAGGTGAGCTGGGGGTTCTCTGCAAGGTGGGCTATGTGCACAGTTCCTGTGTGTCCAGCCCTGCTGGGGTACCTGCCCAGGGGAGTTCCGTATCCTGGGAAGGGCCTGACTATGAGAGCCCCATGGGCTGCTGGGTAGCTGCACAGGTGATCTCCATACCCTGGGAGGGACTTGAACACGAGAGCCCCGTGGGCTGTGGGGTGCGGGATGCAGCCCAGGTGAGCTCCATATCCTGGGATTGGCCTGACCACGAGAGCCCCATGGGCTGCTGGAGACCTGGTAAAGTATATCAGGACAGTCAGTGAAGCCACCGAGGACATACATCCAGTAGCTCCTATTTCCTACACCCTGCTGGAAATTCTACCATCCACCAGGCCATGGCATTCTGTATTACACTTCAATGATGCCTTCTTCTGTATTCCATTCATCTCAGAGTCACAAGAATTGTTGGCTTGTGAGTGGCAGGACACAACATGCAACACAAGCAATAATGCTGGGCCGTCCTGCACCAATGGTTCAAAAATCCCCACACCATCATTGGGGAAATGTCCTCTAAAGACCTAAAAGTTCTACCTCTGTAAAAGGGAACCCTCCTTCAATATGCAGATGACATTCTGATCGCCAGGCCTACTAAAGACGCCTCTGAACTACCTAGCCAAGAAAGGATAGAAGGTGTCCAAGGAAAAGGCTCAAATATCCCAGGCTCAGGTGACATGCCTGGGCTTCATTCTCACAGATATTCGGAGAAACGCATCCCAGGATAGGGAAGAAGCCATTTGCAGCCTTACCTCTTCTAAAACTAGAAGACAGCTTAGGGGTTCCAGGGGAGGCCAAGGTTTTCTGCATCTGGATCCCTAACTACAGTCTAATAACTGGGCCTCTACATGAAACACTGACATGAAAAGATGATGATCCTTTTGAATAGAATCCAGAAGCAGCCTTTCAAGAATGGAAAGAGCAGTCAATTCAGATCCTTGCCCAGGAACTCACTAATTTAGCTAAACCCTTTGACCTTTACATACCCGGTCACAGGTTAATCGCCCTCGGAGCCTTAGTGCAAAAACTGGGACCACTTGAAATGGAGCAACACAAGAATGCCCTTCAGGTATGATAAACTATGGTCACCAAGGGCTTTGCCCACCGACTCATCAGGCCAGGATACTGGGGTATATAAAAAGCTAGAAATCAGCAGCCCGCAAGGCCAGCTCCCTCCTACGGGAAAAGGACCCCACGTGGTGATCCTAACCACCCATCATGCCCTGAAGTTGCAGGGGTCGCTCTGTGGACAAACTGACCTCGAGTGAGGAGGCCTTCCAACTCCAACCTCCAGAGACAAATGGGGGCATCGGGCCCCCAAGATGACTTGTGTGACCATCACTTGACCTGCAGTTTCTCTCAGAAAACCACAAGACTGTGCCCCGAAAGAGCAGACTACTGCTTGCAGGAATTACTGCACCCAGAAGGGAGCTAATAAGCTTGGCGGGGGAAACATATCACGCTTTCACCATAGAAAACCCTACAGACACCGCAGTGATGGTGGCCAATATGACCAGCTGGACTGCTGTCTACTTCTAAATGCCGTTGACTCAGTGGACGTCATGGTCCTGGATCACCACTGACCCTGGACTGTCTGGGAGTTGCGCGGGCAGGGCTCTGAAACATGGTGCTCTTTGTACATGAATTCAGGGACCTAATTAAAGAAAGCACAGACTACTGGTCAGAGCATCTAGGCTGGCAAAAACCGTCAGCCTAAGGTCGCCAAACAAATGTGGGGTGGGGTGAAACCTGCCACCACAGCATCTTTGCGCATCTCTTTCCTGGACCCTTAAAGGTCATTATAATCTATAACACTTCCAATGCTGGTGCTCAGGCGGACGTGAAGTGAGGCAGGAGTCTTTGGAACAATCAACCTCACCTGGAGGCTGGTGGGGAGACGTTTTGCCCCTCCCCCTAGGTATCAGGGCTGCCACCACAGCATGAAGCAGTTACAAAAGAGGGGTCTGCACCCTCAACACCCCAAGAATGAGGAACGGAACAAAAAGCAGAGGAGGTGTTCATCTCTGGCAACGTTCATTAAAAATTCCTGGGAGATAAAAAGAGAATCTGGGCAATAAAATAAAGTCTAACATGTTTTTCCTTTGTGCTTTGTCTAATTTCACGTGCTCCTAGGGTTCCGCATGCAGAGGTCCCACACCCGGCACTTCAGACCTGATTTCCTAGTGCAGAATGGCTGGGTCGACACCTCAGCTAGCGGAGTCCCATGCAGACTCCACGGCATAGAGCCTGAGCTGCAGCCAACCCAGCCCTTGAGAGCTCCATCTCCTAACTCCCACTGACGCTGCCGGGATCCCTACACAGCAGCCCAGCCCACAGCCTGTGGGGGAGTGCACGCTCTCACCTCTCCATTCTGTTTTCAAAATAATGTTTCCTTTGCTTCTGAACCAAACTCAGTCTTGATCTGTTGGCTCCAATGACACTGGGCTCGGGGACTCCTGTTGGGGTACACTCTGGAGGATCAGTAACAGAAATTGAGAACATTGTAACTTCAATGAACAGATGTGTGGGCCAAACTGTAGTTAACATACAGCAGTGTATAATGCTCGGGTAAAATAAGATTTTTCTAAGACTTACATTTGATAATTCCATCACTTTACTATAAGCAAGTTCAGTGAAGACGTCTGTCTTATTTGTCAGGTCAACATTAGAGAAATGAAGTGATTTATTTCCATGGTTGTACATCGAATACTCTTGGCTGAAACTTCAATCTTGTTTTGAATGCTTTTCCATTGAAAAGGATACCTCTCTTTCAGCTCCCCCATTCCTGAGAAGTATAAAATCTTATAATTTATTATTACCAAAGGGGAAAGGTAGGAAAAGGGATAAATTAACAGTTTGGGATTAACACATACACACTGCTATGTATAAAATAGACCATCAACAAGGAACTACTGTATAGCACAGGGAACTACACTGAATATTTTGCAATAACCTATAAGGGGAAATAATCTGAAAAAGAATCGATATTTTTATTGACATCATCTATCAATGACAGATAAAATGTAACCTAAGCAAGGCCGATGGTGAGCGCTTCTGAACCTGAAGATTTCAATCATCTAAAATTTGGGCTCTGCCTATTTCCCAAGGCCCTTAATGGACATACGTGTAGCCGTAGCTTAAAAATTCCCCAGTTTGGGGTTCGGGGAGGCACTGATTTGGAAAAATCCCTGGTGTTCTCCTTCCATGCACGGGACCCTTCCTACAGCTAAAACATGCCTGTCACACCTAGAGAATGGTACACCGTTTGATCGGAAAGATTTTGGAAAAGGCACCTCATTTCCTCATCGCCTGGTGCACGGGTTCAACCCTCCAGCATCTTTCCTGACAATCTCCTTACTTGGGGATATCAGCACCGTCAACATCCTGTTTCACACAGTTTGGAATTTGTCCAGAGGATGAAGCGGAAGGATGAGAAAAATTTAGAGACAAGTCTTAGGTGTTCAGACAGGCAAATGCCACTCTAATTTCCTATCTGGAAGACAAATTCATCAAAGGCTAGAATTGCCCATGGAAAGAGAATAGGGCTAGAGGAAATCCCGCTGTTTTGTGTCCAGTTTCCAAAAACACAATTTGAAAAATGGAACTCGGGGGCAATAAAATTCATGAAACTGCAGCGTTGAAAATATCTATTGTCGAAAAATGTCTTGAGGTAAGTCACAGAAAAGGACTTGTAAGCAAGGGAGAGTGGCAGGAAACAGATTTGAAGAGGTAGAAAGGACTCCCCATTAAAGCACAAGAAAAGGGGCTGAACATCGCCAATGATGCAGTTGGCCCAAAAGGGCGTATGCATTTTTTTCTGAATATATCCAAGTAAAGGCCATACACACTTTTTATCCAACCAAACAGGTGGGCACTGGAAATCAATACTACAAAATGTATCACTTCACATCAGTCAGAAGGGCCATCCACATAAAGTGTAAACACCAGAAATGCCGGACAGGGTGAGGAGAAAAGGGAGCCCTGTGAGGCTGATAGTGGAAATGTAATGGGCCAACGGCCACTCTGGAGAAGTGTATTGTGTTTGCTAAAACATCTGAAAACTGAGCTACAGAGCATAGGGCACTTGCACTCATGGGCGTATACCTTGGGAAAAACAAAAATGACAGAAAACAGGCACCCCAACGTTTACCACCTCTCTGTTAAAAAGGGCCTCCACTTGGATATAACCTAAATGTCCCTGGAAGGATAAAATGGATAAAAGAGATGGGGTACTTATGTAGAGTGGAATATTACTCATCCAGAAATCAATGAAATAAAGCCAGTTGTAACAACTCTGGAGGAGTTACATACGATCATTCTAAGTGACACATGTCAGAAAGAAAAAGACACATATCATAAGATGCCACTTAAAGGTGGAATCAAAAATGGCTACACATGAAATAAACTACAAAACAGAAACATAGTCAAATATGTAGAAAATAGACATAAGGCTGCTAAATGGGAAAGGTGGGGAATGGTGTGGTATTATCCAGGAGGTTGAAATTAGCAAAGATACCATTCCAAGTACCGAATTGAATAACTGGCAAGGCCTACACGGTACCTCAAAGAACTGCACTCAGTCCACTCAAGTCACTGGAAAATAATACATATGACTCGTAAGCATCTGAGAAAGAATTTATTGTTGTCTCACAGTACATGAATCAAGTGGATGTACAGCAGCAAAAAACAGAGCTTTGAAAATCAGCTGTAACCAATATAAAAATAAATTTAAAAATATTTATAAAAACAGTGAGACAGACAAAAATTCTTACAACTTTTGTTGAAGGGCTACGATGTAACATGGATTGAACACATGTAGACCCACAGCAGGATGATATATAAGGCTGGAAGCTATGCACGCTAAGAGATAAGAGAGGCTGGGTGAGGAAATGCAGACCTTTTAAAGTAATACTGCCTGGTACCCATTCCATGGGTCCCAAATCGGCAGTTTCAAGGGAATCTTCTGACAGCAAAAACATGCCTGGGAAACCGAGATGAATGTACACCGTGTGCTCAGGAAAGGTGTCTAAAATGCACCTCATTTTTGATCTCCTGGTGCTGGGGTTCACCATTCCAGCCACATTACTAACAATCTCCCCACTTGGAGAATCAGCACCTTTAACCTCCTGTTTCACACAGTTTGCAATTTTTGAAGAGGATAAATGGGAAGAGGAGGAAACAGTGAGAGATTAGCTGTAGGAGTTTTGACAGGCACATGTCACTCTAATATCCCTTTAGGAAGAAGAATTAACCAAAGGCTCAGCCTGCCTCCCCAGAACCAGAATAGGGCCGGAATCAATCCAATGGTTTGGCGGCCAGCTCACAAAAATGCGAGTTGCAAAATGGAGCTCAGGAACAGACAATTCAAAGACCTGCAAAGATATAAATGATAACCAACGTCCAAAAATATATTCAGGTAAGGCAACGAAGAGGTTCTGAATGAGAGGCAGAATTGCAGGAAACATTTTTCAAAAGGTAGATTGTACTCACATTTAAAGCATATGAAAAGCAGCAGAATTTCTAAAATGATGCAGTTGGGCAAAAGGGTGTATGCGTTTTTTTCGTGAATATCTTCAGGAAAAAAACACATACAGAGTTTTTGGCCAACCAAGCAAGAGGGAAATGCAAATCCGCACAATAATGAAGTCTCAATTTCCACTGCTCAGAAAGTCCATCCAAAAAATGTGTACAAATCAAAAATGCAGGAGAGGCCATGGAAAACAGGGAGACTCGTCACACTGATGGGTGGGGTATAAATATCCAAGAGCTACTCTGAAGAAGTGTATGCTGTTTCCTAAAACATCTAAAATACAAAGCCCCCGAGCAAAGGGGACTTCAACTCATGGACATATAACTTGGGAAGACTAAATATCAACAAGACACAGGCACCCCAAAGTTTAGGGCTGCTCTGCATACAAGAACCTCAACTTCGGTACACCTAAAGTTTCCCAGGAAAAAGAGAAATGCATAAAGAACTTGTGGTAATTTTGTACAACGGAATATCACTCAGACGTGAAATCAATGTCATAAGGCCAGTAGCAGCATAATGAGAGGATTTAGGTATGATGATTCTAAGGGAAATTAGTCACACAGAAAAAGAATCTTATCATAAGATATCACTTACAGAGGGAATGTCAACATCACAACACATGAACTGAATTAGGAAAGAGAGCAGCGTCTCACATTTAGAAAACACTCTTATGCCTCCTTAAGGGGAAAGGAGAGGTGGGGTGATGCATAAAACCAGAGTTTGATATTAGCACAGGTACCATTCCATAAACCAAATACAGAATAGACAAGACCTACACCTTCCTCAGTGAACGGGACTCAAAACCCCTATTCCCCAGAGAGGAATATATCTGATTAGTAAGAATCTTAAAACCTATGTACTGATATGCCTCTGTAAGGGAATCAAGTGTGTCTAGACCGGCATAAACACGTCAGTGAAAATCAGCTCAACCCCATTATAAAAATGAATTTCAAAAACAAAACAAAAAACAGTGAAATTCTTACACAATTCATTCAGGGGTTCTGATGAAACCTAGAATGACCCTATCTGCAAAGACAGCTGGATGAGACATAAGGCTGGACACTTGGGACTGAGAAGACTGGTGAGATTGGGAGAGAAAATGCAGACCCTTTAAAGTAGTAATGCATGCCACCATTCCATGGGTCCCAAATTTCCAGGTAGAAGGGAATATCACTACAGTTATAACATGTATAGGAAACCTAGAGAATGGACACCCTGTGATGGCGAAAGGTTTCTGAAAGTCTCCTAATTTTTCCTCTCCTTGTGCTACAGTTTGCCATTCCAACTACTTTACTATCAATCTCCCAACTTAGGAGAGTCATCCCCTATAACCTCCTGGTTCGCACAGTTTGCTAATTGTGCAGAGGATGAAAGGAAAGAGGGAGAACAAATCAGAGAGTAGATGTAGGCCTTTGGACGGACACATGTCACTCTAAATTCCCGTCAGGAAGAAGAATTAACCAAAGCCTCAGCCACCCACAGGGAACCAGTATAGCCACCCCTGGAACCAGTATAGGTCCTGAAGCAAAATTATGGATTTGCGGTCAGCTCCCAAAAATGGGATTTGAAAATTGGAGCTCAGGGGCAAAGCAAATCAAAAACCTGCAGAGTTATAAAGGACTACTCTCTTCCAAAAATCTGTTGAGGGAAGGCAAAAAAGCGGACTTGAAAATGAGGCGGAATTGCACAAAACATATATCAAGAGGTAAATTGGAATCGCCTTTAAAGCACAGGAAAGGCATCACAACTTCGAGAATGATGCACTTGCCCAAAAACAGCATATGAATTTTCTCCTGAATATATTCAGGAGAAAAGGCATAGGCCCTTTTTGGCCAAACAAGCAAGCGTGCAATGCAAATCCACACTACAAAGAATTGTCACTTCCCACCGTTCAAAAAGGACATCCGAAAATCTGTAAAAACCAGAAAGGCAAGATAGAGATAACAAGGGCATAAAGCAATATGATCCCAAGGGTTCTGGAGGATTGTGATGACAAGCACATGGAGCATTGTGATGACAAGATTATATATCATTTTGCTGTCAAAGGCATTGTGATGACAAGGTTCATGGAGCACTGTGATGACAAGCGTCATGGAGCATTGTGATTACAGGGTTCATGGAGCATTGGGATGACAAGGGCATGGAGCATTTTGATGACAAGATTCCCGGATCATTGTCTTGTCAGGGTTCATGGAGCATTGTGATGAGAGTGGTCATGGAGCATTGTTATGGCAGAGGTCATGGAGCATTGTGATGAGAACGTCATGGAGCATTGGGCTGAAAATGTTCATGGATTATTGTGATGACAGGGGTCAAGGAGCATTGTGAAGACACGGTACTGGAGCATTGTGATGAGAAGACCATGGAGCCATGTGATGACAAGTCTCATGGAGCATTCTGATGAAAAGGGTCATGGAGCATTGTGATTACAGGGGTCTTGGAGCATTGTGATGACAAGGGCATGGAACATTTGGATGAGAATGTCATGGAGCGTTCTGATGACATGCATCATGGAGCTTTGTGATGACAAGGGCATGGAATATTGTGATTACAGGGCTCTTGGAGCATTGTGATGACAAGGGCAGTGAACAATGGGATGAGAATGTCATGGAGCGTTCTGATGACATGCATCATGGAGCTTTGTGAGGACAAGGGCATGGAACATTGTGATTACAGGGGCCTTGGAGCAATGTGAGGGAAAGGGCATGTAACATTGTGATGAAAAAGGCATGGAGCCTTGTCATGACAGGGTTCAAGGAGCATACTGATGACAAGTGTCAGGGACCATTGTGATGAAAAGGGTATTGAGCATTGTGATGACAAAGATCATGGAGCATTATGATGAGAAGACCATGGATAATTGTGATGACGAGCGTCATGGAGCACAGTAATGACAAGGGGTATGGAGCATTGTGATGACAATGGCATGGAGCATTGTGATGAAAAGTGCATGGAGCATTGTGATGAAAAAGGCATGGAGCCTTTTGGTGACAGGGTTCAAGGAGCATTCTGCCGACAATGTCTGGGAACATTGTGATGACAAGTGTATTGAGAATGGTGATGAAAATGATCATGGAGCATTTTGACAAAAAGGGCATGGAGTATTGTGATGACAGGCATCATGGAGCGTTGTGATGACAAGTGTTATGGAACATTGTGATCACAAGGGTTTGGAGCATTGTGATGATAGAAGTCATGGATAATTTGGTTTTCAAGGAGCATGGAGCATTGGGATGACAAGGGCATGAAGCAATGTGATCCCAAGGTTCATGGAGGATTGTAATGACAATGGTAATGGAGTATTGTGATGACAAGCCAATGGAGCATTGTGATGACAAGGTCATGTAGAATTTTGCTGACACAGGCATGGAGCATTGTGATGATAAGGGTCATGGAGCACTGTGATGAGAAGCATCACGGATCATTGTGATTACAGGGGTCATGGAGCATAGGGATGGCAAGGCCATGGATCATTGTGATGACAAGTGTCATGGAGCATTGGGCTGAAAATGTTCATGGAGCATTGTGATGACTAGGGAATGGTGCATTGTGATGACAAGAGTCCCGGATCACTGTGTTGTCAGGGGTCATGGAGCGTTGTGATGACAGTGGTCATGGAGCATTGTGATGATAGGTATCATGAAGCATTGTGATGAGAATTTCCTGGAGAATTGGACTGAAAATGTTCAGGAAGTATTGTGAGGACTGGGGTCATGGAGCATTGTGATGACAAGGGAATGGAGCACTGTGATGAAAAGTTCCTGGAGAATTGTGATGAGAAGACCATGGAGCCTTGTAATAACAAGTCTCATGGAGCATTCTGATGAAAAGGGGCATGGAGTATTGTGATTACAGGGGTCTTGGAGCATTGTGATGACAAGGGCATGGAGCACTGTGATTACTGGTGTCTTGGAGCATTGTGATGAAATTGGCATGGATCATTGTTATGAAAATGGTATGGAGCCTTCTCATGACAGGGTTCCAGGAGCATACTGATGACAAGTGTCAGGGAGCATTGTGATGACAAGTTTATAGAGCATTGTGATGACAAAGGTCATGGAGCACTGTGATGAGAAGAGCATGGATAATTGTGATGATGAGCGTCATGGGGCGTTGTGATGATAAGTGTTATAGAACATTGTGTTCACAAGGATTTGGAGCATTGTGATGAGAGAGATGATCGAATATTTTTATTTCATTGTGATGACAAGAGCCTGAAGCATTATGATGATGGGCATGGTGCATTTTGATGACAGGGTTCATGAAGCATTGAGATGCAAAGGGGCATGGAGCATTGTGATTAGAGGGTTCATGGAGCATTGTGATGACAGTGGCATGGAGCATTGGGATGCCAAGGGTCATGGAGCTTTGTGATGACAAAAGTCATGGAGCAATTTGATGACAAGGGGTGGTGCAATGTGATGAGAATGGCAGGGAGCAGTGTGATGACAGGGTCATAGAGCAATTTGATGAAAAGTGTCATGGAATATTTTGATGACAGGGGTTATGGAACATTGTGATGTCAGTGGTCATCGAACTTTGTGATGATAATTGCATGTAGCATTGCAAAGACAGGAGTCATGGAATATTGTGATGACAGTGGTGAGGGAGTATTGTGATGAATAGTGATGTAACATTGTGATATCTGTGGTGAGAGAGCATTTTGATGAGAAATGCATGGAGAATTGTGATGACAAGATTTATGGAGCATTGTGGTGACAAGATTGTGGAGCACTGTGATGACATGTGCAGGGTGCATTGTGATGACATGGGTCATGGTGCATTGTGCTGACAAGCGCATGGAGCATTGTGATGACAAGGGTCATGGAGCAGTGTGCTGAGGAAGGCATAGAGCATTGTGATGACAAGGGTCAAAGAGCATTGTGATGAAAATTTCATGGAGCATTGTGGTTAAATATGTCACAGAGACTGTGGATGACGAGGGCATGGACCATTGTGATGACAAAGTTCTTGAAGCATTGTGATGAATCGATTCATGGAGCATTGTGATGACAGGAGTCATGGAGCATTGTGATAACAAGGGCATGGAGCATTGTGATGACAAGGGCAGGGAACATTGGTCTAATAAGTTTCATGGATTATTGCGATGACAGTTGGAATGGCGCATTGTGATGACAAGGGCATGGAGCATTGTGATGACCATGTCATGCAGTATTGTGAAGACAGGTGTCAGGGAGCATAGTGATGACATATGTAATGGCCCATTGTGATGACAATGGCATGGAGCATTGTGATGCCAAGTGTCATGGAGGATTCTGATGACAATGGAAATGGAGCATTGTGATGACAATGGTTTGGAGCATTGCGATGACAAGTGTCAGGGAGCATTGTGCTGACAAGTGCATGGAGAATTGTGATGACAAGCGTCATGGAGCATTCTGATGACAATCTTGTGGAGTATTTTGATGACAATGGCATGGATCATTGTGATGAAAACGGCATGGGCATTGTGATGAAAAAGGCATGGAACATTTTCGTGAAAGGGTTCAAGGAGCATTCTGATGAAAAGTGTCAGGGAGCATTGTGATGACAAGTGTATTGAGAATTGTGATGACAAAGGTCATGGAGCATTGTGATGAAAAAGGCATGGAGTAATGTGATGACAGGCATCTTAGAGTGTTGTGATGACAAGTGCTATGAATCATTGTGATCACAAGGGTTTGGAGCATTGTGATGACAGAGGTCATGGATCATTTAGATTTCAAGGAGCATGGAGCATTGTGATGACAAGGGCATGAAGCAATGTGATCCCAAGGTTCATGGAGGACTGTGATGACAATGGGAATGGAGTATTGTGATGACAAGCGCATAGAGCATTGCAATGACAAGGTCAGGTAGTATTTTGCTGACAAAGGCATGGAGCATTGTGATGACAGGTGTCATGGAGCACTGTGATGACAAGCGTCACGGAGCATTGTGAATACAGGGTTCATGGAGCATTGGGATGACAAGGGCATGGATGATTGTGATGACAAGTGTCATGGAGCATTGGGCTGAAAATGTTCATGGAGTATTGTGATGACAGGGGTCATGGAGCATTTTGATGAGAAGGTCATGGAGCATTGGGCTGAAAATGTTCATGGAGTATTGTGATGACAGGAATCATGGAGCATTTTGATGACATGTTCCTGGAGCACTTTGATGAGAAGACAATGGAGACTTGTGATGACATGTCTCATGGAGCATTCTCATGAAAAGGGACATGGAGCATTGTGATTACATTGGTCTTGGAGCATTGTTATGACAAGGGCATGGTGCATTGTGATGAGAAGGCCATGGAGCATTCTGATGACATGCATCATTGAGCTTTCTGATGACAAGGGCATGGAGCATTGTGATTACAGGTGTCTTGGAGCATTGTGATTAAAATGGCATGGATCATTGTGATGAAAAAGGCATGGAGATTTGTCATGACAGGGTTAATGGAGCATACTGATGACAAGTGTCAGGGAGCATTGTGATAACAAGTGTATTAAGCATTGTGATGACAAAGGTCATGGAGCATTGTGATGAAAAGACCATGGATAATTGTGATGATGAGCGTCAAGGGGTGTTGTGATGATAAGTGTTATGGAACATTGTGATCACCAGGGTTTGGAACATTGTGATGACAGAGGTCATGGAGCATTTTGATTTCATTGTGATGACAATAGCCTGAAGCATTATGATGATGGGCATGTTCCATTGTGATGACAGGTTTCATGGAGCATTGAGATGAAAAGACGCATGGAGCATTTTGATTACAAGGGTCTTGGAGCATTGTGATGACAAGGGCATGGAGAATTTTGATGACAGGGCCATGGAACATTCTGATGACATGCGTCATGTAGCTTTTTGATGACAAGGGCATGGAGCATTCTGATTAGATGGGTCGTGGAGCATTGTGATGACAAGTGTCATGGAGCCTTGTGATGACAAGGCCGTGGAACATTGTGATGGCAGGTGTCATGGAGCATAGTTATGACAGAGGTAAAGGAGCATTGTGATGAGAAGGGCATGGAGCATTGATCTGAAATGATTCATGGATTATTGTGATGAGAGTGGGCATAGAGCATTGTGATGATAAGGGCATGGAACACTGTGATACATGGGTCATGGAGGATTGTAATGACAAGGGCATGGGGCATTGTGATGAGAAGGGCATCGAGCATTGTGATTACAAGTGTCATGGAGCTTTGTGATGACAAGGGCATGGAGTAATGTGATGAGAGGGTTCATGGAGCATTCTGATGACAATGACATCGAGCATTGTGATGCCGGGGGTCATGGAGCTTTGTGATGACAAAGGTCTTGGAGCATTTTGATGACAAGTGCATGGTGCATTGTGATGAGAATGGCAGGGAGTATTTTGATGCCAGGGTCATGCAGCAATTTGACGAAAAGTGTATTGGAACATTTTGATGACAGGGGTTATAGAACATTGTGATGTCAGGGGTCAAGGAACATTGTGATGATAAGGGGATGTAGCATTGTGATGACAGGGGTCATGGGACATTGTGATTACAGGGGTGAGGGAGTATTGTGACGACTAGTGATGAAACACTGTGATATCTCTGGTGAGAGAGCATTTTGATGAGAAGTGTATGGAGCATTGTGATTCCAAGGTTTATGGATCATTGCAATGACAAGTTTCTGGACCATTGTGATGAAAAGCGAATGGCACATTGTGAAGACAAGGGTCATGGAACATTTTTCAAACAAAGGCATGGAGCATTTTGATGACAATGGTCACGGAGCATTGTGATGAAAACGGCATGGGGCATTGTGATGAAAATGGCATGGAGCCTTTTCGTGACAGGTTTCAAGGAGCATTCTGATGACAAGTGTCAGGGAGCATTTTGATGACAAGTGAACTGAGCATTGTGATGACAAAGGTCATGGAGCATTGTGATGAAAAGTGCATGGAATTTTGTGATGACAGTCATCATGGAGCATTGTGATGACAAGTGTTATGGAACTTTGGGATCACAATGGTTTGGAGCATTGTGATGACAGAGGTCATGGATCATTTTGATTTCAAGGAGCATGGAGCATTGTGATGACAAGGGCATGAAGCAATGTGATCCCAATGTTCATGGAGGATTGTGATGACAATGGAAATGGAGTATTTTGATGACAAGCACATAGAGAATTGTAATGACAAGGTCATGTAGCATTTTGCTGACAAAGTCATGGAGCATTGTGATGACAGGTGTCATGGAGCACTGTGATGGCAAGCGTCACAGAGCATTGTGAATTCAGTGGTCATAGAGCATTGGGATGACAAGGGCATGGATCATTGTGATGACAAGCTTCAGGGAGCATTGGGCTGAAAATGTTCATGGAGTATTGTGAAGACAGTGGTCATGGAGTTTTGTGATGACAGAGGTCAAGGAGAATTTTGATTTCATTGTGCTGACAATAGCCGGAAGCAATATGATGATGGGCATGATGCATTGTGATGACAGGGTTCATGGAGCATGGAGATGAATAGGGGCATGGAGCATTGTGATTACAGGGGTCTTGGAGCACTGTGATGACAAGGGCAGGGCGCATTTAATGAGAAGGCCATGGAACATTCTGATGACATGTTTCATGGTGCTTTGTGATGACAAGGGCATGGAGCATTGTGATTATAGGGGTCTTGGAGCATTGTGATGAAAAGGCCATGGAACATCGTGATGGATGGGGTCATGGAGCACTGTTATGAGAGGTGTAATGGATCATTGTGATGAGAAGGGCATGGAGTATTGTGATTACAAGTTTTATGGAGCATTGCAATGAGAAAATTGTGGACCGTTGTGATGAAATGTGCGTGGCAAATTGTGATGAAAAGGGTCATGGAGCATTTTTTTGACAAAGGCATGGAGCATTGTGATGACAAGGGTCACGGAGCATTGTGATGAAATGTTCATGGAGCATTGTGGTTACAAATGACACAGAGCCTTGTGATGACGCAGGCATGGAGAATTGTGATGACAAATGTTATGAAGCATTGTGATGACTGGAGTCACGGAGCATTGTGATGACAGTAGTCATGGTGCATTGTGATGACAAGGGCATGGAGCATTGTGATGACAGGGGCATGGAGCATTCGACTGACAACTTTCATAGATTATTGTGACGACAGTGGACATGGTGCATTGTGATGACAAGGACATGGATCATAGTGATGAGAAGGTCATGGAGTATTGTGAAGACAGATGTCAGGGAGCATTGTGATGACATATGTCATGGTCCATTGCGATGACAATGCCAGGGAGCCTTGTGATGCCAAATGTAATGGAGGATTGTGTTGACAAATATAATGGAGCACTGTGATGACTAGGGCTTGGGGCATTATGATGACAAGGGCCATTGAGAATTTTTAGGACAAGGTCGTGAAGCATTGTGATGACAATGTCCTGGGGCATTGTGATGAGAAAAACATGGAGCCTTGTGATGACAAATCTCATGGAGCATACTGATGAAAATGGACATGGACCATTGTGATTACAGGCGTCTTGGAACATTGTGATGGCATGTGCATGGAGCATTGTGAGGAGAAGGCCTAGAGCATTCTGAAGACATGCGTCTTTTAGCTTTGTGATGACAAGGGCATGGAGCATTGTGATTACATGGGTCTTGGAGCACTGTGATGAAAAAGCATGGAGCCTTGTCATGACAGGGTTCAAGGAGCATACAGACAACAAGTGTCAGGGAGCATTTTGATGACAAGTGTATTGAGCATCGTGATGACAAAGGTCATGGAGCATTGTGATGAGAAGACCATGGATAACTGTGATGACGAGCGTCATGGAGCATTGTGATGACAAGTGTTTTGGAATATTGTGATCAAAAGCGTTTGGAGCATTGTTATGACAGAGGTCATGGAGCATTTTGATTTCATTGTGATGACAATAGCATGAAGCATTATGATGATGGTCATGGTGCATTGTGATGACAGGGTTCATGAATCATTGAGATGAAAATGGGCATGGATCATTGTGGTTACAGGGTTCTTGGAGCATTGTGATGAGAAGGGTCATGGAGCATTGTGTTGACAAGGCCATGGAATATCGTGATGGCAGGGGTCATGGATCATGGGTATGACAGGGATAATGGAGCATTGTGATGGCATGGCAAGGAGCATTGTGATGAGAAAGCCATGGAGCATTCTGATGATATGTGTCATGGAGGTTTGTGATGACAAGGACATGAAGCAATGTGATGAGAACCTTAATGGAGCATCGTGATGAAAATGACATGGAGCATTTTGATGACAAGTGCGTTGTGCATTGTGATGAGAAGGGTAGGGAGCATTGTGATGACAGGGTCATGGAGCAATTTGATGAAAAGTGTCATGGAACATTTTGATGACAGTGGTAATGGAACATTGTGATGCCAGGGGTCATCGAACATTGTGATGATAAGTGCATGTAGCATTGTGATGACAGGAGTCATGGCACATTTTGATGACAAGTGTGAGGGAATATTGTGACGAATAGTGATGTAACATTGTGATATCAGTGGTGAGAGAGCATTTTGGTGAGAAGTCCATGGAGCATTGTGATGACAAGTTTCATGGAGCATTGTGATGTCAAGATTGGGGAGCACTGTGATGATAAGCGCATGGTGCATTGGGATGAAATGTGTCATGGAGCATTGTGCTGACAAGTGCATGGAGCATTGTGATGACAAGGGTCAAAGAGCATTGTGATGAAAAGTTCATAGAGCATTGTGGTTAAAATGGTCACAGAGACTGTTGATGACGAGGTCATGGACCATTGTGATGACAAAGGTCATGAAGCATTGTGATAACAAGTGCATGGAGTATTGTGATGACAAGGACATGGAGCATTGGTCTAATAAGTTTCATGGATTATTGCGATGACAGTTGGAATGGCGCATTGTGATGCCAAGGGCATGGAGCATTGTGATGACCAGGTCATGCAGTATTGTGAAGACAGGTGTCAGGGAGCATTGTGATGACATATGTAATGACCCATTGTGATGACAATGGCATGGAGCATTTTGATGACAGGGTCATGCAGCTATATGATGAAAAGTGTAATGGAACATTTTGATGACAGGTGTTATAGAACATTGTGATGCCAGGGGTCATGGATCTTTGGGATGAAAATGGTCATGGAGCATTTTGATGACAGGGGTTATGGAACATTGTGATGTCATGGGTCATGGAACATTGTGCAGATAAGGGGATGTAGCATTGTGATGACAGGGGTCAAGGAACATTGTTATAACAGGGATGAGGGAGGATTGTGATGACTAGTGATGGAACATTGTGATATCTCATGTGAGAGAGCATTTGGATGAGAAGTTCATGGAGCATTGTGATTACAAGGTTTATGGAGCATAGCGATGATGTTTGTGGATCATTGTGATGAAAAGCACATGGCACATTGTGAGGACAAGGGTCATGGAGCATTGTTCTGACAAAGGCATGGAGCATTCTGATGACAAGTGTCACAGAGAATTGTGATGAAAAGTTCATGGAGCATTGTGGTTAAAATGGTCACAGAGCCTTGTGATATCGCGGGTATGGACCGTTGTGATGACAAACGTCATGAAGCATTGTGATGACTGGAGACACGGGGCAGTGTGATGACAGGAGTCATGGAGCATTGTGATGACAAGGGCATGGAGCACTGTGATGACAGGGGCATGGAGCATTGGTCTGAAAAGTTTCATTGATGATTGTGATGACAGTGGACATGGTGCATTGTGATGACAAGTGCATGGAGCATTATGATGACAAGGTTATGGAGTATTGTGAAGACAGATGTCAGGGAGCATTGTGATGACATATGTCATGGTCCATTGTGATGACAATGGCATGGAGCATTGTAATGCGAAATGTAATGGAGGATTGTAATGACAAATAGAATGGAGAATTGTGATGACTACGGCTTGGAGCATTATGATGACAAGGGCCATTGAGAATTTTCATGACAATGTCGTGAAGCATTGTGAAGACAAGTTCCTGGAGCATTGTGATGAGAAATCCTTGGAGCCTTGAGATGACAAGTCTCATGGAGCATACTGATGAAAAGGGGCATGGAGCATTCTGATTACAGGGGTCTTGGAACATTGTGATAACAAGGGCATGGAGCAGTGTGATGACAAGGGCATGGAGCATTGGTCTAATAAGTTTCATGGATTATTGTGATGACAGTTGGAATGGCGCATTGTGATGACAAGGACATGGAGCATTGAGATGACCAGGTCAGGCAGTATTGTGAAAAGAGGTGTCTCGGAGCATAGTGATGACATATGTATTAGCCCATTGTGATGACAATGGCATGGAGCATTTTGATGCCAAGTGTCATGGAGGATTCTGATGACAAAAGTAATGGAGCATTGTTATGACAATGGCTTGGAGCATTGTGATGACAAGGGTCAGGGAGCATTGTGCTGACAAGTGCGTGTAGAATTGGAATGACAAGTGTCATGGAGCACTCTGATGACAAGCTTGTGGAGTATTTTGATGACAATGGAATGGAGCATTGTGATGAAAACGGCATGGGGCTTTGTGAAGAAAAAGGCAAGGAACCTTTTCGTGACAGGGTTTAAGGAGCATTCTGACGACAAGTGTCAGGGAGCATTGTGATGACAAGTGCATTGAGAATTGTGATGACAAAGGTCATGGAGCATTGTGATGAAAAGGGCATGGAGTATTGTGATGACAGGCATTATGGAGCACTGTGATGAAAAGTGTTATGGAACACTGTGATCACAAGGGTTTGGAGCATTGCAATGACAGAGGTTATGGATCATTTTGATTTCAAGGAGCATGGAGCATTGTGATGACAAGGGCATGAAGCAATGGGATCCCAAGGTTCATGGAGGATAGTGATGACAATGGTAATGCAGTATTGTGATGACAAGCACATAGAGCATTGTAATGACAAGGTCATGTAGCATTTTGCTGACAAAGGCATGGAGCATTGTGATGACAGGTGTCATGGAGCACTGTGATGACAAGCGTCACAGAGCATTGTGAATACAGGGGTCATGGAGCATTGGGATGACAAGGGAATGGATCATTGTGATGCCAAGGGTCATGGAGAATTGGGCTGAAAATGTTCATGGAGTATTGTGATGAAAGGGGTCATGGAGCATTGTGATGACTAGGGAAAGGATCATTGTGATGACAGGAGTCCCGGATCATTGTGTTGTCAGGTGTCATTGAGTGTTGTGATGACTGTGATCATGGAGCATTGTGATGATATTGGTCTTGGAGCATTGTGATGAGAAGGTCATGGGGCATTGGGCTGAAAATGTTCATGGAGTATTGTGATGACAGGCTTCATGGAGCATTGTGATGACAAGGGAATGGAGCATGGTGATGACAAGGTCCTGGAGTATTGTGATGAGATGACCATAGAGACTTGTTATGACAAGTCTCATGGAGCATTCTGATGAAAAGGGGCATGGAGCATTGTGATTACAGGGGTCTTGGAGCATTGTGATGACAGGGGCATGGAGCATTGTGTGGAGAAAGCCATGGAACATTCTGATGACATGCGTCATGGAGCTTTGTGATGACAAGGGCATGGAGCTTTGTGATTACAGGGGTCTTGGTGCATTGTGATGACAAAGGTAATGGAGAATTGTGATGAGAAGGGAATGGAGCATTGTGATTAAAAGGTTTATGGAGCATTTCGATGACAAATTTCTGGACCGTTGGGATGAAAAGCGTGTCGCACATTGTGATGAAAAGTGTCATGGAGCATTTTTCTGACAAAGGCATGGAGCATTGTGATGACAAGTGTCACGGAGCATTGTGATGAAAAGTTCATGGAGCATTGTGGTTACAAAGGTAACAGTGCCTTGTGATGACACTGGTATCGACCATTGTGATGACAAATGTTATGAAGAATTGTGATGACTGGAGTCACGGAGCATTGTGATGACATGTGTCATGGAGCATTGTGATGACAAGCGTCACGGAGCATTGTGAATACAGGGGTCATGGAGCATTAGGATGACAAGGGCATGGATCATTGTGATGACAAGGGTCATGGAGAATTGGGCTGAAAATATTCCTGGAGTATTGTGATGACGGGGGTCATGGAGCATTGTGATGACAATGGAATGGAGCATGGTGATGACAAGGTCCTGGAGCATTGTGATGAGATGACCAGGGAGACTTGTGATGACAAGTTTCATGGAGCATCCTGATGAAAAGCGGCATGGAGCATTGTGATTACAGGGGTCTTGGAGCATTGTCATGACAAGGGCAAGGAGCATTGTGAGGAGAAGGCCATGGAACATTCTGATGACATGTGTCATGGAGCTTTGTGATGACAAGGGCATGGATCATTGTGATGACCATGTCATGCAGTATTGTGAAAAGTGGTGTCACGGAGCATTGTGATGACATATGTATTGGCCCATTGTGATTACAATGGCATGGAGCATTGTGATGCAAATTGTCATGGACGATTTTGATGACAGAGGTAATGGAGCATTTTGATGACAATGGCTTGGAGCATAGTGATGACAAGGTTCAGGGAGCATTGTGCTGACAAGTGCAAGGAGAATTGTGATGGCAAGAGTCATGGAGCATTCTGATGACAAGCTTGTGGAGTATTTTGATGACAACGGCATGGAGCATTGTGATGAAAATGGCATGGGGATTTGTGATGAAAAATGCAAGCAGCCTTTTCGTGACAGGGTTCAAGGAGCATTTTGACGACAAGTGTCAGGGAGCATTGTGATGACAAGTGTATTGAGAAATGTGATGACAAAGGTCATGGAGCATTGTGATGACAAGGGCATGGAGCATTGTGATTACAGGGGTTTTGGAGCATTGTGATGAGAAGGGGCATGGAGCCTTGTGATGACAAGGCCGTGGAACATTTTGATGGCAGGGGTCATGGAGCATTTTTATGACATAGGTAATGGAGCATTGTGATGAGAAGGGCATTGAGCATTGGTCTGAAATATTTCATGGATTATTGTGATGAGAGTGTGCATGGAGCATTGTGATGACAAGGGCATGGTACACTGTGATACATGGGTCATGGAGGATTGTAATGACAAGGGCATGGAGCATTGTGATGAGAAGGGCATCGAGCATTGTGATGACAAGGGTCATGGAGCTTTGTGATGACAAAGGTCATGGAGCATTTTGATGACAAGTGTGTTGTGCATTGTGATTAGAAGGGCAGGGAGCATTTTGATGACAGGGTCATGCAGCAATTTGATGAAAAGTGTAATGGAACATTTTGATGACAGGGGTTATAGAACATTGTGTTGCCAGGGATCATGGAGTTTTGGGATGAAAAGGGTCTTCAGCATTTTGATGACAGGGGTTATGGAACATTGTGATGTCAGGGGCAAACGAACATTGTGCTGATAAGGGGATGTAGCATTGTGAAGACAGGGGTCATGGAACATTGTGATAACAGGGTTGAGCGAGGATTGTGATGACTAGTGATGGAACATTGTGATATCTCATGTGAGAGAGCATTTGGATGAGAAGTTCATGGAGCATTGTGATTACAAGGTTTATGGAGCATAGCGATGAGAAGGTTGTGGATCATTGTGATGAAAAGTGCATGGCACATTGTGATGACAAAAGTCATGGAGCATTGTTCTGACAAATGCATGGAGCATTTTGATGACAAGGGTCACGGGGCATTGTGATGAAATGTTCGTGGAGCATTGGGGTTACAAAGGTAACAGAGCCTTGTGATGATGCGGGCATGGACCATTGTGATGACAAACGTTATGAAGCATAGTGATGACTGGAGTCACGGAGCATTGTGATGACAGGGGTCATGGAACATTGTGATGACAAGGGCATGGAGCATTGTGAAGACAAGGGCATGGAGTATTGTGAAGACAGGTGTCAGGGAGCACTGTGATGACCTATGTAATGGTCCATTGCGATGACAATAGCATGGAGCATTGTGATGCCAAATATAATGGAGAATGTGATGACAAATATAATGGAGCATTGTGATGACTAGGGCTTGGAGCATTATGTTGACAAGGGCCATTGAGAATTTTCATGACAATATCGTGAAGCATTGTGTTGACCAGGTCCTGGAGCATTGTGATGAGAAAACAATGGAGGCTTGTGATGACAAATCTCAAGGAGCATACTGATGAAAAGGGGACTGGAGCATTCTGATTACATGGGACTTGGAACATTGTGATACAAGGGCATGGAGCATTGTGATGACAAGGGCATGCAGTACTGTGAAGAGAGGTGTCAGTGAGCATTGTGATGATATATGTAATGGCCCATTGTGATGACAAAGGCATGGAGCATTGTGATGTCAAGTGTCATGGAGGATTCTAATGACAAAAGTAATGGAGCATTGTGATGACAAGTGTTTGGAGCATTGTGATGACAAGGGTCAGGGAGCATTGTGCTGACAAGTGCATGGATAATTGTGATGACAAGAGACATGGAGCATACTGATGACAAGCTTGTGGAGTATTTTGATGACAATTGCATGGAGCATTGTGATGAAAATGGCATGGGGCCTTGTGATGAAAAGGGAATGGAGCCTTTTGCTGACAGGGTTCAAGAAGCACTCTGACGACAATGTCAGGGAGCATTGTGATGACAAGTGTATTGAGAATTGTGATGACAAAGGTCATGGAGCATTGTGATGAAAAGGGCATGGAGTATTGTGATGACAGGCATCATGGAGCTTTGTGATGACAAGTGTTACGGAACATTGTGATCACAAGGGTTTGGAGCATTGTGATGACAGAGGTCATGGATCATTTTTATTTCAAGGAGCAGGGAGCATTGTGAAGACAAGGGCATGAAGCAATGTGGTCCCAAGTTTCATGGAGGATTGTGATGACAATGGTAAAGGAGTATTGTGATGACATGCGCAAAGAGCATTGTAATGACAAGGTCATGTAGCATTTTGCTGACAAAGGCATGGAGCATTGTGATGACAAGTTGCATGGAGCACTGTGATGACAAGCGTCACGGAGCATTGTGAATACATGTGTCATGGAGCATTGGGATGACAAGGGCATGGATCATTGTGATGACAAGTGTCATGGAGCATTGGGCGGAAAATGTTCATGGAGTACTGTGATGACAGGGGTCATGTAGAATTTTAATTTCATTGTGCTGACAATAACGGGAAGCATTATGATGATTGGCATGATGCATTGTGATGACAGGGTTCATGGAGCATTGAGATGAAGAGGGGCATGGAGCATTGTGATTACTGGGGTCTTGGAGCATTGTGATGACAAGGGCATAGAAAATTGTGATGACAGGTGTCATGGAGCATTGTTATGACAGGGGTAATGGAGCATTGTGATGAGAAGGGCATGGAGCATTGTGATTACAAGGTTCATGGAGCATTGTGATGACAAATTTGTGGACCGTTGGGATGAAAAGTACGTGGCACATTGTGATGACAAGGGTCATGGAGCATTTTTTTGACAAAGACATGGAGCATTGTGATGACAAGGGTCACGGAGCATTGTGATGAAAAGTTCATGGAGCATTGTGGTTACAAAGGTTACAGAGCCTTGTGATGACGTGGGTATCGCCCATTGTGATGACAAATGTTATGAAGAATTGTGATGACTGGAGTCATGGAGCATTGTGATGACAGGGGTCATGGAGCATTGTGATGAAAAGGACATGGAACATTGTGCTGAGAAAGGCATAGAGCATTGTGATGACATGTGTCATGGAGCACTGTGATGACAAGCGTCACAGACCACTGAGAATACAGGGGTCATGGAGCATTAGGATGACAAGTGCATGGATCATTGTGATGACAAGTGTCATGGAGAATTGGGCTGAAAATGTTCCTGGAGAATTGTGATGACAGGTGTCATGGGGCATTGTGATTACAGGGGTCTTGGAGCATTATGATGACAAAGGTCCCAGATCATTAGGTTGTCAGGTGTCATGGAGTGTTGTGATGACAGTGGTCATGGAGCATTGTGATGATATTGTTCATGGAGCATTGTGATGAGAAAGTCATGGAGCAGTGGGCTGAAAATATTCATGGAGTATTGTGATGACAGGGGTCATGGAGAATTGTGATGACAACGGAATGGAGTATGGTGATGACAAGTTCCTGGAGCATTGTGATGAGATGACCATGGAGACTTGTGAGGACAAATCTCATGGAGCATTCTGATGATAAGGGGCATGGAGCATTGTGATTACAGGGGTCTTGGAGCATTGTGATGACAAGGGCATGGAGCATTGTGAGGAGAAGTCCATGGAACATTCTGATGACATGCGTCATGGAGTTTTGTGATGACAAGTGCATAGAGCATTGTGATTACAGGGGTTTTGGAGCATTGTGATGACAAGGGTCATGGAGCCTTGTGATGACAAGGCCGTGGAACATTGTGATGGCAGGGGTCATGGAGAATTGTTATGACAGAAATAATGGAGCATTGTGATGAGAAGGGCATTGAGCATTGGTCTGAAATGTTTCATGGATTATTGCGATGAGAGTGGGCATGGAGCATTGTGATGACAAGGGCACGGAACACTGTGATACATGGGTCATGTAGGATTGTAATGACAAAGGCATGAAGCATTGTGATGGGAAGCGCATCGAGCATTGTGATGACAAGTGTCATGGTGCTTTGTGATGACAAGGTCATGGAGCCATGTGATGAGAGGGTTCATGGAGCATTGTGATGACAATGACATGGAGCATTGTGATGCCAAGGGCCATGGAGCTTTGTGATGACAATGGTCATGGAGCATTTTGATGACAAGTGTGTGGTGCATTGCGATGAGAAAGGCAGGGAGCATTTTGATGACAGGGTCATGCAGCAATTTGATGAAAAGTGTAATGGAACATTTTAATGACAGGGGTTATGAACATTGTGATGCCAGGGGTCATGGATCTTTGGGATGAAAAATGTCATGGAGCATTTTGATGACAGGGGTTATGGAACATTGTGATGTCAGGGGTCATGGAACATTGTGCAGATAAGGGGATGTAGCATTGGGATGACAGGGGTCATGGAACATTGTGATAACAGGGGTGAGGGAGGATTGTGATGACTAGTGGTGGAACATTGTGATATCTCATGTGAGAGAGCATTTGGATGAGAAGTTCATGGAGCATTGTGATTACAAGGTTTATGGAGCATAGCTATGACAAGGTTGTGGATCACTGTGATGAAAATTGCATGGCACATTGTGAAGACAAAGGTCATGGAGCACTGTTCTGACAAAGGCATGGAGCATTGTGATGACAAGGGTCACAGAGCATTGTGATGAAAATTTCATGGAGCATTGTGGTTAAAATGGACACAGAGCCTTGTGATGACGTGGGCATGGACCGTTGTGATGACAAACGTTATGAAGCATTGTGATGACTGGAGTCACGGGGCATTGTGATGACAGGGGTCATGGAGCATTGTGATGACAAGGGCATGGAGCACTGTGATGACAGGGGCATGGAGCATTGGTCTGACAAGTTTCATAGATTATTGTGATGACAGTGGACATGGTGCATTGTGATGACTAGGGCATGGAGCATTTTGAGACAAGGTCATGGAGTATTGTGAAGACAGGTGTCAGGGAGCATTTTGATGACCTCTGTCATGGTCCACTGCGATGACAATAGCATGGAACATTGTGATGCCAAATGTAATGGAGGATGTGATGACAAATATAATGGAGCATTGTGATGACTAGGGCTTTGAGCATTATGTTGACAAGGGCCATTGAGAATTTTCATGACAATGTCGTGAAGCATTGTGATGACAAGGTCCTGTAGCATTGTGATGAGAAAACCATGGAGGCTTGTGATGACAAATCTCAAGGAGAATACTGATGAAAAGGGGCGTGCAGCATTCTGATTACAGGGGACTTGGAACATTGTGATACAAGGGCATGGAGCATTGTGATGACAAGTGCATGCAGTACTGTGAAGAGAGGTGTCAGCGAGCATTGTGATGACATATGTAATGGCCCATTGTGATGACAAAGGCATGGAGCATTGTGATGCCAAGTGTCATGGAGGATTCTGATGACAAAGGTAATGGAGCATTGTGATGACAATGGCTTGGAGCATAGTGATGACAATTTTCAGGGATCATTGTGCTGACAAGTGCATGGAGAATTGTGATGACAAGGGTCATGGATCATTCTGATGACAAGCTTGTGGAGTATTTTGATGACAATGGCACGGAGCATTGTGATGAAAACGGCATGGGGCTTTGTGAAGAAAAATGCATGGAGCCTTTTCGTGACATGGTTCAAGGAGCATTCTGATGACAAGTGTCAGGGAGCATTGTGATGACAAGTGTATTGAGAATTGTGATGAAAAAGGTCATGGAGCATTGTGATGAAAAGGGCATGGAGTATTGTGTTGACAGGCATCATGGAGCGTTGTGATGACAAGTGTTATGGAACTTTGTGATCACAAGTGTTTGGAGCATTGTGATGACAGAGGTCATGGATCATTTTGATTTCAAAGATCATGGAGCATTGTGATGACAAGGGTATGAAGCAATGTGATCCCAAGGTTCATGGAGGATTGTGATGACAATGGTAATTGAGTATTGTGATGACAAGCACATAGAGCATTGTAATGAGAAGGTCATGTAGCATTTTTCTGAAAAAGGCATGGAGCATTTTGATGACAGGTGTCATGGAGCACTGTGATGACAAGCGTCACGGAGCATTGTGAATATATGGGTCATGGAGCATTGGGATGACAAGGACATGGATGATTGTGAGGACAAGTGTCCCGGATCATTGTGTTGTCAGGTGTCATGGAGCGTTGTGATGACAGTGGTCATGGAACATTTTTATGATATTTGTCATGGAGCATTTTGATGAGAAGTTCATGGAGCATTAGGCTGAAATTGTTCATGAAGTATTGTGATGACAGGGGTCATGGAGCATTGTGATGACAAGGGAATGGAGCATGCTGATGAAAAGGTCCTGGAGCACTGTGATGAGAAGAACATGGAGACTTGTGATGACAAGTCTCATGGAGCATTCTGATTAAAAGGGGCATGGAGCATTGTGATTACAGGGGTCTTGGAGCAATGTGATGACAAGGGCATGGAGCATTGAGAGGAGAAGGCCATGGAGCATTCTGATGACATGCATCATGGAGCTTTGTGATGACAAGTGCATGGAGCATTTTGATTACAGGGGTCTTGGAGCATTGTGATGAAAAGGGCATGGATCATTGTGATGAAAAGGCATGGAGCCTTGTCATGACAGGTTTCAAGGAGCATACTGATGACAAGTGTCAGGTAGCATTGTGATGACAAGTGTATTTGAGAAATGTGATGACAACAATCATGGAGCATTGTGATGAGAAAACATGGACAATTGTGATGATGAGCGTCATAGCATTTTGTGATGATAACTGTTATGGAACATTGTGATCAAAAGGGTTTGGAGCATTAGGATGACAGTGGTCATGGAGAAATTTGATTTCACTGTGATGAAAAGAGCCTGAAACATTATGATGTTGGGCATGGTGCATTTTGATGACAGGGTTCATGGAGCATTGAGATGAAAAGATGCATGGAGCATTGTGATTACAGGGGTCTTGGAGCATTGTCATGACAAGGGCATGGAGCATTGTGATGAGAAGGCCATGGAACATTCTGATGGCATGTGTCGTGGAGCTTTGTGATGACAAGGGCGTGGAACATTGTCATTACAGGGGTCTTGGAGCATTGTGATGAGAAGTGTCATGGAGGCTTGTGATGACAAGGCCGTGGATCATTTTGATGGCAGGGGTCATGGATCACTGTTATGACAGAGGTAATGGAGCATTGTGATGAGAAAGGCATTGAGGATTGGTCTGAAATGTTTCTTGGATTATTGTGATGTGTGTGGGCATGGAGCATTGTGATGACAAGGGCACGGAACACTGTGATACATGGGTCATGGAGGATTGTAATGACAAGGTCATGGAGCATGGTGATGAGAAGGGCATCGAACATTGTGATGAGAAGTGTCATGGAGCTTTGTGATGACAAGGGCCTGGAGCAATGTGATGAGAGGGTTCATGGAGTATTGTGATGACAATGACATGGAGCATTGTGATGCCAAGGGTCATGGAGCTTTGTGATGACAAAGGTCATGGAGCATTTTGATGACAATTGTGTGGTGCATTGTGATGAGAAAGGCAGGGAGCATTTTGATGACAGGGTCATGCAGCAATTTGATGAAAAGGGTCATGGAACATTTTGATGACAGGGGTTATAGAATATTGTGTTGACAGGGGTCATGGAGCTTTGGGATGAAAAGGGTCATGGAGCATTTTGATGACAGTGCTTGTGGAACATTGTGATGTCAGTGGTCATGGAACATTGTGCTGATAAGGGGATGTAGCATTGTGATGACACGGGTCATGGAACATTGTGATAACAGGGGTGAGGGAGGATTGTGATGACTAGTGATGGAACATTGTGACATCTCATCTGAGAGAGCATTTGGATGAGAAGTGCATGGAGCATTGTGATTACAAGGTTTATGGAGCATAGCGATGATAAGGTTGTGGATCATTGTGATGAAAAGCATATGGCAATGTGATTACAGGTGTCTTGGAGCATTGTGATGACTAGGGCATGGAACACTGTGATACATGTGTCATGGGTCATGGAGGATTTTTATGACAAGTCATGGAGCATTGTAATGACAAGGGCAAGGAGCATTGTGATGACAGGAACATGGAGCATTTGTCTGACAAGATTTATAGATTATTGTGATGACAGTGGACATGGTGCATTCTGATGACAAGGGCATGGATCATTGTGTAGAGAAGGTCATGGTGTATTGTGAAGACTGGTGTCAGGGAGCATTGTGATGACATATGTCATGGTCCATTGTGATGACAATCCAGGGAGTAATGTGATGCCAAATGTAATGGAGGATTGTGATGACAAATATAATGGAGCATTGTGATGACTATGGATTGGAGCATTATGATGACAAGGGCCATTGAGAATTTTCATGACAATGTCGTGAAGCATTGTGATGACAAGGTCCTGGAGCATTGTGATGAGAAAACCATGAAGCCTTTTGATGAAAATTCTCATGGAGCATACTGATGAAAAAGGGCATGGAACATTCTGATTACAGGGGTCTTGTAATATTGTGATAACAAGGGCATGGAACATTGTGATGACAAGGGCATGGAGCATTGTTCGAATAAGTTTCATGGATTATTGTGATGACAGTTGGAATGGCGCATTGTGATGACAAGGGCATGGAGCATTGTGATGACCAGGTCATGCAGTATTATGAAGAGAGGTGTCAGGGAGCATTGTGATGACATATGTAATGGCCCATTGTTATGACAATGGCATGGAGCATTGTGATGCCATGTGTCATGGAGGATTCTGATGACAAAAGTAATGGAGCATGGTGATGACAATGGCTTGGAGCATTGTGATGACAAGGGTCAGGGAGCATTGTGCTGACAAGTGCATGGATAATTGTGATGACAAGGGTCATGGAGCATTCTGATGACAAGCTTGTGGAGTATTTTGATGACAATGGCATGGAGCATTGTGATGAAAATGGCATGGGGCTTTGTGATGAAAAAGGCATGGAGCCTTTTCGTGACAGGGTTCAAGGAGCATCCTGACGACAAGTGTCCGGGAGCATTGTGATGACAAGTGTTTAGAGAATTGTGATGACAAAGGTCATGGAGCATTGTGATGAAAAGGGCATGGAGTATTGTGATGACAGGCATCATGGAGGGTTGTTATGAAATGTGTTATGGAACATTGAGATCAAAAATATTTGGTGCATTGCGATGACAGAGGTCATGGATCATTTTGATTTCAAGGAGCATGGAGCATTGTGATGACAAGGGCATGAAGCAATGTGATCCCAATGTTCATGGAGGATAGTGATGACAACGGTAATGGAGTATTGTGATGACAAACGCATAGAGCATTGTAATGACAAGGTCATGTAGCATTTTGCTGACAAAGGCATGGAGCATTGTGATGACAGGTGTCATGGAGCACTGTGATGACAAGCGTCACGGAGCATTGTGAATACAGGGGTCATGGAGCATTGGGATGACAAGGGCATGGATCCTTGTGATGAAAAGTGTCATGGAGCATTGGGCCGAAATGGTTCATGGAGTATTGTGATGACAGGGGTCATGGAGCATCGTGATTACAGGTGTCTTTGAGCACTGTGATGACAAGAGTCCCGAATCATTGTGTTGTCAGGTGTCATGGACTGTTGTGATGACAGCGGTCATTCAGCATTTTGATGATATTGGTCATGGAGCATTGTGATGAGAAGGTCATGGAGCATTGGGCTGAAAATATTCATGGATTATTGTGATGACAGGAGTCATGAAGCATTGTGATGACAAGGGTATGGAGCATGGTGATGACAAGGTCCTGGAGCATTGTGATGAGATGACCATGGAGACTTGTGATGACAAGTCTCATGGAGCATTCTGATGAAAATGGGCATGGAACATTGTGATTACAGTGGTCACGGAGCATTGTGATGACAAGGGCATGGAGCATTGTGAGGAGATAGCCATGGAACATTCTGATGACATGTGTCATGGAGATTTGTGATGACAAGGGCATGGAGCATTGTGATTACAGGGGTCTTTGAGCATTGTGATGACATATGTCATGGTCCATTGCGATGACAATGGCATGGAGCATTGGTCTAATAATTTTCATGGATTATTGTGATGACATTTGGAATGGTGCATTGTGATGACAAGGGCATGGAGCATTGTGAAGACCAGGTCATGAAGTACTGTGAAGAGAGTTGTCAGGGAGCATTGTGATGAGAAGTGTCACAGAGCATTGCGATGAAATATTCATGGAGCATTTTGGATACAAATGTAACAGAGCCTTGTGATGACGCGGGCATGGACCATTGTGATGACAAATATTATAAAGCACTGTGATGACTGGACTCACAGATCATTGTGATGACAGGGGTCTTGGAGCACTGTGATGACAAGAGTCCCGGATCATTGTGTTGTCAAGTGTCATGGAGTGTTGTGATGACAGCGGTCATTCAGCATTGTGATGATATTGGTCATGGAGCATTGTGATGAGAAGGTCATGGAGCATTGGGCTGAAAATATTCATGGATTATTGTGATGACAGGGGTCATGGAGCATTGTGATGACAAGGGAATGGAGCATGGTGATGACAAGGTCCTGGAGAATTGTGATGAGAAGACCATGGAGACTGGTGATGACAAGTCTCATGGAGCATTCTTATGAAAAGGGGCATGGAGCATTGTGATTACAGGGGTCTTGGAGCATTGTGATAACAAGGGCATGGATCATTGTGAGGAGAAGGCCATGGAACATTCTGATTATATGCGTCATGGCGCTTGGTGATGACAAGGGCATGGAGCACTGTGATTACAGGGGTCTTTGAGCATTGTGATGACATATGTCATGGTCCATTGCGATGACAATGGAATGGAGCATTGGTCTAATAAGTTTCATGGATTATTGTGATGACAGTTGGAATGGTGCGTTGTGATGACAAGGGCATAGAGCATTGTGATGACCAGGTAAAGAAGAATTGTGAAGAGAGGTGTCAGTGAGCATTGTGATGACAAGGGTCACGGAGCATTTTGATGAAATGTTCATGGAGCATTGTGGATACAAAGATAACAGAGCCTTGTGATGACGCGGGCATAGACCATTGCGATGACAAATATTATGAAGCACTGTGATGACTGGAGTCACAGAGCATTGTGATGACAGGGGTCATGGAGCATTGTGATGACAAGTTCCTGGAGCACTGTGAAGAGATGACCATGGAGACTTGTGATGACAAGTCTCATGGAGCATTCTGATGAATAGGGACATGGAGCATTGTGATTACAGGGGTCTTGGAGCACTGTGATGACAAGGGCATGGAGCATTGTGAGGAGAAGGCCATGGAGCATTCTGATGACATGCGTCATGGAGCATTGTGCTGAGAAAGGCATAGAGCATTCTGATGACAGGGGTTAAAGAGCATTGTGAAGAAAAGTTCATGGAGCATTGTGGTTAAAAAGGTCACAGAGACTGTTGATGATGAGGGCATGGACAATTGTGATGACAAAGGTCATGAAGAATTGTGATGACTGGAGTCACGGAGCATTGTGATGACAGGGGTCATGGAGCATTGTGATAACAAGGGCATGGAGCATTGTGTTGACAAGGGCATGGAGCATTGTGATGACCAGGTGATGCAGTATTGTGAAGACAGGTGTCAGGGAGCATTGTGATGACATATATAATGGTCCATTGTGATGACAACGGCATGGAGCATTGTGATGCCAAGTGTCATGGAAGATTCTGATGACAAAGGTAATGGAGCATTGTGATGACAATGGCTTGGAGCATTGTGATGACAAGGGTCAGGGAGCATTGTGCTGACAAGTGCATGGAGAATTGTGATGACCAGGGTCATGGAGAATTCTGATGACAAGCTTGTGGAGTATTTTCATGACAATGGCATGGAGCATTGTGATGAAAACGGCATGGGGCATTGTGATGAAAATGGCATGGAGCCTTTTCATTACAGGGTTCAAGGAGCATTCTGACGACAAATATCAGGGAGCATTGTGATATCAATGTACTGAGAATTGTGATGACAAAGGTCATGGAGCATTGTGATGAAAAGGGCATGGAGTATTGTGATGACAGGCATCATGGAGCGTTGTGATGACAAGTGCTATGGAGCATTGTGATCACAAGGGTTTGGAGCATTGTGATGACGGTGGTCATGGATCATTTTGATTTCAAGGAGCATGGAAAATTGTGATGACAAGGGCATGAAGCAATGTGATCCCAAGTTTCATGGAGGATTGTGATGGCAATGGTTAAGGAGTATTGTGATGACAAGCGCATAGAGCATTGTAATGACAAACTCATGCAGCATTCTGCTTAAAAAGGCATGGAGCATTGTGATGCCGGGGGTCATGGAGCACTGTGATGACAAGCGTCACCGAGCATTGTGAATACAGGGGTCATGGAGAATTGGGATGACAAGGGCTAGGTTCATTGTGATGACAAGTGTCATGGAGCATTGGGCTGAAAATATTCATGGAGTATTGTGATGACAGGGTTCATGGAGCACTGTGATGACTAGGGAATGGAGCATTGTAATGACAAGAGTCCCGGATCATTGTGTTGTCAGGTGTCATGGAGTGTTGTGATGACAGTGGTCATGGAGCATTGTGATGATATTTGTCATGGAGCATTGTGATGAGAAGGTCATGGAGTATTTGGCTAAAAATATTCATGGAGTATTGTGATGACAGTGGTCATGGAGCATTTTGATGACAAGGGAATGGAACATGGTGATGACAGGGGTCATGGAATATTTTGATTACAGGGGTGAGCAAGGATTGTAATGACTAGTGAGAGAACATGGTGATATCTCAGGTGAGAGAGCATTTGGATGAGAAGGGCATGGAGCATTGTGATTACAAGGTTTATGGAGCATAGCGATGACAAGGTTGTGGATCATTGTGATGGAAAGCCCGTGGCACATTTTCATGACAAGGGTCATGGAGCATTGTTCTGACAAAGGCATGGAGCATTGTGATGACAAGGGTCACGGAGCATTGTGATGAAAAGTTAATGGAGCATTTTTGTTACAAAGGTCACAGAGCCTTGTGATGACGCGGGCATGGATCGTTGTGATGACAAATATTATGAAGAATTGTGATGACTGGAGTCACGGAGCATTGTGTTGACAGGGGTCATGGAGGATTGTGATGACAAGGTCATGGAGCATTGTGATGAGAAAATCATGGAGAATTTTGAAGACAGGTGTGAGGGAGAATATTGATGACATATGTCATGGTCCATTTCGATGACAATGGCATGGTGCATTGTGATGCCAAATGTAATAGAGGATTGTGATGACAAATATAATGGAACATTGTGATGACTAGGGCTTGGAGCATTAGGATGACAAGGGCCATTGAAAATTTTCATGACAATGTCGTGAAGCATTGTGATGACAAGGTCCTCGAGCACTGTGATGAGAAAACCATGTAGCCTTGTGATGACAGGTCTCATGGTGCATACTGATGAAAAGGGGCATGGAGCATTCTGATTACAGGGGTCTTGGAACATTGTGATAGCAAGGGCATGGAGGATTGTGATGACAAGGGCATGGAGCATTGGTCTAATAAGTTTCATGGATTATTGTGATGAGAGTTGGAATGGTGCATTGTGATGACAGTGGTCATGGAGCATTGTGATGATAATGGTCATGGACCATTTTGATGAGAAGGTCATGGAGCATTGGGTTGAAAATATTCATGGAGTATTGTGATGACAGGGGTCATGGAGCATTTTGATGACTAGGGAATGGAGCATGGTGATGACACGGTCCTGGAGCATTGTGATGAGATGACGATGGAGACTTGTGATGACAAGTCTCATGGAGCATTCTGATGAAAAGGGGCATGGAGCATTGTGATTACAGGGGTCTTGGAGCATTGTGAAGACAAGGGCATGGAGCATTGTGAGGAGAAGGCCATGGAACATTCTGATGGCATGCGTCATGGAGCTTTGTGATGACAAAGGCATGGAGCATTGTGATTACAGGTGTCTTGGAGAATTGTGATGACCAGGGTCATGGAGCCTTGTGATGACAAGGCCGTGGATCATTTTGATGGCAGGGGTCATGGAGCATTGTTATGACAGAGGTAATGGAGCACTGTGATGAGAAGGGCATTGAGCATTGGTCTGAAATGTTTCATGGATTATTGTGATGAGAGTGGGCATGGAGAATTGTGATGACAAGGGCACGGTACACTGTGATACATGGGTCATGGAGGATTGTAATGAGAAGGGCATGGAGCATTGTGAGGAGAACGGCATCGAGCATTGTGATGACAAGTGTCATGGAGCTTTTGATGACAAGGGCATGGAGCAATGTGATGAGATGGTTCATGGAGCATTGTGATGAAAATGACATGGAGCATTGTGATGCCAAGGGTCATGGAGCTTTGTGATGACAAAGGTCATGGATCATTTTGATGACAAGTGTGTTGTGCATTGTGATGAGAAGGGCAGGGAGCATTTTGATGACAGGGTCATGCAGCAATTTGATGAAAAGTATAATGGAACATTTTGATGACATGGGTTATAGAACATTGTGTTGCCAGGGATCATGGAGCTTTGTGATGAAAAGGGTCATGGAGCATTTTGATGACGGGGTTATGGATCATTGTGATGTCAGGGGTCAAGGAACATTGTGCTGATAAGGGGATGTAGCATTGTGATGACAGGGGTCATGGATCATTGTGATAACAGGGTTGATCGAGGATTGTGATGACTAGTGATGGAACATTGTGATATCTCATGTGACAGAGCATTTGGATGAGAAATTCATGGAGCATTGTGATTACAAGTTTTATGGAGCATAGCGATGACAAGGTTGTGGATCATTGTGATGAAAACCGCATGGCACATTTTGAGGACAAGGTTCATGGAGCATTGTTCTGACGAAGGCATGGAGCATTGTGATGACAAGGGTCACGGAGCATTGTGATGAAATGTTCATGGAGCATTTTGGTTACAAAGGTCACAGAGCCTTGTGATGACGCGGGCATGGACCGTTGAGATGACAAACGTTATGAAGCATTGTGATGACTGGAGTCACGGAGCATTGTGATGACAGGGGTCATGGAGCATTGTGATGACAAGGGCATGGAGCATTGTGATGACAGGGGCATGGAGCATTGGTCTAACAAGTTTCATAGATTATTGTGATGACAGTGGACATGGTGCATTATGAAGACAAGGGCATGGATCATTGTGAAGACAAGGGCATGGAGTATTGTGAAGACAGGTGCCAGGGAGCATTGTGATGACCTATGTCATGGTCCATTGCGATGACAATAGCATGGAGCATTGTGATGCCAAATGTAATGGAGGATGTGATGACAAATATAATGGAGCATTGTGATGACTAGGGCTTGGAGCATTATGTTGACAAGGGCCATTGGGTATTTTCATGACAATGTCGTGAAGCATTGTGATGACAATTCCTGGAGCACTGTGATGAGAAAACCATGGAGGCTTGTGATGACAAATCTCAAGGAGCATACTGATGAAAAGGGGCCTGGAGCATTCTGATTACAGGGGACTTGGAACATTGTGATACAAGGGCATGGAGCATTGTGATGAAAAGTGCATGCAGTATTGTTAAGAGAGGTGTCAGGGAGCATTGTGATGACATATGTAATGGCCCATTGTGATGACAATGGCATGGAGCATTGTGATGCCAAGTGTCATGGAGGATTCTGATGACAAAGGAAATGGAACTTTGTGATGAAAATGGCTTGGAGCATTGTGATGACAAGGGTCAGGGAGCATGTGCTGACAAGTGCATGGAGAATTGTGATGACAAGTGTCATGGAGCATTCTGATGACAAGCTTGTGGAGTATTTTGATGACAATGTCAGGGAGCATTGTGATGACAAATGTATTGAGAATTGTGATGACAAAGGTCATGGAGCATTGTGATGAAAAGGGCATGGAGTATTGTGATGACAGGCATCATGGAGCTTTGTGATGACAAGTGTTACGGAACATTGTGATCACAAGTGTTTGGAGCATTGTGATGACAGAGGTCATGGATCATTTGATTTCAAGGAGCAGGGAGCATTGTGATGACAAGGGCATGAAGCAATGTCATTCCAAGTTTCATGGAGGATTGTGATGACAAAGGTAAAGGAGTATTGTGATGACAAGCGCATAGAGCATTGTAATGACAAGGTCATGTAGCATTTTGCTGACAAAGGCATGGAGCACTGTGATGACAAGTTTCATGGAGCACTGTGATGACAAGCGTCACGGAGCATTGTGAATACAGGGGTCATGGAGCTTTGGGATGACAAGGGCATGGTTCATTGTGATGACAAGTGTCATGGAGCATTGGGCTGAAAATGTTCTTGGAGTACTGTGATGACAGGGGTCATGGAGAATTTTGATTTCATTGTGCTGACAATAGCTGGAAGCATTATAATGATTGGCATGATGCATTGTGATGACAGGGTTCATGGAGCATTGAGAGGAAGAGGGGCATGGAGCATTGTGATTACAGGGGTCTTGGAGCATTGTGATGACAAGGGCATGGAGCATTTTGATGAGAAGGACATGGAACATTCTGATGATGTGTCATGGGGCTTTGTGATGACAAGGGCATAGAACATTGTGATGGCAGGGGTCATGGAGCATTGTTATGACAGAGGTAAGGGAGTATTGTGATTAGAAGGGCATTGAGCATTGGTTTGAAATTTTTCACGGATTATTGTGATGAGATTGGGCATGGTGCATTGTGAAGAAAAGGGCATGGAGCATTGTGATGACAGGGTCAAGGAGCATTGGTCTGACAAGTTTCATAGATTATTGTGATGAGAGTGGGCATGGTGCATTGTGAAGAAAAGGGCATGGAGCATTGTGATGACAAGGGCAAGGATTATTGAGAAGACATGTGTCAGGGAGCATTGTGATGACATATGTCATGGTCCATTGAGATGAAAATGGCATGGAGCATTGTGATGCCAAATGTAATGGAGGATTGTGATGACAAATATAATGGAGCATTTTGATGACTACGGCTTGGAGCATTATGATGACAAGGGCCATCGAGAATTTTCATGACAATGTCGTGAAGCATTGTGATGACAAGGTCCTGGAGCATTGTGATGAGAAAATCATGGAGCCTTGTGATGACAAGTCTCATGGAGCATACTGATGAAAAGGGGCTTGGAGCATTCTGCTTATAGTGATCTTGGAACATTGTGATTACAAGGGCATGGTGCATTGTGATGACAAGGGCATGGAGCATTGGTCTAATAAGTTTCATGGATTATTGTGATGACAGTTGGAATTGCGCATTGTGATGACAAAGGCATGCAGTATTGTGAAGAGAGGTGTCAGGGAGCATTGTGATGACATATGTAATGGCCCATTGTGATGACAATGGCATGGAGCATTGTGATGCCAAGTGTCATGGAGGATTCTGATGACAAAGGTAATGGAGCATTGTGATGACAAGGGTTTGGAGCATTGTGATGACAAGTGTCAGGGAGCATTGTGATGACAAGTGCATGGAGAATTGTGATGACAAGAGTCATGGAGCATTCTGATGACAAGCTTGTGGAGTATTTTGATGACAATTGCATGGAGCATTGTGATGAAAATGGCATGGGGCATTGTGATGAAAATGGAATGGAGCCTTTTGGTGACAGGGTACAAGGAGCACTCTGACGACAATGTCAGGGAGCATTGTGATGACAAGTGTATTGAGAATTGTGATGACAAAGTCATGGAGTATTGTGATGAAAAGGGCATGGAGTATTGTGATGACAGGCATCATGGAGCTTTGTGATGACAAGTGTTACGGAACATTGTGATCACAAGGGTTTGGAGCATTGTGATGACAGAGGTCATGGATCAATTTGATTTCAAGGAGCAGGGAGCATTGTGATGACAAGGGCATGAATCAATGTGATCCCAAGTTTCCAGGAGGATTGTGATGACAATGGTAAAGGAGTATTTTGATGACAAGCACATAGAGCATTGTAATGACAATGTCATGTAGCATTTTGCTGACAAAGGCATGGAGCATTGTGATGACATGTGTCACGGAGCATTGTGAATACAGGGGTCATGGAGCACTGAGATGACAAGGGCATGTATCATTGTGATGACAAGTGTCATGGAGCATTTGGCTGAAAAATTTAATGGAGTATTGTGATGACAGGGGTCACGGAATATTGTGATTACAGGGGTCTTGGAGCATTGTGATGACAAGAGTCACGGATCATTGTGTTGTCACGTGTCATGCAGTGTAGTGATGACAGTGGTCATGGAGCATTGTGATGATATTGGTCATGGAGCATTGTGATGAGAAGGTCATGGAGCATTGGGATGAAAATGTTCATGCAGTATTGTGATGACATGGGTCATGGAGCATGGTGATGACAAGGTCCTGGAGCATTGTGATGAGATGACCATGGATACTTGTGAAGAAAAGTCTCATGGAGCATTCTGATGAAAAGGGGCATGGAGCATTGTGATTACAGGGGTCTTGGAGCATTGTGATGACAAGGGCATGGATCAGTGTGAGGAGAAGGCCATGGAGCGTTCTGATGACATGAGTCATGGATTTTTGTGATGACAAGGGCATGGAGCAATGTGATAACAAGGCCGTGGAACATTGTGATGGCAGGGGTCATGGAGCATTGTTATGACAGTGGTAATGGAGCTTTGTGATGAGAATGGCATTGACCATTGGTCTGAAATGTTTCATGGATTATTGTGATGAGAGTGGGCATGGAGCATTGTGATGACAAGGGCACGGTACACTGTGATACTTGGGTCATGGAGGATTGTAATGTCAAGGGCATGGATCATTGTGATGAGAAGGGCATCGAACATTGTGATGACAAGTGTCATGGAGCTTTGTGATGACAAGGGCATTGGGCAATGTGATGAGAGGGTTCATGGAGCATTGTGATGGCAATGACATGGAGCATTGTGATGCCAAGTGTCATGGAGCTTTGTGATGACAAAATCATGGAGCATTTTGATGACAAGGGTGTGGTGCATTGTGATGAGAAGGGCTGGGAGCATTTTGATGACAGGGTCATGGAGGAATTTGATGAAAAGTGTAATGGAATATTTTGATGACAGTGGTTATAGAACATTGTGATGCCATGGGTCATGGAGCTTTGGGATGAAAAGGGTCATGGAGAAATTTGATGACAGGGGTTATGGAACATTGTGATGTCAGGGGTCATGGAACATTGTGTTGAGAAGGGGATGTAGCATTGTGATGACAGGGGTCATGGAACACTGTGATTACAGGGGTGAGGGAGGATTGTGATAACTAGTGATGGAACATGGTGATATTTCTGGTGAGAGAGCATTTGGATGAGAAGTGAATGGATCATTGTGATTACAAGGTTTATGGATCATAGCGATGACAAGGTTGTGGATCACTGTGATGAAAAGCGCGTGGCACATTGTGATGACAAGTGTCATGGAGAATTGTTCTGACAAAGGCATGGAGAATTGTGATGACAAGGGTCACGGAGCATTGTGATGAAAAGTTCATGGATCATTGTGGGTACAATGGACACAGAGCCTTGTGATGACGCGGACATGGTCTGTTGTGATGACAAACTTTATGAAGCATTGTGATGACTGCAGTCACGGAGCATTTTGATGACTGGGGTCATGGAGCATTGTGATAACAAGGGCATGGAGCATTGAGATGACAGGGGAATTGAGTATTGGTCTGACAAGTTTCATAGATTATTTTGATGAGAGTGGACATGGTGCATTTTGATGACAAGGGCATGGGGCATTTTGATGATAAGGTCATGGAATATTTTGAAGACAGGTGTCAGGGAGCATTGTGATGACATATGTAATAGTCCATTGTGATGACAATGGCAGGGAGTATTGTGATGCAAAATGTAATGGAGGATTGTGATGACAAATATAATGGATCATTGTGATGACTAGGGCTTGGAGCATTATGATGACAAAACCATGGAGCCATGTGATGACAAGTCTCATGGAGCATACTGATGAAGAAGGGCATGGAGCATTGTGATTATAGGCGTCTTGGATCTTTGTGATGAAAAGGGCATGGAGCATTGTGAGGAGAAGACCAAGGAGCATTCTGATGGCATGCACCATTGAGCTTTGTGATGACAAGGGCATGGAGCATCGTGATTACATGGGTCTTGGAGCATTGTGATGAAAAGGGCATGGATCATTGTGATGAAAAAAGCATGGAGGCTTGTCATGACAGGTTTAAATGAGCATACAGACAACAAGTGTCAGGGAGCATTTTCATGACAAGTGTATTGAGCATTGTGATAACGAATGTCATGGAGCATTGAGATGAGAAGACCATTGATAATTGTGATGACGAGCATCATGGGGCATTGTGATGACAAGTGTTATGGAATATTGTGATCACAAGAGTTTGGAACATTGTTATGACAGAGCTCATTGAGCATTTTGATTTCACTGTTATGGCAATAGCAGGAAGCTTTATGATGATGGGCATGGTGCATTGTGATGACAGGGTTCATGGATCATTGAGATGAAAAGGGGCATAGATCACTGTGATTACAGTGTTCTTGAAGCATTGTGATGAGAAGCGTCAAGGAGCCTTGTGATGACAAGACCATGGAACATCGTGATGACAGGGGTCATGGAGCATTGTTATGAGAGGGTTAATGGAGCATTGTGATGTCAAGAGCAAGGAGCATTGTGATGAGAAAGTCATGGAGCATTCTGATGACATGTGTCATGGAGCTATGTGAAGACCACAGCATGGAGCAATGAGATAAGAGCTTTCATGGAGCATTGTGATGACAATGACATGGAACATTGTGATGCCAAGGGTCATGGATCTTAGTGATGACAAAGTCATGGAGCATTTTGATGGCAAGGGCGTTGTGCATTGTGATGAGAAGGGCAGGGAGCATTGTGATGACAGGGTCATGGAGCTATTTGATGAAAAGTGTCATGGAACATTTTGATGACAGGTGTTATGGAACTTTGTGATGTCATGGGTCATCGAACATTGTGATGATAAGTGCATGTAGCATTGTGATGACAGGAGTCATGGAACATTGTGATGACAGGGGTGAGGGAGTATTGTGACAAATAGTGATGTAGCATTGTGATATCAGTGGTGAGAGAGCATTTTGATGAGAAGTGCATGGAGCATTGTGATGACAAATTTTATGGAACATTGTGATGAGAAGATTGTGGAGCACTGTGATGATAAGTGCATGGTGCATTGTGATGACATGTGTCATGGAGCATTGTGCTGACAAGCGCATGGAGCACTGTGATGAAAATGTTCATGGAGCATTGTGCTGAGAAAGGCATAGAGCATTGTGATGACAAGGGTCAAAGAGCATTGTGATGAAAAGTTCATGGAGCATTGTGGTTAAAAAGGTCACAGAGACTGTTGATGACGAGGGCATGGATCATTGTGATGACAAAGGTCATGAAGCACAGTGATGACTGGAGTCATGGAGCATTGTGATGACAGGGGTCATGGAGCATTGTGATAACAAGGGCATGGAACATTGTGTTGACAAGGGCATGGAACATTTGTCTAATAAATTTCATGGATTATTGCGATGAGAGTTGGAATGGCGCATTGTGATGACAAGGGCATGGAGCATAGTGGGGACCAGGTCATGCAGTAATGTGAAGACAGGTGTCAGGGAACATTGTGATGACATATGTAATGGCCCATTGTGATGACGATGGCATGGAGCATTGTGATGTCAAGTGTCATGGAGGATTCTGATGACAAAGGTAATGGAGCATTGTGATGACAATGGCTTGGAGCATTGTGAGGACAAGGGTCAATGAGCCTTGTGCTGACAAGTGCATGGAGAATTGTGATGACAAGGGTCATGGAGCATTCTGATGACAAGCTTGTGGAGTATTTTGATGACAATGGCATGTAGCATTGTGATGAAAACGGCATGGCACATTGTGATGAATAAGGCATGGATCCTTTTCTTGACAGTGTTCAAGAAGCATTCTGATGACAAGTGTCAGGGAGCATTGTGATGACAAGTGTATTGAGAATTGTGATGACAAGGGTCATGGAGCATTGTGATGAAAATTTCATGGAGTATTGTGATGACAGGCATCATGGAGGGTTGTGATGACATGTGTTATGGAACATTGTGATCACAAGGGTTTGGAGCATTGTGATGACAGAGGTCATGGATCATTTTGATTTCAAGGAGCATGGAGCATTGTGATGACAAGGGCATGAAGCAATGTGATCCCAAGGTTCATGGAGGATTGTGATGAGAATGGAAATGGAGTATTGTGATGACAAGCGCATAGAGCATTGTAATGAGAAGGTCATGTAGCATTTTGCTGAAAAAGGCATGGAGGATTGTGATGACGTGTCATGGAGCATTGTGATGACAAGCGTAATGGAGCATTTTGAATACAGGGGTCATGGAGCATTGGGATGACAAGGGCATGGATCATTGTGATGACAAGAGTCATGGAGCAATGGGCTGAAAATGTTCATGGAGTGTTGTGATGACAGGAGTCATGGAGCATTGTGATGACTAGGGAATGGAGCATTGTGATGACAAGAGTCCCGGATCATTGTGTTTTCTGGTGTCATGGTGTGTTGTGATGACAGTGGTCATGGAGCATTGTGATTATAAGGGGATGTAGCATTGTGATGACAGGGTCCTGGAACATTGTGATTACAGGGGTGAGGGAGTATTGTGATGACTAGTGATGGAACATTGTGATATCTCTGGTGATAGAGCATTTTGATGAGAAGTGCATGGACTATTGTGATTACAAGGTTTATGGAGCATAGCAATGACAAGGTTGTGGTCCGATGTGATGAAATGCTCATGGCACATTGTGATGACAATGGTCATTGAGCATTGTTCTGACAAAGATATGGAGCTTTGTGATGAGACGGCCCTGGAGCATTGTGTTTACATGTGTCTTGGAGCATTGTGATGAAAAGGGCATGGATCATTGTGATGAAAATGGCATAGAGCCTTGTCATGACAGTGTCAAGGAGCATATTGATGAAAAGTGTCAGCGAGCATTGTGATGACAAGTGTATTTGAGAATTGTGATGACAAAGATCATAGAGCATTGTGATGCGAAGACCATGTATAATTGTGATGACGAGCGTCATGGGGCATTGTGATGACAAGTGTTTTGGAATATTGTGATCACAAGTGTTTGGAGCATTGTTATGACACAGGTCATGGAGCATTTTGATTTCATTGTGATGACAATAGCATGAAGCATTATGATGATGGGCATCGTGCATTGTGATGATAGGATTCATGGATCATTGAGATGGAAAGGGGCATAGAGCATTGTGATTACAGGGTTCTCGTATCATTGTGATGAGAAGGTTCATGGAGCTTTGTGATGACAAGTCCTTGGAACATCGTGATGGCAGGGGTCATGGAGCATTGTTAACACAGGGGTAATGGAGCATTGTGATGGTAAGGGCATGGAACATTGTGATGAGAAGGACATGGAGCATTCTGATGACATGTGTCTTGGAGCTATGTGAAGACAAGGGCATGGAGCAATGTGATGAGAGCGTTCATGGAGCATTGTGATGACAATAACATGGAGCATTGTGATGCCAAGGGTCATGGATCTTTGTGATGACAAAGGTCATGGAACATTTTGATGGCAAGGGCGTTGTGCATTGTGATGAGAAAGGCAGGGATCATTCTGATGACAGGGTCATGGAGCAATTTGATGAAAAATGTCATGGAACATTTTGATGACAGGTGTTATGGAACATTGTGATGTCAGGGGTCATCGAACTTTGTGATGATAAGTGCATGTAGCATTGTGATGACAGGAGTCATGGAACATTGTGATGACAGGGGTGAGGGAGTATTGTGACAAATAGAGATGTAGCATTGTGATATCAGTGGTGAGAGAGCATTTTGAAGAGAAGTGCATGGAGCATTGTGATGACATATTTTTTTTTGTTTTTTTTTTTGTTTTTTTTTTCCGTATGCGGGCCTCTCACTGCTGTGGCCTCTCCCGTTGCGGAGCACAGGCTCCGGACGCGCAGGCCCAGCGGCCATGGCCCACGGGCCCAGCCGCTCCACGGCATATGGGATCCTCCCAGACCGGGGCACGAACCCGTATCCCCTGCATCGGCAGGCGGACTCCCAACCACTGCGCCACCAGGGAGGCCCGTGATGACATATTTTAAGGAGCATTGTGATGACAAGCGCATGGTGCACTGTGATGACATGTGCCATGGAGCGTTGTGCTGAGAAGCGCATGGAGGATTGTGATGACAAGTGTATTGAGAATTGTAATCGCAAAGGTCATGGAGCATTGTGATGAAAAGGTCATGGAGTATTGTGATGACAGGCATCATGGAGCGTTGTGATGACAAGTGTTATGGAACACTGTGATCACAAGGGTTTGGAGCATTGTGATGACAGAGGTCATGGATCATATTGATTTCAAGGAGCATGGAGCATTGTGATGAAAAGGGCATGAAGCAATGTGATCCCAAGGTTCCTGGAGTATTGTGATGACAAAGGAAATGGAGTATTGTGATGACAAGCGCATAGAGCATTGTAAAGACAAGGTCATGTAGCATTTTGCTGACAAAGGCATGCAGCATTGTAATGACATGTGTCATGGAACACTGTTATGACAAGCGTCACGGAGCATTGTGAATACAGGAGTCATGGAGCATTGGGATGACAAGGGCATGGATCCTTGTGATGACAAGCGTCATAGAGCACTGGGCTGAAAATGTTCATGGAGTGTTGTGATGACAGGGGTCATGGAGCATTGTGATGACAAGGGAATGTAACATGGTGATGACAAGGTCCTGTAGCATTGTGATGTGAAGACCATGGAGACTTGTGATGATAAGTCTCATGGAGCATTCTGATGAAAAGGGGCATGGAGCATTGTGATTACAGGGGTCTTCGCGCATTGTGATGACTAGTGCAAGGAGCATTTTCATGAGAAGGCCATGGAGCATTCTGATGACATGCATCATGGAGTTTCTTGATGACACGGGCATGGAGCATTGTGATTACAGTGGTCTTGGAACATTGTGATGACAAGGTCATGGAGCATTGTGAGGAGAAGACCAAGGAGAATTCTGATGGCATGCATCATTCAGCTTTTTGATGACAAAGGCATGTAGCATTGAGATTACATGGGTTCTGGAGCATTGTGATGAAAAGGACATGGATCATTGTGATGAAAAAGGCATGGAGCCTTTTCATGACAGGATTCAAGGAGCATACAGACAAAAAGTGTGAGGGAGCATTTTGATGACAAGTGTATTGAGCATTGTGATGACAAAGGTCATGGACCATTGTGATGAGAAGTCCATTGATAATTGTGATGACGAGCGTCATGGGGCATTGTGATGACAAGTGTTATTGAATATTGTGATCAAAAGGGTTTGGAGCATTGTTATGACAGAGGTCATGGAGCATTTTGATTTCATTGTGATGACAATAGCATGAAGCATTATGATGATGGGCATGGTGCAGAGTGATGACAGGGTTCATGGATCATTGAAATGAAAAGGGGCATAGAGCATTGTGAATACAGGGTTCTTGGTGCATTGTGATGAGAAGGGTTATGGAGCATTATGATGACAAGGCCATGGTACATCGTGATAGCAGGGGTCATGGAGCATTGTTATAAACTGGGTAATGGAGCATTTTGATGGCAACGGCATGGAGCATTTTGATGAGAAGGCCATGGAGCATTCTGATGACATGTGTCATGGAGCTTTGTGAAGACAAGCACATGGAGCAATGTGATGAGAGTATTCATGGAGCATTGTGATGACAATGACATTGAGCATTGTGATGCCAAGGGTCATGGATCTTTGTGATGACAAACGACATGGAGCATTTTGATGGCAAGGGCGTTGTGCATTGTGATGAGAAAGGCAGGGAGCATTCTGATGTCAGGGTCATGGAGCAATTTGATGAAAAGTGTCATGGAACATTTTGATGACAGGTGTTATGGAACATTTTGATGTCAGGGGTCATCGAACATTGTGATGATATGTGCATGTAGCATTGTGATGACAGGAGTCATGGAACATTGTGATGACTGGGGTGAGGGAGTATTGTGACAAATAGTGATGTAGCATTGTGATATCAGTGGTGAGAGAGCATTTTGATGAGAAGTGCATGGAGCACTGTGATGACAAATTTTAAGGAGCATTGTGATGACAAAATTGTTGAGCACTGTGATGACAAGCGCATGGTGCATTGTGAAGACGTGTCATGGAGCATTGTGCTGACATGCACATGGAGCATTGTGATGACAAGGGTCAAAGAATATTGTGATGAAATGTTCATGGAGCACTGTGGTTAAAAATGTCACAGAGACTGGTGATGACGAGGGCATGGACAATTGTGATGACAAAAGTCATGAAGCATTGTGATGACTGGAGTAACGGAGCACTGTGATGACAGGGGTCATGGAGCATTGTGATGACAAGGGCATGGAGCATTGTGGTGACCAGGTCATGCAGTATTGTGAAGACAGGTGTCAGGGATCATTGTGCTGACATATGTAATTGTCCATTGTGATGACAATGGCATGGAGCATTGTGATGCCAAGTGTCATGGAGGATTCTGATGACAAAGGTAATGGAGCATTGTGAGGACAATGGCTTGGAGCATTGTGATGACAAGGGTCAGGGAGCATTGTGCTGACAAGTGCATGGAGAATTGTGATGACAAAGGTCATGGAGCATTCTGATGACAAGCTTGTGGAGTATTTTGATGACAATGGCATGGAGCATTGTGATGAAAACGGCATGGGGCATTGTGATGAAAAAAGCATGGAGCCTTTTCGTGACAGGGTTCAAGGAGCATTCTGATGACAAGTGTCAGTGAGCACTGTGATGAAAAGTGTATTGAGAATTGTGATGACAAAGATCATGGAGCATTGTGATGAAAAGGGCATGGAGTATTGTGATGACACGCATCATGGAGCATTGTGATGACAAGTGTTATGGAACTTTGTGATTACAAGGGTTTGGAGCATTGTGATGACAGAGGTCATGTATCATTTTGATTTCAAGGAGCATGGAGCATTGTGATGACAAGTGCATGAAGCAATGTGATCCCAAGGTTCATGGAGGATTGTGATGACAATGGAAATAGAGTATTGTGATGCCAAGTGCATAGAGCATTGTAATGACAAGGTCATGTAACATTTTGCTGACAAAGGCATGGAGCATTGTGATGACATGTGTCCTGGAGCAATGTGATGACAACGGAATGGAGCATGGTGATGACAAGGTCCTGGAGCATTGTGATGAGAAGACCATGGAGACTTGTGATGACAAATCTCATGGAGTATTCTGATGAAAAGGGGTTTGGAGCATTGTGATTACAGGGGTCTTGGAGCATTGTGATGACTAGGGCATGGAGCATTGTGATGAGAAGGCCATGGAGCATTCTGATGACATGAGTCATGGAGTTTTTGATGACAAGGGCATGGATCATTTGTGATTACATGGATCTTGGAGCATTGTGATGAAAAGTGCATGGATCACTGTTATGAAAACGGCATGGAGCCTTGTCATAACAGGGTTCAAGGAGCATACTGACGACAAGTGTCAGGGAGCATTGTGATGCCAAGTTTATTGAGCATTGTGATGACAAAGATCATGGAGCATTGTGATGAGAAGTCCATGGATAATTGTGATGATGAGCGTCATGGGGTGTTGTGATGATAAGTGTTATGGAACATTGTGATCACAAAGATTTGGAGCATTATGATGACAGAGGTCATGGAGAATACTGATTTCTTTGTGCTGACATTAGCCTGAAGCATTATGATGATGGGCATAGTGCATTGTGATGACAGAGTTCATGGAGCATTGAGATGAAAAGGGGCATGGAGTTGTGATTACAAGGGTCTTGGAGCATTGTGATGAGATGGGCCTGGAAGATTGTGATGAGAAGGCCATAGAACATTCTGATGACATGCGTCATGGAGCTTTGTGATGACAAGGGCATGGAGCATTGTGATTTCAGGGGTTTGGAGCATTGTGATGACAAGTGTCATGGAACCTTGTGATGACTAAGCCGTGGTACATTGTGATGGCAAGGGTCATGGTGCATTGTAATGACAGGTTTAATGGAGCATTTTGACGAGAAGGGCATGGAACATTGGTGTGAAATGTTTCATGGATTATTGTGATGAGAGTGGGCATGGAGCGTTGTGATGATTAGGGCACGGAACCTGGGTGATACCTGGGTCATGGAGGATTGTAATGACATGGGAATGGAGCATTGTGATGACAAGGGCTTCGAGCATTGTGATGACAAGTGTCATGGAGCTCTGCGATGACAAGAGCATGGAGCAGTGTGATGAGAGGGTTCATGGAGCATTGTGATGAAAATGGCATGGATCATTGTGATGAAAATGGCATGGAGCCTTGTCATGACGGGGTTCGAGGAGCATATTGACGACAAGTGTCAGGGAGCATTGTGATGACACGTCATGGAGCATTTTGATGACAAGGGCATGGTGCACTGTGATGAGAAGTGCAGGGAGCATTTTGTTAACCAGGTTATGCAGCAATTTAATAAAAATTGTGATGGAATATTTTGATGGCACGAGTTATAGAACATTGTGATGTCACGGGTCTTGGAAGTTTGGGATGAAAAGGGTCATGGAGCATTTTGATGACAGGGGTTATGGAACATTGTGATGTCAGGGGTCATGGAACATTGTGATGATAAGGGGATGTAGCATTGTGATGACAGGGTCGTGGAACATTGTGATTCCAGGGGTGAGGGAGTATTGTGATGACTAGTGATGGAACACTGTGATATCTCTGGTGATAGAGCATTTTGATGAGAAGTGCATGGACCATTGTGATTACAAGGTTTATGGAGCATAGCAATGACAAGGATGTGGACCGTTGTGAAGAAATGCGCGTGGCACATTGTGATGACAATGGTCATTGAACATTATTCTGACAAAGACATGGAGCTTTGTGATGACAAGGGCATGGAGCATTGTGATTACATGTGTCTGGGAGCATTGTGATGAAAAGGACATGGATCATTGTGATGACAATGGCATGGAGCCTTGTCATGACAGGTTTCAAGGAGCATATTGATGACAAGTGTCAGGGAGCATTGTGATGACAAGTCTATTTGAGAAGTGTGATGAAAAATATCATGGAGCATTGTGATGAGAAGACCATGGATAACTGTGATGACGAGTGTCATGGGGCATTGTGATGATAATGGTCATGGACCATTTTGATGCGAAGGTCATGGAGCATTGGGTTGAAAATATTCATCGAGTATTGTGATGACAGGGGTCATGGAGCATTGTGATGACTAGGGAATGGAGCATGGTGATGACACGGTCCTGGAGCATTGTGATGAGATGACGATGGAGACTTGTGATGACAAGTCTCATGGAGCATTCTGATGAAAAGGGGCATGGAGCATTGTGATTACAGGGGTCTTGGAGCACTGTGATGACAAGGGCATGCCTCATTTTGATGAGCGGGCCATGGAACATTCTGATGACATGTGTCATGGAGCTTTTTGATGACAAGGGCATGGAGAATTGTGATTACAGGGGTCTTGGAGCATTGTGATGACAATTGTCATGGAGCCTTATGATGACAAGGCCGTGGAACATTGTGATGGCTGGGGTCATGGATCATTGTTATGACCGGGGTAATGGAGCACTGTGATGAGAAGGGCATGGAGCATTGAGATTACAATGTTTATGGAGAATTGCGATGACAAATTTGTGGACCGTTGTGATGAAAAGCGCGTGACACATTTTGATGACAAGGGTCATGGAGTATTTTTCTGACAAAGGCATTGAACACTGTGATGACAAGTTCATGGAGCATTGTGGTAACAAAGGTAACAGAGCCTTGTGATGATGCGGGCATGGACCATTGTGATGACAAATGTTATGAAGCATTGTGATGACGGGAGTAACAGAGCATTGTGATGACAGGGGTCATGAAGCTCTCTGATGACAAGGGCAAGGAGCATTGTGCTTAGAAAGACATAGAGCATTGGGATGACAAGGGTCAAAGAGCATTGTGATAAAAAGTTAATGGAACATTGTGGTTAAAAAGGTCACAGAGACTGTTGATGATGAGGGCATTGACCATTGTGATGACAAAGTTCATGAAGCATTGTGATGACTGGAGTCATGGAGCATTGTGATAAAAAGGGCATGGAGAATTGTGATGACAAGGGCATGGAGCATTGGTCTAATAAGTTTCATGGATTATTGCGATGACATTTGGAATGGCGCATTGTGATGAGAAGGGCATGGAGCATTGTGATGACCAGGTCATGCAGTATTGTGAAGACAGGTGTCAGGGATCATTGTGATGAGATATGTAATGGCCCATTGTGATGACAATAGCATGGAGCATTGTGATGCCAAGTGTCATGGAGGATTCTGATGACAAAGGTAATGGAGCATTGTGATGACAATGGCTTGGAGCATTGTGATGACAAGGGTCAGGGAGCATTCTGATGACAAGCTTGTGGAGTATTTTGATGACAATGGCATGGAGCATTGTGATGAAAACAGCATGGGGCATTGTGATGAAAATGGCATGGAACCTTTTCGTGACAGCTTTCAAGGAGCATTCTGACGACAAGTTTCAGGAAGCATTGTAATGACAAGTGTATTTAGAATTGTGATGACAAAGGTCATGGAGCATTGTGAGGAAAAGTCCATGGAGTATTGTGATGACAGGCATCATGGAGCGTTGTGATGACAAGTGTTATGGAACATTGTGATCACAAGGGTTTGGAGCATTGTGATGACAGAGGTCATGGATCATTTTGATTTCAAGGAGCATGGAGCATTCTGATGACAAGCGCATGAAGCAATGTGATCCCAAGGTTCATGGAGGATTGTGTTGACAATGGTAATTCAGTATTGTGATGACAAGCACATAGAGCATTGTAATGACAAGGTCATGAGGCATTTTGCTGACAAAGGCATGGAGCATTGTGATTACAGGGGTCTTGGAGCATTGTGATGAGAAGGGTCATGGAGCTTTGTGATGACAAGGCCATGGAATATCGTGATGGCAGGGGTCATGGAGCATTGCTATGTCTTGTGTAATGGAGCATTGTGATGGCAAGGGCATGGAGCATTGTGATGAGGAGGCCATGGAGCATTCTGATGACATGTGTCATGGAGCTTTGTGAAGACAAATGCATGGAGCAATGTGATGAGAGCGTTCATGGAGCATTGTGATGACAATGACATTGAGCATTTTGATGCCAAGGGTCATGGATCTTTATGATGACAAAGTTCATGGAGCATTTTGATGGCAAGGGCATTGTGCATTGTGATGAGAAGGGCAGGGAGCATTGTGAAGACAGGGTCATGGAGCAATCTGATGAAAAGTGTCAAGGAACATTTTGATGACAGGGGTTATGGAACATTGGGATGTCATGGGTCATCGAACATTGTGATGATAATTGCATGTAGCATTGTGATGACAGGAGTCATGGAACATTGTGATGACAGAGGTGAGGGAGTATTGTGACGAATAGTGATGTAACATTGTGATATCAGTGGTGAGAGAGCATTTTGATGAGAAGTGCATGGAGCATTGTGATGACAAGGTTTATGGAGCATTGTGATGACAAGATTGTGGAGCACTGTGATGACAATGGCTTGGAACATTGTGATGACAAGGGTCAGGGAGCATTGTGCTGACAAGTGCATGGAGAATTGTGATGACAAGGGTCATGGAGCATTTTGATGACACGGCTTATGGAACATTGTGATGTCAGGGGTCATGGAACATTGAGATGATAAGGGGATGTAGCATTGTGATGACAGTGTCATGGAACATTGTGATTCCAGGGGTGAGGGAGTATTGTGATGACTAGTGATGGAACATTGTGATATCTCTGGTGAGAGAGCATGTTGATGAGAAGGGCATGGACCATTGTGATTACAAAGTTTATGGAGCATTGCAATGATAAAGTTGTGGACTGTTGTGATGAAATGCGCATGGCACATTGTGATGACAATGGTCATGGAGCATTGTTCTGACAAAGACATGGAGCATTGTGATGACAAGGGTCACAGAGAATTGTGATGAAAAGTTCATGGAGCATTGTGGTTACAAAGGTCACAGAGCCTTGTGATGACGCTGGCATGGACCATTGTGATGACAAACGTTATGAAGCATTGTGATGACTGGAATCACGGAGCATTGTGATGACAGGGGTCATGGAACATTGTGATGAAAAGGGCATGGAGCATTGTGAGGAGAAGGCCAAGGAGCATTCTGAAGACATACATCATTGAGCGTTGTGATGACAAGGGCATGGCGCTTTGTGATTACAGGGGTCTTGGAGCATTGTGATGAAAAGTGCATGGATCATTGTGATGAAAAAGGCATGGAGCATTCTAATGACAGGGTTCAAGGAGCATACAGACAACAAGTGGCAGGGAGCATTGTGATGACAAGTGTATTGATCATTGTGATGACAAAGGTCATGGAGCACTGTGATGAGAAGGCCATGGATAATTGTGATGACGAGCTTCATGGGGCATTGTGATGACAAGTGTTATGGAATATTGTGATCACAAGGGTTTGGAGCATGGTTATGACAGAGGTCATGGAGCATTTTGATTTCATTGTGATGACAATAGCATGAAGCATTATGATGATGGGCATGGTGCATTGTGATGACAGGGTACATGGATCATTGAGATGAAAACGGGCATGGAGCATTGTGATTACAGGGGTCTTGGAGCATTGTGATGAGAAGGGTCATGGAGCCTTGTGATGACAAGGCCATGGAACATCGTGATAACAGGGTTCATGGAGCATTGTTGTGAGAGGTGTAATGGAGCATTGTGATGGCAAGGGCATGGAGCATTGTCATGAGAAGGCCATGGAGCATTCTGATGACATGTGTCATGGAGGTTTGTGATGACAAGTACATGGAGCAATGTGATGAGAACCTTCATGGAGCATTGTGATGACAATGACATGGAGCATTGTGATGCCAAAGGTCATGGATCTTTGTGATGACAAATGTCATGGAGCATTTTGATGACAAGGGCGTTGTGCATTGTGATGAGAACGGTAGGGAGCATTGTGATGACAGGGTCATGGAGCAATTTGATGAAAAGTGTCATGGAACATTTTGATGACAGGGGTTATGGAAGATTGTGATGCCAGGGGTCATCGAACATTGTGATGATAAGTGCATGTAGCATTGTGATGACAGGAGTCATGGCACATTTTGATGACAGAGGTGAGGGAATATTGTGACGAATAATCATGTAACATTGTCATATCAGAGGTCAGAGAGCATTTTGATGAGAAGTGCATGGATCATTGTGATGACAAGGGTCAAAGAGCATTTTGATGAAAATTTCATATAGCATTGTGGTTAAAAAGGTCACAGAGACTGTTGATGACGAGGGCATGGACCACTGTGATGACAAAGGTCATGAAGCATTGTGATAACTGGAGTCACGGAGCATTGTGCGGACAGGGGTCATGAAGCATTGTGATAACAAGGGCATGGAGCATTGTGATGACAAGGGCATGGAGCATTGGCCTAATAAGTTGCATGGATTATTGCGATGACAGTTGGAATGGCGCATTGTGATGACAAGGGCATGGAGCATTGTGATGACCAGGTCATGCAGTATTGTGAACACAGTTGTCAGGGAGCATTGTGATGACATATGTAATGGCCCATTGTGATGACAATGGCATGGATCATTGTGATGCCAACTGTCATGGAGGATTCTGTTGACAAAGTTAATGGAGCATTGTGATGGCAATGGCTTGGAGCATTGTTATGACAAAGGTCAGGGAGCATTGTGCTGACAAGTGCATGGAGAATTGTGATGACATGTGTCATGGAGCATTCTGATAACAAGCTTGTGGAGTATTTTGATGACAATGGCATGGAGCATTGTGATGAAAACGGCATGGGGCATTCTGATGAAAAAGGCATGGAGCCTTTTTGTGACAGGGTTCAAGGAGCATTCTGATGACCAGTGTCAGGGAGCATTGCGATGACAAGTGTATTGAGAATTGTGATGACAAATGTCATGGAGCATTGTGATGAAAAGGTCATGGAGTATTGTGATGACAGGCATCATGGAGCGTTGTGATGACAAGTTTTATGGAACATTGTGATCACAAGTGTTTGGAGCATTGTGATGACAGAGGTCATGGATCATATTGATTTCAAGGAACATGGAGCATTGTGATGACAAGGGCATGAAGCAATGTGATCCCAAGATTCATGGAGGATTGTGATGACAATGGAAATGGAGTATTGTGATGACAAGCGCATAGAGCATTGAAATGACAAGGTCATGTAGCATTTTGCTGACAAAATCATGGAGCATTGTGATGACAGGTGTCATGGAGCACTGTGATGACAAGCGTCACGGAGCATTGTGAATACAGGGGTCATGGAGCATTGGGATGACAAGGGCATGGATGATTGTGATGACAAGGTTCATGGAGAATTGGGCTGACAAGGGCATGGATGATTGTGATGACAAGGTTCATGGAGCATTGGGCTGAAAATATTCATGGAGTATTGTGATGACAGGGGTCATGGAGCATTGTGATGACAGAGGTCATGGAGAATTTTGATTTCATTGTGCTGACAATAGCCGGAAGTATTATGATGATGGGCATGATGCATTGTGATGACAGTGGTCATGGAGCATTGTGATGACAAGGGCATGGAGAATTGTGGTGACAGGGGCATGGAGCATTGGTCTGACAAGTTTCATAGATTATTGTGATGACAGTGGACATGGTGCATTGTGATGACAAGGGCATGGATCATTGTGATGAGAAGGTCATGGAGTATTGTGAAGATAGGTGTCAGGGATCATTGTGATGACATATGTCATGGTCCATTGCAAACATATTGGCAGGGAGCATTGTGATGCCAAATGTAATGGAGGATTTTGATGACAAATATATTGGAGCATTGTGATGACTAGGGCTTGGAGCATTATGTTGACAAGGGCCATTGAGAATTTTCATGACAAGGTCCTGGAGCACTGTGATGAGAAATGCATAGAGACTTGTGATGACAAATCGCATGGAGCATACTGATGAAAAGGGGCATGGAGCATTGTGATTACAGGGGTCTTTGAACATTGTGATGACATGGGCATGGAGCATTTAGAGGAGAAGGCGAAGGAGCATTCTGAAGACATGTTTCATTGAGCTTTGTGATGACAAGGGCATGGAGCATTGTGCTTAAAGTGGTCTTGGAGCATTGTGATGAAAAGGGCATGGATCATTGTGATGAAAAAGGCATGGTGCCTTGTCATGACAGGTTTCAAGGAGCATACAGACAACACATGTCAGGGAGCATTTTGATGACAAGTGTATTGAGCATTGTGATGACAAAGGTCATGGAGCATTGTGATGAGAAGACCATGGATAATTGTGATGACGAGCGTCATGGGGCACTGTGATGACAAGTGTTATGGAATATTGTGATCACAAGGACTTGGAGAATTGATATGACAGAGGTCATGGAGCATTTTGATTTCATTGTGATGACAATAGCATGAAGCATTATGATGATGGGCATGGTGCATTGTGATGACAGGGTTCATGGATCATTGAGATGAAAAGGGGCATGGAGCATCGTGATTACAGGGTTCTTGGAGCATTGTGATGAAAAGGGTCATGGAGCCTTGTGATGACAAGGCCACGAACATCGTGATGGCAGGCATCATGGAGCATTGTTATGACAGGGTAATGGAGCATTGTGATGGCAAGCGCATGGAGAATTGTGATGAGAAGGCCATGGAGCATTCTGATGACATGTGTCATGGAGCTTTTTGATGACAAGGGCATGGAGCAATGTGATGAGAATGTTCATGGAGCATTGTGATGACAATGACATGGAGCATTGTGATGCCAAGGGTCATGGATCTTTGTGATGACAAAGGTCAGGGAGCATTTTGATGACAAGTGCGTTGTGCATTGTGATGAGAAGGGCAGGGAGCATTGTGATGACAGGGCCATGGAGCAATTTGATGAAAAGTGTCATGTAACATTTTAATGACAGATGTTATGGAACATTGTGATGTCAGGGGTCATGGAGCATTTTTATGAAATGTTTTATGAAACATTTTATGAAACGTTTTATGAAAAATGTCATGGAGCATTTTGATTACAGGTGTTATGGAGCATTGTGATGTCAGTGGTCATCGAACATTGTGATGATAAGTGCATGTAGCACTGTGATGACAGGAGACGTGGAACATTGTGATAACGGGTGAGGGAGTATTGTGACGAATAGTGATGTAACATTGTGATATCTGTGGTGAGAGAGCATTTTGATGAGAATTGCATGCAGCATTGTGATGACAAGTGTCATGGAGCATTGTGCTGAGAAAGGCATAGAGAATTGTGATGACAAGGATCAAAGAGCATTGTGATGAAAAGTTCATAGAGCATTGTGATGACAAGTGTCATGGAGCATTGTGAGGACAAGGTCATGGAGCATTGGTCTAATAAGTTTCATGGATTATTGCGATGACAGGTGTCATGGAGCACTGTGATGACAAGCGTCATGGAGCATTGTGAATACATGGGTCATGGAGCATTGGGATGACAAGGGCATGGATCATTGTGATGACAAGAGTCATGTAGCATTTGGCTGAAAATGTTCATCGAGTATTGTGATGACAGGGGTCATGGAGCATGGTGATGACAGAGGTCATGGAGAATATTGATTTCATTGTGATGACAATAGCTGGAAGCATTATGATGATGGGCATGCTTCATTGTGATGACAGGGTTCATGGAGCATTGAGATGAAAAGGGGAATGGAGCATTGTGATTACAATGGTCTTGGAGCATTGTGATGACAAGGGCATGGAGCATTTGATGACAAATGTCATGGAGCATTGTGATGAGAAGGCCATGGATAATTGTGATGATGCGCGTCATGGGGTGTTGTGATGATAAGTCTTATGGAACATCGTAATCACAAGGGTTTGGAGCATTATGATGACAGAGGTCATGGAGAATTTAGAATTCATTGTGATGACAATAGCATGAAACATTATGATGATGGGCATGGTGCATTGTGATGACAGGGTTCATGGAGCATTGAGATGAAAAGGGGAATGGAGCATTGTGATTACCGGGGTCTTGGAGCATTGTGATGACAAGGGCATGGAGCATTGTGATGAGAAGGCCATGGAACATTCTGATGACATGCGTCATGGAGCACTGTGATGACAAGGGCATGGAGCATTTTAATTACAGTGGTCTTGGAGCATTGTGATGACAAGGGTCATGGAGCCTTGTGATGACATGCCATTGAACACTGTGATGGCAGGGGTCATGGACCATTGTTGTGACAGAGGTAATGGAGTATTGTGATGAGAAGGGCATTGAGCTTTGGTCTAAAATATTTCATGGATTATTGTGATGAGAGTGGGCTTGGAGCATTGTGATGACAAGGGCACGGAACACTGTGATACATGGTTCATGGAGGATTGTAATGACAAAGGCATGGAACATTGTGATGAGAAGGGTATCGAGCATTGTGATGACAAGTGTCATAGAGCTTTGTGATGACAAGGGTCATGGAGATTTGTGATGACAAATAACAAGGAGCATTTCGATGACAATGGTGTGGTGCATTGTAATGAGAAGGGTAGGGAGCATTTTGATTACAGGTTCATGCAGCAATTTGATTAAAAGTGTAATGGAATATTTTGAGGGCAAGTGTTATAGAACATTGTGATGTCAGGGGTCATGGAGCTTTGGGATGAAAAGGGTCATGGAGCACTTTGATGACAGGGGTTATGGAACATTGTGATGCCAGGGGTCATGGAACATTGTGATGATAAGGGTATGTCGCATTGTGATGACAGGGGTAATGGAACATTATGATTACAGGGGTGAGGGAGTATTGCGATGACTAGTGATGGAACTCTGTGATATCTCTGGTGAGAGAGCATTTGGATGAGAAGTGCCTAGAGCATTGTGATTACAAGGTTTATGGAGCATAGCGATGACAAGGTTGTGGACCGATGTGATGAAAAGCACGTGGCACATTGTGATGACAAGTGTCATGGAGCATTTTTCTGACAAAGGCATGGAGCATTGTGATGACAAGGGTCACGGAGCATTGTGATGAAAAGTTCATGGAGCATTGTGGTTACAAAGGTCACAGAGCCTTGTGATGACGCGGGCATGGACCGTTTTGATGACAAACGTTATGAAGCATTGTGATGACTGCAGTCACGGAGCATTGTGATGATAGCGGTCATGGAGCACTGTGATGACAAGAGCATGGAGCATTGTGGTGACAGGGGCATGGAGCATAGGTCTGACAAGTTTCATAGATTATTGTGATGACAGTGGACATGGTGCATTGTGATGACAAGGGCATGGATCATGGTGATGAGAAGGTCGTGGAGTATTGTGAAGACAGGTGTCAGGGAGCATTGTGATGACATATGTCATGGTTCATTGCAATGACAATGGCATGGAGCATTGTGATGCCAAATGTAATGGAGGATTGTGATGACAAATACAATGGAGCATTGTGATGACTAGGGCTTGGAGCACTATGATAACAAGGGCCATTAGAGAATTGTCATGACAAGTTCGTGAAGCATTGTGATGACAAGGTCCTGGAGCATTGTGATGAGAAATCCATGGAGCCTTGTGATGACAAGTCTCATATAGCATACTGATGAAAAGGAGCATGGACCATTGTGATTACTGGGGTCTTGGAACATTGTGATGAAAATGGCATGGAACATTGTGAAAAGAAGGCCAAGGAGCATTCTGAGGACAGGCGTCATTGAGCTTTGTGATGACAAGTGCATGGAGCATTGTGATTACAGGGGTCTTGGAGCATTGTGAGGAAAAGGGCATGGATCATTGTGATGATAAAGGCATGGAGCCTTGTCATGACAGGGTTCAAGGAGCATACAGACAACAAGTGTCAGGGATCATATTGATGACAAGTGTATAGAGCATTGTGATGACAAAGGTCATGGAGCATTGTGATGAGAAGACCATGGATAATTGTGACGACGAGTGTCATGGGGCATTGTGATGACAAGTGTTATGGAATATTGTGATCACAAGGGTTTGGAGCATTGTTATGACAGAGGTCATGGAGCATTTTGAATTCAATGTGATGAGAATAGCATGAAGCATTATGATGATGAGCATGGTGCATTGTGATCACAGGGTTCATGGATCTTTGAGATGAAAATGGGCATGGAGCATTGTGATTACAGTGGTCTTGGATCAATGTGATGAGAAGGGTCATGGAGCCTTGTGATGACAAATCCATGGAACATCGTGATCGCAGGTGTCATGGAGCATTGTTATGACAGGGGTAATGGAGCATTTTGATGGAAAGGGCAGGGAACATTGTGATGAGAAGACCATGGAGCATTCTGATGACATGTGTCATGGAGCTTAGTGATGACAAGGGCATGGAGCAATGTGATGCCAAGGGTCATGGATATTTGTGATGACAAAGGTCATGGAGCATTTTGATGGCAAGGGCATTGTGCATTGTGATGAGAAGTGCAGGGAGCATTTTGATGACAGGTTCATGGAGCAATTTGATGAAAAGTGTCAAGGAACATTTTGATGACAGGGGTTATGGAACATTGTGATGTCAGGGGTCATCGAACATTGTGATGATAAGTGCATGTAGCATTGTGATGACAGGAATCATGGATCATTGTGATGACAGAGGTGAGGGAGTATTGTGACGAATAGTGATGTAACATTGTGATATCAGTGGTGAGAGAGCATTTTGAGGAGAAGTGCATGGAGCATTGTGATGACAAGACTGTGGAGCACTGTGATGACAAGCGCATGGTGCATTGTGATGACATGTGTCATGGAGCATTGTGCTGACAAGCGCATGGAGCATTGTGATGACCAGGGTCATGGAGCATTGTGCTGAGAAAGGCATAAAGCATTGTGATTACAAGGGTCAAAGAGCAGTGTGATGAAAAGTTCATGGAGCATTGTGGTTAAAAAGGTCACAAAGACTGTTGATGACGAGGGCATGGACCATTGTGATGACAAAAGTCATGAAGCATTGTGATGACTGGAGTCACGGAGCACTGTGATGACAGGGGTCATGGAACATTGTGATAACAAGGACATGGAGCATTGTGATGACAAGGGCATGGAACATTGGTATAGTAAGCTTCATGGATTATTGCGATGACAGTTGGAATGGCGCATTGTGATGACAAGGGCATGGAGCATTGTGATGACCAGGTCATGCAGTACTGTGAAGACAGGTGTCGGGGAGCAATTTGATGACATATGTAATGGCCCATTGTGATGACAATGGCATGGAGCATTGTGATGCCAAGTGACATGGAGGATTCAGATGACAAAGGTAATGGAGCACTGTGATGACAATGGCTTGGAACATTGTGATGACAAGGGTCAGGGAGCATTGTGCTGACAAGTGCATGGAGAATTGTGATAACAAGGGTCATGGAGCATTTTGATGACAGGGCTTATGGAACATTGTGATGTCAGAGGTCATGGAACATTGTGATGATAAGGGGATGTAGCATTGTGATGACAGGGTCATGGAACATTGTGATTCCAGGGGTGAGGGAGTATTGTGATGACTAGTGATGGAACATTGTGATATCTCTGGTGAGAGAGCATTTTGATGAGAAGTGCATGGACCATTGTGATTACAAAGTTTATGGAGCATTGCAATGATAAGGTTGTGGACCGTTGTGATGAAATGCGCGTGGCACATTGTGATGACAATGGTCATGGAGCATTGTTCTGACAAAGACATGGAGCATTGTGATGACAAGGGTGACAGAGAATTGTGATGAAAAGTTCATGGAGCATTGTGATTACAATGGTCACAGAGCCTTGTGATGACGCTGGCAAGGACCATTGTGATGACAAACGTTAGGAAGCATTGTGATGACTGGAATCACGGAGCATTGTGATGACAGGTGTCATGGAGCATTGTGATGACAAGGGCATGGAGCATTGTGAGGAGAAGGCCAAGGAGCATTCTGAAGACATACGTCATTGAGCTTTGTGATGACAAGGGCATGGAGCTTTGTGATTACAGGGGTCTTGAAGCATTGTGATGAAAAATGCAAGGATCATTGTGATAAAAAAGGAATGGAGACTTGTCATGACAGGGTTCAAGGAGCATACATACAAGGGTCAGGGAGCATATTGATGACAAGTGTATTGATCATTGTGATGACAAAGGTCATGGAGCATTGTGATGAGAAGACCATGGATAATTGTGATGATGAGCTTCATGGGGCATTGTGATGACAAGTGTTATGGAATATTGTGATCACAAGGGTTTCGAGCATTGTTATGTCAGATGTCATGGAGCCTTTTGATTTCATTGTGATGACAATAGCATGAAGCATTATGATGATGAGCATGGTGCATTGTGATGACAGGGTTCATGGATCATTGAGATGAAAACGGGCATGGAGCATTGTGATTACAGTGTTCTTGGAGCATTGTGATGAAAAGGGTCATGGAGCCTTGTGATGACAAGGCCATGGAACATCGTGATTACAGGGTTCATGGAGCATTGTTATGACATGGGTAATGGAACATTGTGATGGCAAGGGCATGGAGCATTGTGATGAGAATGCCATGGAGCATTCTGATGACATGTGTCATGGAGGTTTGTGATGACAAGGACATGGAGCAATGTGATGTGAACCTTCATGGTGCATTGTGATGACAATGACATGGAGCATTGTGATGCCAAGGGTCATGGATCTTTGTGATGACAAAGGTCATGGAGCATTTTGATGACAAGGGCATTGTGCATTGTGATGAGAAGGGTAGGGAGCATTGTGATGACAGGGTCATGGAGCAATTTGATGAAAACGGTCATGGAACATTTTGATGACAGATGTTATGGAACATTGTGATGCCAGGGGTCATCGAACATTGTGATGATAAGTGCATGTAGCAATGTGATGACAGGGGTCATGGAACATTGTGATGACAGGGGTGAGGGAGTATTGTGACAAATAGTGATGTACCATTGTGATAGCAGTGGTGAGAGAGCATTTTGATGAGAAGTGCATGGAGTATTGTGATGACAAAGGTCAAAGAGCATTTTGATGAAAAGTTCAAGTAGCATTGTTGTTAAAAAGGTCACAGAGACTCTCGATGATGAGGGCATGGAACATTGTGATGACAAAGGTCATGAAGCATTGTGATAACTGGAGTCACGGAGCATTGTGAGGACAGGGGTCATGGTACATTGTGATAACAAGGGCATGGAGCATTGTGATGACCAGGTCATGCAGTATTGTGAACACAGGTGTCAGGGAGCAATTTGATGACATATGTATTGGCCCATTTTGAAGACAATGGCATGGAGCACTGTGATGCCAAGTGTCATGGAGGATTCTGATGACAAAGGTCATGGAGCATTGTGATGGCAATGGCTTGGAGCATTGTTATGACAAAGGTCACTGAGCACTGTGCTGACAATGCATGGTGAATTGTGATGACAAAGGTCATGGAGCATTCTGATGACAAGCTTGTGGAGTATTTTGATGACAATGGCATGGAGCATTGTGATGAAAACGGCATGGGGCATTGTGATGAAAAATGCATGGAGCCTTTTTGTGACAGGGTTCAAGGAGCATTCTGATGACCAGTGTCAGGGAGCATTGTGATGACAAGTGTATTGAGAATTGTGATGACAAAGGTCATGGAGCATTGTGATGAAAAGGGCATGGAGTATTGTGATGACAGGCATCATGGAGCATTGTGATGACAAGTGCTATGGGACATTGTGATCACAAGGGTTTGGAGCATTGTGATGAGAGAGGTCATGGATCATTTTGATTTCAAGGAACATGGAGCATTGTGATGACAAGAGCATGAAGCAATGTGATCCCAAGATTCATGGAGGATTGTGATGACAATGGAAATGGAGTATTGTGATGACAAGCACAAAGAGCATTGTAATGACAAGGTCATATCGCATTTTGCTAAAAAAATCATGGAGCATTGAGATGACAGGTGTCATGGAGCACTGTGATGACAAGAGTCACGGAGCATTGTGAATACAGTGGTCATGGAGCATTGGGATGATAAGGGCATGGATGATTGTGATGACAAGGGTCATGGAGAATTGGGCTGAAAATATTCATGGAGTATTGTGATGACAGGGGTCATGGAGCACTGTGATTACAGAGGTCATGGAGAATTTTGATTTCATTGTGCTGACAATAGCCGGAAGCATTATGATGATGGACATGATGCATTGTGATGACAGTGGTCATGGATCATTGTGATGACAAGGGCATGGAGAACTGTGGTGACAGGGGCATGGAGCATTGTTCTGACAAGTTTCATAGATTATTGTGATGACAGTGGACATGGTGCATTGTGATGACAAGGGCATGAATCATTGTGATGAGAAGGTCATGGAGTATTGTGAAGACAGGTGTCAGGGAACATTGTGATGACATATGTCATGGTCCATTGCAATGACAATGGCAGGGAGCACTGTGATGCCAAATGTAATGGAGGATTTTGATGACAAATATAAAGGAACATTGTGATGACTAGGACTTGGAGCATTATGATGACAAGTGTCATTGAGAATTTTCAGAACAAGGTCGTGAAGCATTGTGATGACAAGGTCCTGGAGCATTGTGATGAGAAATCCATGGAGGCTTGTGATGAGAAATCTCAAGGAGCATACTGATGAAAATGGGCCTGGATCATTGTGATTACAGGGGACATGGAACATTGTGATGACAAGGGCATGGAACATTGTGAGGAGAAGACCAAGGAGCATTCTGATGGCATGCGTCATTGAGATTTGTAATGACAAGGGCATGGGGCATTGTGATTACATTGGTCTTGGAGCATTGTGATGAAAAGGGCATGGATCATTGTGATGAAAAAGGCATGGAGCCTTGTCATGACAGAGTTCAAGGAGCATACAGACAACAAGTGTCAGGGAGCATTTTGATGACAAGTGTATTGAGCATTGTGATGACAAAGGTCATGGTGCTTTGTGATTAGAAGACCAAAGATAATTGTGATGACGAGCTTCAAGGGGCATTGTGATGACAAGTGTTATGGAATATTGTGATCACAAGGGATTGGAGCGTTTTTATGACAGAGGTCATGGTGCATTTTGATTTCACTGTGATGACAATAGCATGAAGCATTATGATGATAGGCATGCTGCATTGTGATGACAGGGTTAATGGATCATTGAGATGAAAAAGGGCATGGAGCATTGTGATTACAGGGTTCTTGGAGTGTTGTGATGAGAAGGGTCATGGAGCCTTGTGATGACAAGGCCATGGAATATCGTGATGGCAGGGACATGGACCATTGTTATGAGAGGGGTAATTGAGCATTGTGATGGCAAGGGCATGGAGCATTGTGATGAGAATGCCATGTAGAATTCTGATGACATGTGTCATGGAGCTTTGTGAAGACAAGGGCATGGAGCAATGTGATGAGAGCGTTCATGGAGCATTGTGATGACAATGACATGGAGCATTGTGATGCCAAGGGTCAGGGATATTTGAGATGACAAAGGCCATGGAGCATTTTGATGGCAAGGGCGTTGGGCATTGTGATGAGAAGGGCAGGGAGAATTGTGATGACAGGTTCTTGGAGCAATTTATTGAAAATTTTCATGGATCATTTTGATGACAGGTGTTATGGAGCATTGTGATGTCAGGGGTCATCGAACATTTGGATGATAAGTGCATGTAGCATTGTGATGACAGGTGTCATGGAACATTGTGATGACAGGTGGGAGGGTGTATTGTGACAAATAGTGATGTAGCATTGTGATATCAGTGGTGAGAGAGCATTATGATGAGAAGTGCATGGAGCATTGTGATGCCAAGTGTCATGGAGGATTCTGATGACAAAGGTTATGGAACACTGTGATGACAATGGCTTGGAGCATTGTGATGACATGGGACAGGGAGCATTGTGCTGACAATTGCATGGAGAATTGTGATGACAAGGGTCATGGAGCATTCTGATGACAAGCTTGTGGAGTATTTTGATGACAATGGCATGGAGCATTGTGATGAAAATGGCATGGGGCATTGTGAAAAAAGGCATGGAGCCTTTTCGTGGCAGGTTTCAAGGAGCATTCTGATGACAATGTCAGGGAGCATTGTGATGACATGTATATTGAGAATAGTGATGACAAAGGTTATGGAGCATTGTGATGAAAAGGGCATGGAGTATTGTGATGACAGGCATCATGGAGTGTTGTGATGACAAGTGTTATGGAAGATTGTGATCACAAGTGTTTGGAGCATTGTGATGACAGAGGTCATGGATCATATTGATTTCAAGGAGCATGGAGCATTGTGATGACAATGGCATGAAGCAATGTGATCCCAAGGTTCATGGAGGATTTTGATGACAATGGAAATGGAGTATTGTGATGACAAGCGCATAGAGCATTGTAATGACAAAGTCATATAGCATTTTGTTGACAAAGGCATGGAGCATTGTGATGACATGTGTCATGGAGCACTGTGATGACAAGTGTCATGGAGCATTGTGAATACAGGGGTCATGGAGCATTGGGATGACAAGGGCATGGATCATTGTGATAACAAGTGTCATGGAACACTGGGCTGAAAATGTTCATGGAGTGTTGTGTTGACAGGGGTCATGGAGCATAGTGATGAGTAGGGAATGGAGCATTGTGATGACAAGAGTCCCGGATCATTGTGTTGTCAGGTGTCATGGAGTGTTGTGATGACAGTGCTCATGGTGCATTGTGATGATATTGGCCATGGAGTATTGTGATGTGTAGGTCGTGGAGCATTGGGCTGAATATGTTAATGGATCATTGTGATGACAGGGGTCATGGAGCATTGTGAGGACAAGGGAATGGAGAAGGGTGATGACAAGGTCCTGGAGCATTGTGATGAGATGACCATGGAGACTTGTGATGAGAAGTCTCACGGAGCATTCTGATGAAAAGGGGCATGGAGCATTGTGATTACAGGGGTCTTGGAGCATTGTGATGACTAGGGCATGGAGCATTGTGATGAGAAGGCCATGGGGCATTCTGATGACATGCTTCATGGAGTTTTGTGATGACAAGCACATGGAGAATTGTGATGACACTGAGCTTGGAGCATTGTGAAGAAAAGGGTACGGATCATTGTGATGAAAAAGGCATGGAGCCTTGTCATGACAAGGTTCAAAGAGCATACTGACGACAAGTGTCAGGGAGCATTGTGATGACAAGTGCATTGAGAATTGTGATGACAAAGGTCATGGAGCATTGTGATGAGAATACCATGGATATTTGTGATGATGAGCGTCATGGGGATTTGTGATGATAAGTGTTATTGAACATTGTGATCACAAGGGTTTGGAGCATTATGATGACAGAAGTCATGGAGAATTTTGATTTCATTGTGATGACAATAGCCTGAAGCATTATGATGATGGGCATGGTGCATTGTGATGACAGGGTTCATGGATCATTGAGATGCAAAGTGGCAAGGAGCATTGTGATTACAGGGGTCCTCGAGCATTGTGATGTCAAGGGTCAGGGAGCCTTGTGATGACAAGGACGTGGATCATTGTGATGGCAGTTGTCATGGAGCATTTTTATGACAGAGGTAATGGAGCATTGTGATGAGAAGTGCATTGAGCATTGGCCCGAATGTTTTCATGGATTATTGTGATGAGAGTGGGCATGGAGCATTTTGATGACTAGGGCACGGAACACTGTGATACATGGGTCATGGGGGATTGTGAGGAAAATGGCATGGAGCATTTTGATGAGAAGGGCATCGATCATTGTGATGACAAGTGTCATGGAGCTTTGTGATGACAAGGGCATGGAGCAATGGGATGAGAGCGTTCAGGGAGCATTGTGATGACAATGACATGGAGCATTGTGATGCCAAGGGTCATGGAGCTTTGTGATGACAACGGTCATGGAGCATTTTGATGACAAACGTGTGGTGCATTGTGATGAGAAGGAGAGGGAGCATTTTGATGACAGGTTCATGCTGCAGTTTGATGAAAAGTGTAATGTAACATTTTGATGACAGGGGTTACAGAACACTGTGATGCCATGGGTCATGGAGCTTTGGGATGAAATGTGTCATGGAGCATTGTGATGACAGTGGTTATGGAATATTGTGATGTCAGGGGTCATGGAACATTGTGATTACAGGGTTGAGGGAGGATTGTGATGACTAGTGATGGAACATTTTGATATCTCAGGTGAGAGAGCATTTCGATGACAAGTGCATGCAGCATGGTGATTACAGGGGTCTTGGAGCATTGTGATGAGAAGGGTCATGGAGCTTTGTGATGACAAGGCCATGGAACATTGTGTTGGCAGTCGCCATGGAGCACTGTTATGACAGGGGTAATGGAGCATTGTGATGGCAAGGGCAAGGAGCATTGTGATGAGAAGGCCATGAGCATTTTGATGACATGTGTCATGGAGCTTTGTGATGACAAGAGCATGGAACAATGTGATGAGAGCGTTCATGGAGCATCGTGATGACAATGACATGGAATATTGTGATGCCAAGGGTCATGGATCTTTGTGATGACAAAGGTCATGGAGCATTTTGATGACAAGGTCGTTGTGCATTGTGATGAGAAGGGCAGGGAGCATTGTGATGACAGGGTCATGGTGCAATTTGATGAAATGTGTCATGGAACATTTTGATGAAAACGGTTATGGAACACTGTGATGTCAGGGGTCATGGAGCATTTTGATGAAAAGGGTCATGGAGCATTTTGATGACAGGGGTTATGTAACATTGTGATGTCAGTGGTCATCGAACATTGTGATCATAATGCATGTAGCATTTTGATGACAGGAGTCATGGAAGATTGTGATGACAGGGGTGAGGGAGTATTGTAACGAATAGTGATGTAACATTGTGATATCATTGGGGAGAGAGCATTTTGATGAGAAGCGCATGGAGCACTGTGATGACAATATTTATGGAGCATTGTGATGACAAGATTGTGGAGCACTGTGATGACAAACGCATGGTGTATTGTGTTGACATGTGTCGAGGAGCATGGTGCTGACAAGCGCAGGGAGCATTGTGATGAAAAGGGTCATGGAGCATTGTGCTGAGAAAGGTATAGAGAATTGCGATGACAAGGGTCATAGTTCATTGTGATGAAAAGTTCATGGAGCATTGTGGTTAAAAATGTCACACAGACAGTTGATGATGAGGGCATGGACCATTGTGATGACAAAGGTCATGAAGCATTGTGATGACTGGAATCATGGATCATTGTGATGACAGGGGTCATGGAGCATCATGATAACAAGGGCTTGGAGCATTGTGATGACAAGGGCATGGAGCATTGGTCTAATAAGTTTTAATGGATTATTGTGATGAGAGTTGGAATGGCGATTTGTGATGACAAGGGCATGGAGCATTGTGATGACAAGGGCATGAAGTATTGTGAAGAGAGGTGTCAGGGCGCATTGTGATGACATACGTAATGACCCATTGTGATGACTGTAGCATGATCATTGAGATAGCAAGTGTAATGGAGGATTCTGAAAACAAAAGTAATGGAGCATTGTGATGACAATGGCTTGGAGCATTGTGATGACATGGGTCAGGGAGCATTGTGCTGAAAAGTGCATGGAGAATTGTGATGACAAGTGTCATGGAGCATTCTGATGACAAGCTTGTGGAGTATTTTGATGACAATGGCATGGAGCATTGTGATGAAAATAGCATGGGGCTTTGTGATGAAAAATGCATGGAGCCTTTCCGTGACAGTGTTCAAGGAGCATTCTGACGACAAGTGTTAGGGAGCATTGTGATGACAAGTGTATTGAGAATTGTGATGAAAAAGGTCATGGAGCATTGTGATGAAAAGTGCATGGAGTATTGTGATGACAGGAATCATGGAGCGTTGTGATGACAAGTGTTATGGAACATTGTGATCACAAGGGATTGGAGCATTGTGATGACAGAGGTCATAGATCATTTTGATTTCAAGGAGCATGGAGCATTGTGATGACAAGGGCATGAAGCAATGTGATCCCAAGGTTCATGGAGGATGTGATGACAATGGTAATGGAGTATTGTGATGACAAGCGCATAGAGCATTGTAATGACAAGGTCATGTAGCATATTGCTGACAAAGGCATGGAGCATTTTGATGACAGGTGTCATGGAGCACTGTGATGACAAGCGTCACGGAGCATTGTAAATATAGGGACATGGAGCATTGTGATAAAAAGGGCATGGAACTTTGTGATGACAAGGGCATGGAACATTTGTCTAATAAGTTTCATGGATTATTGCGATGACAGTTGGAATGGCTCTTTGTGATGACAAGGGCATAGAGCATTGTGATGACCAGGTCATGCAGTATTGTGAAGAGAGGTGTCAGGGAGGATTGTGATGACATATGTAATGGCCCAAAGTGATGTTGATGGCATGGAGCACTGTGATGCCAAGTGTCACGGAGGATTCTGATGACAAAGTTAATGGAGCATTGTGATGACAATGGCATGGAGCATTGCGATGACAAGGGTCAAGGAGCATTGTGTTGACAAGTGCATGGAGAATTGTGATGACAAGGTTCATGGAGCATACTGGTGACAATCTTGTGGAGTATTTTGATGACAATGGCATGGAGCATTGTGATGAAAACGGCAGGGGACATTGTGATGAAAATGGCATGGAGACTTTTCGTGACAGCTTTCATGGAGCATTCTGACGACAAATGTCAGTGAGCATTGTGATGACAATATATTGAGAATTGTGATGACAAAGTTCATGGAGCATTGTGATTAAAAGTGCATGGAGTATTGTGATGACAGTGGTCATGGAGCATTGTGATTACAAGCGAATGGAACTGATGATGACAGGGATCATGGAACATTTTGATTACAGGGGTGAGGGAGGATTGTGATGACTAGTGAGGGAACATGGTTATATCTCAAGTGAGAGAGCATTTGGAAGAGAAGAGCATGGAGCATTTTGATTACAAGATTTATGGAGCGTAGCGATGACAAGGTTGTGTATCAATGTGATGGAAAGCCCTTGGCACATTTTGATGACAAAGGTCATGGAGCATTTTTCTGACAAAGGCATGGAGCGTTGTGATGACAAGTGTCACGGAGCACTGTGTTGAAATGTTCATGGAGCATTGTGGTTTCAAAGGTCAGAGAGACTTGTGATGACGCGGGCATGGACCGTTGTGATGACAAACGTTATGAAGCATTGTGATGACTGGAGTCACGGAGCATTGTGTTGACAGGGTTCATGGAGCATTGTGATGACAAGGGCATGGAGCATTGTGATGACAAAGTCATGGAGTATTGTGAAGACAGGTGTCAGGGAACATTTTGATGACATATGTCATGGTCCATTTCGATGACAATGGCATGGTGCATTGTGATGACAAATATAATGGAGGATTGGGATGACAAATATGATGGAGCATTGTGATGACTAGTGCTTGGAGCATTATGATGACAAGGGACATTGAGAATTTTCATGACAATGTTGTGAAGCATTGTGATGACAAGGTCCTGGAGCACTGTGATGAGAAAACCATGGAGCCTTGTGATGACAGGTCTCATGGAGCATACTGATGAAAAGGGGCATGGAGCATTCTGATTACAGGGGTCTTGGAACATTGTGATAGCAAGGGCATGGAGCATTGGGATGACAAGGGCATGGAACATTGGTATAAAAAGTTTCATGGATTATTGTGATGACAGTTGGAATGGCGCATTGTGATGACAGTGGTCATGGAGCATTGTGATGATACTGGTCATGGAGCATTGTGATGAGAAAGTAATGGAGCACTGGGTTGAAAATGTTCATGGAGTATTGTGATGACAGGTGTCATGGAGCATTGTGATGACAAGGGAATGGAGCATGGTGATGACAAGGTCCTGGAGTACTGTGATGAGATGACGATGGAGACTTGTGATAACAAGTCACATGGAGCATTCTGATGAAAAGGGGCATGGAGCATTGTGATTACAGGGGTCTTGGAGCATTGTGATGACAAGGGCATGGAGCATTGTGAGTAGAAGGTCATGGAACTTTCTGATGGCATGCGTCATGGAGATTTGTGATGACAAGGGCATGGAGCATTGTGATTACAGGTGTCTTAGAGCATTGTGATGACAAGGGTCATGGAGCCTTTTGATGGCAAGTCCGTGGAACATTGTGATGGCAGGGGTCATAGAGCATTGTTATGACAGAGGTAATGGAGCATTGTGATGAGAAGGGCATTGAGCATTGGTCTGAAATATTTCATGGATTATTGTGATGAGAGTGGGCATGGAGCATTGTGATGAAAAGGGCACGGTACACTGTGTTACATGGGTCAGAGAGGATTGTAATCACAAGGGCATGGAGCATTGTGATGAGAATGGCATCGAGCATTGTGATGACAAGTGTCATGGAGCTTTGTGATGACAAGGGCATGGAGCAATGTGATGAGAGGGTTCATGGAGCATTGTGATGACAATGACATGGAGCATTGTGATGCCAAGGGTCATGGAGCTTTGTGATGACAAAGGACATGGAGCATTTTGATGACAAGTGTGTGGTGCATTGTGATGAGAAGGGCAGGGATCATTTTGATGACAGGGTCATGCAGCAATTTGATGAAAAGTGTAATGGAATATTTTGATGACAGTGGTTATATAACATTGTGATGCCAGGGATCATGGAGCTTTGGGATGAAAAGGGTCATGGAGGGCCTCCCTGGTGGCGCAGTGGTTAATAGTCCGCCTGCCGATGCAGGGGATACGGGTTCGTGCCCCGGTCTGGGAGGATCCCATATGCCGCGGAGCGGCTGGGCCCGTGAGCCATGGCCGCTGAGCCTGTGCGTCCGGAGCCTGTGCTCCGCAACGGGAGAGGCCACAGCAGTGAGAGGCCCGCGTACAGCAAAAAAAAAAAAAAAAAAAAAAAAAAAAAAAAAAAAAAAAGAAAAGGGTCATGGAGCATTTTGATGACAGGGGTTATGGAACATTGTGATGTCAGGGGTCAAGGAACATTGTGCTGATAAGGGGATGTAGCATTGTGATGACAGGGGTCATGGAACATTGTGATAACAGGGGTGAGGGAGGATTGTGATGACTAGTGATGGAACATTGTGATATCTCATGTGAGAGAGCATTTGGATGAGAAGTGCATGGAGCATTGTGATTACAAGGTTTATGGAGCATAGCGATGACAAGGTTGTGGATCATTGTGATGAAAAGCGCACGGCACATTGTGATGACAAGGTTCATGGAGCATTGTTCTGACAAAAGCATGGAGCATTGTGATGACAAGGGTCACGGGGCATTGTTATGAAATGGGCATGGAATATTGTGATGACAGGCATCATGGAGCGTTGTGATGACAAGTGTTATGGAACATTGTGATCACAGGTGTTTGAAGAATTGTGATGCCAGAGGTCATGGATCATATTGATTTCAAGGATCATGGAGCATTGTGATGACAAGGGCATGAAGCAATGTGATTCCAAGGTTCATGGAGGATTGTGATGAAAATTTTAATGGAGTACTGTGATGACAAGCACATAGAGCATTGTAATGACAAGCTCATGTAGCATTTTGCTGACAAAGGCATGGAGCATTGTGATGACCGGTGTGATGGAGCACTGTGATGCCAAGCGTCACGGAGCATTGTGAATAGAGGGGTCATGGAGCATTGTGATGACAAGGGCATGGAGCATTGTGATGACACGGGCATTAAACATTGGTCTGACATGTTGCTTAGATTATTCTGATGACTGTGGACATGGTGCATTGTGATGACAAGGGCATGGAGCATTGTGATGAGAATGTCATGGAATATGGTGAAGACAGATGTTAGGGAGCATTGTGATGACATATATCATGGTCCATTGCGATGTCAGTGTAATGGAGCATTGTGATGCAAAATGTAATGGAGGATTGTGATGGAAAATATAATGGAGCATTGTGATGACTAGGGCTTGGAGCATTATGATGACAAGGGCCATTGAGAATTTTCATAACAAGGTCATGAAGCATTGTGATAAAAAAAAGTCCTGGAGCATTTTGATGAGAAAACCATGGAGCCTTGTGATGACAAATCTCACGGAGCATACTGATGAAAAGGGGCATGGACCATAGTGATTACATGGGTCTAGGAACATTGTGATGACAAGGGCATGGAGCATTGTGATGAGAAGGTCATGGAATATGGTGAAGACAGATGTCACGGAGCATTGTGATGACATATGTAATGGCCCATTGTGATGACAATGGCATGGAGCATTGTGATGCCAAGTGTCCTGGAGCATTCTGATGACAAAGGTAATGGAGTTTTGTGATGACAATGGCTTGGAGCATTGTGATGTCAAGGGTCAAGGAGCATCCTGCTGACAAGTGCATGGAGAATTGTGATGACAACGGTCATGGAGCATTCTGATGACAAGCTTGTGGAGTATTTTGATGACAATGGCATGGAGCATTGTGATGAAAATGTCATGGGGCCTTTTGATGAAAAAGGCATGGAGACGTTTCGTGACAGGGTTCAAGGAGCATTCTAATGACAAATGTCAGGGGGCATTGTGATGACAAGTGTGTTTAGAATTGTGATGACAAAGTCATGGAGCATTGTGATGAAAAGGGCATGGAGTATTGTGATGAGAGGCATCATGGAGCTTTGTGATGACAAGTGTTATGGAACATTGTGATCACAAGGGTTTGGAGCATTGTGATGACAGAGGTCATGGATCATTTTGATTTCAAGTAGCATGGAGCATTGTGATGAAAAGGGCATGAAGCAATGTGATCCCAAATTTCATGGATCATTGTGATGACAAGGGTCATGGAGCATTGGGCTGAAAATATTCATGGAGTATTGTGATGACAGGGGTCATGGAGCATTGTGATGGCTAGGGAATGGAGCATTGTGATGACAAAAGTCCCAGATCATTGTGTTGTCAGGTGTCATGGAGTGTTGTGACGACAGTGGTCATGGACCATTGTGATGATATTGGTCATGGAGCATTGTGATGAGAAGGTCATGGAGCATTGGGGTGAAAACATTCATGGAGTATTGCGATGTAAATGGTCAAAGAGCATTGTGATGAAAAGTTCATGGATCATTGTGCTTAAGAAGTTCACAGAGACTGTTGAAGATGAGGGCATAGACCATTGTGATGACAAAGCTCATGAAGCATTGTGATGACTGGAATCACGGAACATTGTGATGACACGGGTCATGGAGCACTGTGATAACAATGGCATGGGGCATTGTGATGACAAGGGCATGGAGGATTGGTCTAATAAGTTTCATGAATTATTGCGATGAGAGTTGGAATGGCGATTTGTGATGAAAAGGTCATAGAGCATTGTGATGACCAGGTCATGCAGTATTGTAAAGAGAGGTGTCAGGGCACTTTGTGATGACATATGTAATGGCCCATTGTGATGACAATGGCATGGTGCATTGTGATGCCAAGTGTCATGGAGGATTCTGATGACAAATATAATGGAGCATTGTGATGACAATGGCTTGGAACATTGTGATGACAAGTGTCAGGGAGCATTTTGCTGACAAGTGCATAGAGAATTATGATGACAAGAGTGATGTAGCATTCTGATGACAAGCTTTGGAGTATTTTGATGACAATGACTTGGAACATTGTGATGAAAACGGCATGGGGCATTGTGATGAAAAAGTCATGGAACCTTTCGTGACATGGTTCAAGGAGCATTCTGACGACAAGTGTCATGGAGAATTTTGATGACAAGTGTATTGCGAATTGTGATGACAAAGGTCATGGTGCATTGCGATGAAAATGGCATGGAGTATTGTGATGACAGGCATTATGGAGTGTTGTGATGACAAGTGTTATGGAACATTGTGATCACAATGGTTTGGAGTATTGCGATGACAGAGGTCATGGATCATTTTGATTTCAAGGAGCATGGAGCATTGTGATGACAAGGGCATGAAGCAATGTGATCCCAAGGTTCATGGAGGATTGTGATGACAATGGTAATGGAGTATTGTGATGACAAGCGCATAGAGCATTGTAATGACAGGGTCATGTAGCATTTTGCTGACAAAGGCATGGAGCATTGTGATGACAGGTGTCATGGAGCACTGTGAAGACAAGTGTCAAGGAGCATTGTGCATACAGGGGTCATGGAGCATTGGGATGAAAAGGGCATGGTTCATTTTGATGACAAGTGTCATGGAGCATTGGGCTGAAAATGTGCATGGAGTATTGTGATGACAGGGGTCATGGAGCATTGTGATGACAGAGGTCATAGAGAATTTTGATTTCATTGTGCTGACAATAGCCAAAAGCATTATGATGATGGGCATGATGCCTTGTGATGACAGGGTTCATGGAGCATTGAGATGAAAAGGGCCCTGGAGCATTGTGATTACAGGGGTGTGGTAGCATTGTGATGACAAGGGCATGGAGCATTTTGATGAGAAGGCCATGGAGCATTCTGATGACATGTGTGATGGAGCTTTGTGATGACAAGGGCATTGAGCATTGTGATTATGTGGTCTTGGAGCATTGTGATGACAAGGGTCATGGAGCCTTGTGATGACAAGGCCGTGGAACATTGTGATGGCAGGGGTCATGGAGCATTGTTATGACAGGTGTAATGGAGCATTGTGATTACAAGGTTTAGGGAGCATTGCGATGACAAATTTGTGGACCGTTGGGATGAAAAGCGTGTGGCACATTGTGATGACAAGTGTCATGGAGCATTTTTCTGACAAAGGCATGGAGCATTTTGATGACAAGGGTCACGGAGCATTGTGATGAAATGTTCATGGAGCATTGTGGTTACAAAGGTAACAGAGCCTTGTGATGACGCTGGCATTGACCATTGTGATGACAAATGTTATGAAGAATTGTGATGACTGGAGTCAAGGAGCATTGTGATGACAGGGGTCATGGAGCATTGTGATGACAAGGGCATGGAGCATTGTGCTGAGAAAGGCATAGAGCTTTGTGATAACAAGTGTTAAAGAGCATTGTGATGAAATGTTCATGGAGCATTGTGGTTAAAAAGGTCACAGAGACTGTTGATGATGAGGGCATGGACAATTTTGATGACAAAGGTCATGGAGCATTGTGATGACTGGAGTCACGGAGCATTGTGATGACAGGGTTCATGGAGCATTGTGATAACAAGGGCATGGAGCATTGTGATGACACGGGAATGGATCATTGGTCTAATACGTTTCATGGATTATTGTGATGACAGTTCGAATGGCGCATTGTGATGACATGGGCCTGGAGCATTGTGATGACCAGGTCATGCAGTATTGTGAAGAGAGGTGTCAGGGAGCACTGTGATGACATATGTAAAGGCCCATTGTGATGACAATGGCATGGAGCATTGTGATGCCAAGTGTCATGGAGGATTCTGATGACAAAGGTAATGGAGCATTGTGATGACAATGGCTAGGAACATTGTGAAGACAAGGGTCAGGGAGCATTGTGCTGACAAGTGTATGGAGAATTATGATGACAAGGGTCATGGAGCATTCTGAAGACAATCCTGTAGAGTATTTTGATGACAATGGCATGGAGCATTGTGATGAAAACGGCATGGGACATTGTGATGAAAAAGGCATGGAGCCTTTTCGTGACAGGTTTCAAAGAGCATTTTGATGACAAGTGTCAGGGAGCATTGTGATGAAAAGTGTATTGAGAATTGTACTGACAAATGTCATGGAGCATTGTGATGAAAAGGGCATGGAGTATCCTGACGACAGGCATCAGGGAGCGTTGTGATTAAAAGTGTTATGGAACATTGTGATCACAATGGTTTGGTGCATTGAGATGACAGAGGTCATGGATCATTTTGATTTCAAGGAGCATGGAACATTGTGATGACAAGGGCATGAAGCAATGTGATCCCAAGGTTCATGGAGGATTGTGATGACAATTGGAATGGAGTATTGTGGTGACAAACGCATAGAGCATTGTAATGACAAGGTCATGTAGCATTTTCCTGACAAAGGCATGGAGAATTGTGATGACATGTGTCATGGAGCACTGTGATGATATGCGTCACGGAGCATTGTGAATACAGGGGTCATGGAGCATTGGGATGACAAGGGTCATGGAGCATTGTGATGAGTAGGGAATGGAGCATTGTGATGAGAAGACCATGGATAATTGTGATGACGAGCGTCATGGGGCATTGTGATGACAAGTTTTATGGAATATTGTGATCACAAGGGTTTGGAGCATTGTTATGGCAGAGGTCATGGAGCAATTTGATTTCATTGCGATGACAATAGCATGAAGCATTATGATGATGGGCATGGTGCATTGTGATGACAGGGTTCATGGATCATTGAGATGAAAAGGGGCATAGAGCATTGTGATTACAGCGTTCTTGGAGCATTCTGATGAGAAGGGTCATGGAGCCTTGTGATGACAAGGCCATGGAACATCGTGATGGCAGGTGTCATGGATCATTGTTATGACAGTGGTAATGGAGCATTGTGATGGCAAGGGCATGTATCATTGTAATGAGAAGGCCATGGAGCATTCTGATGACATGTGTCATGGAGCTTTGTGAAGACAAGGGCATGGAGCAATGTGATGAGAGCGTGCATGGAGCATTGTGATGACAATGACATGGAGCATTGTGATGCCAAGGGTCATGGATCTTTGTGATGACAAAGTCATGGAGCATTTTGATGGCAAGGGCGTTGTGCATTGTGATGAGAAATGCAGGGAACCTTCTGATGACAGGGTCTTTGAGCAATTTGATGAAAAGTGTCATGGAACATTTTGATGACAGGTGTTATGGAACATTGTGATGTCAGGGGTCATCGAACATTGTGATGAAAAGTGCATGTAGCATTGTGATGACAAGAGTGACGGAGTATTGTGACAAATAGTGATGTAGCATTGTGATATCTGTGGTGAGAGAGCATTTTGATGAGAAGTGCATGGAGCATTGTGATGACAAATTTTATGGAGCATTGTGATGACAAGATTGTGGAGCACTGTGAGGCCAAGCACATGGCGCATTGTGATGACATCTGTCATGGAGCATTGTGCTGCCAAGCGCATGGAGCATTGTGATGACAAGGGTCAAAGAGCATTGTGATGAAAAGTTCATGGAGCATTGTGGTTAAAAAGGTCACAGAGACTGTTGATGACCAGGGCATGTACCATTGTGATGACAAAGGTCATGAAGCATTGTGATGATTGGAGTCACGGAGCATTGTGATGACAGGGGTCATGGAGCATTGTGATAAAAAGGGCATGGAGCATTGTGATGACAAGGGCATGGAACATTGGTCTAATAAGTTTCATGGATTATTGTGATGACAGTTAGAATGGCGCATAGTAATGACAACGGCATGGAGCATTGTGATGACCAGGCCATGCAGTATTGTGAAGACAGGTGTAAGGGAGCATTGTGATGACATATGTAATGGCCCATTGAGATGACAATGGCATGGAGCATTGTGATGCCAAGTGTCCTGGAGGATTCTGATGAGAAAAGTAATGGAGCATTGTGATGACAATGGCTTGGAGCATTGTGATGACAAGGGTCAGGGAGCATTGTGCTGACAAGTGCGTGGAGAATTGTAATGACAAGTGTCATGGAGCATTCTGATGACAAGCTTGTGGAGTATTTTGATGACAATGGCATGGATCATTTTGATGAAAACGGCATGGGACATTTTGATGAAAAAGGCATGGAGCCTTTTCGTGACAGGGTTCAAGGAGCATTCTGATGACAAGTGTCAGGGATCATTGTGATGACAAGTGTATTGAAAATTGTGATGACAAAGGTCATGGAGCATTGTGATGAAAAGAGCATGGAGTGTAGTGATGACAGGCATCATGGAGCGTTGTGATTACAAGTGTTATGGAACTTTGTGATCACAAGGGTTTGGAGTATTGTGATGAGAGAGGTCATGGATCATTTTGATTTCAAGGAGCAGGGAGCATTGTGATGACAAGGGCATGAAGCAATGTGATCCCAAGGTTCATGGAGGATTGTGATGACAATGGAAATGGAGTATTTTAATGACAAGCGCATAGAGCATTGTAATCGAATGGTCCTGTAGCATTTTGCTGACAAAGGCATGGAGTATTGTGATGACATGTGTCATGGAGCACTGTGATGAAAAGCGTCACGGAGCATTGTGAATACAGGGTTCATGGAGCATTGGGATGACAAGGGCATGGATCATTGTGATGACAAGTGTCATGGAGCACTGGGCTGAAAATGTTCATGGAGTGTTGTGATGACAGGGGTCATGGAGCATTGTGATGACTAGGGAATGGAGCATTGTGATGACAAGAGTCCCAGATCATTTTGTTGTCAGTTGTCATGGAGTGTTGTGATAACAGTGGTCATGGAGCTTTGTGAAGATATTGGCCATGGAGCATTGTGATGAGTAGGTCGTGGAGCATTGGGCTGAAAATGTTAATGGACTACTGTGATGACAGGGGTCATGGAGCATTGTGATGACAAGGGAATGGAGCATGGTGATGACAAGGTCCTGGAGCATTGTGAGGAGAAGACCATGGAGACTTGTGATGACAAGTCTCATGGAGCATTCTGATGAAAAGGGGCATGGAGCATTGTGATTACAGGGGTCGTGGAGCATTGTGTTGACAAGGGCATGGAGCATTATGATGAGAAGGACATGAAGCATTCTGATGACATGCGTCATGGAGCTTTTTGATGACAAGGGCATGGATCATTTTGATTACAGGGATCTTGGAGCATTGTGATGAAAAGGGCATGGATTATTGTGATGACAAAGGCATGGAGCCTTGTCATGACAGGGTTCAAGGAGCATACTGACGACAAGTGTCAGGGAGCCTTATGATGACAAGTGTATTGAGCATTGTGATGACAAATATCATGGAGTATTGTGAAGAGAAGACCATGGATAATTGTGATGATGAGCGTCATGAGGTGTTGTGATGATAAGTGTTATGGAACATAGTGATCACAAGTGTTTGGAGCATTATGATGACAGAGGTCATGGAGAATATTGATTTCATTGTGATGACAATAGCCTGTAGCATTATGATGATGGGCATGGTGCATTGTGATGGCAGGGTTCATGGAGCATTGAGATGCAAAGTGGCATGGAGCATTGTGTTTACAAAGTCTTGGAGCATTGTGATGACAAGGGCATGGAGCATTGTGATGAGAAGGCCATGGAACTTTCTGATGACATGCGTCATGGAGCTTTGTGATGACAAGGGCAAGGAGCATTGTGATTACAGGGGCCTTCAGCATTGTGATGACAAGTGTCATGGAACCTTATGCTGACTAGGCCGTGGAACATTGTGTTGGCAGGTGTCATGGTGCATTGTTATGACAGAGGTAATGGAGCATTGTGATGAGAAGGGCATGGAACATTGGTCTGAAATGTTTCATGGATTATTGTGATGAGAGTGGGCATGGAGCATTGTGATGACAAGGGTACGGAACACTATGATACATGGGTCATGCAGGATTGTAATGACAAGGGCATGGATCATTGCGATGAGAAAGGCATCGAGCATTGTGATGACAAGTGTCATGGAGCTTTGTGATGACAATGGCATTGAGCAATGTGATGAGTGTGTTCATGGAGCATTGTGATGACAATGACATGGAGCATTGTGATGCCAAGGGTCATGGAGCTTTGTGATGACAAGTCATGGAGCATTTTGATGACAAGGGCATGGTGCATTGTGATGAGAAGTGCAGGGAGCATTTTGATGACCCGGCCATGCAGCAATTTGATGAAAAGTGTAATGGAATATTTTGATGGCAGGTGTTATAGAACAGTGTGATGTCAGGGGTCTTGGAGCTTTGGGATGAAATGGATCATGGAGCATTTTGATGACAGGGGTTATGGAACATTGTGATGTCAGGGGTCATGGAATATTGTGATGATAATGGGATGTAACAGTGTGATGACAGGGTCATGGAACATTGTGATTACAGGGGTGAGGGTGTATTGTGATGACTAGTCATGGAACACTGTGATATCTCTGGTGAGAGAGCATTTTGATGAGAAGTGCATGGACCATTGTGATTACAAGGTTTATGGAGCATTGAAATGACAAGGTTGTGGACCGTTGTGATGAAATGTGCGTGGCACATTGTGAAGACAATGGTCATGGAGCATTATTCTGACAAAGACATGGAGCATTGTGATGACAAGGGTCACTGTGAATGGTGATGAAAAGTTCATGGAGCATTGTGGTTACAAAGGTCACAGAACCTTGTGATGACACGGGCATGGATCATTGTGATGACAAACGTTATGAAGCATTGTGATGACTGGAGTCACGGAGCATTGTGATGACAGGGGTCATGGAGCATTGTGATGACATGTGTCATGGAGCATTGTCCTGACAAGCGCATGGAGCATTGTGATGACAAGGGTCATGGAGCATTGTGCTGAGAAAGGCATAGAGAATTGTGATGACAAGGGTCAAAGAGCATTGTGATGAAAAGTTCATGGATCATTTTGGTTAAAAAGCTCACAGAGAGTGATGATTACGAGGGCATGGCCAATTGTGGTGACAAAGGTCATGAAGCATTGTGATGACTTGAGTCACAGAGCATTGTGATGGCAGGGGTCATGGAGCATTGTGATAACAAGGGCATGGAGCATTGTGATGACCAGGGCAAGGAGCATTGGTCTAATAAGTTTTATGGATTATAGCAATGACAGTTGGAATGGCACATTGTGATGACAAGGGCATGGAGCATTGTGATGGCCAGGTCATGCAGTATTGTGAAGAGAGGTGTCAGGGAGCATTGTGATGACATATGTAATGGCCCATTGTGATGACAATGGCATGGAGCATTGGGATGCCAAGTGTCATGGAGGATTCTGATGACAAAGGTAATGGAGCATTGTGATGACAATGGCTTGGAACATTGTGATGACAAGGGTCAGGGAGCATTGTGCTGAAAAGTGCATGGAGAAATGTGATGACAAAGGTCATGGAGCATTCTGATGACAAGCTTGTGGAGTATTTTGATGACAATGGTATGGAGCATTGTGATGAAAACGGCATGGGGCATTGTGATGAAAAAGGCATGGAGCCTTTTCCTGACAGGGTTCAAGGAGCATACTGATGACAAGTGTCAGGGAGCCTTGTGATGACAAGTGTATTGAGAATTGTGATGACAAAGGTCATGGAGCATTGTGAAGAAAAGAGCATGGAGTATTGTGATGACAGGCATCATGGAGCATTGTGATGACAAGAGTTATGTAACATTGTGATCACAAGTGTTTGGAGCATTGTGATGACAGAGGTCATGGATCATTTTGATTTCAAGGAGCATGGAGCATTGTGAGGACAAGGGCATGAAGCAATGTGATCCCAGGTTTCATGGAGGATTGTGATGACAATGGAAATGGGTTATTGTGATGATAAGCGCATAGAGCATTGTAATGACAAGGTCATGTAGCATTTTGCTGACAAAGGCATGGAGCATTATTATGACATGTGTCATGGAGCACTGTGATGACAAGCGTCACGGAGCATTGTGAATACAGGGGTCATGGAGCATTGGGATGACAAGGGCATGGATCATTGTGATGACAAGGGTCATGGAGCACTGGGCTGATAATGTTCATGGAGTGTTGTGATGACAGGTGTCATGGAGCATTGTGATGACTATGGAATGGAGCATTGTGATGACAAGAGTCGCGGATCATTGTGTTGTCGGGTGTCATGGAGTGTTGTGATGACAGTGGTCATGGAGCATTGTGATGATATTGGCCATGGAGCATTGTGATGAATAGGTCTTGGAGCATTGGGCTGAAAATATTCATGGATTATTGTGATGACAATGGTCATGGAGCATTGTGATGAGAAGGGAATGGAGCATGGTGATGACAAGGTCCAGGAGCATTGTGATGAGAAGTCCATGGAGACTTCTCATGACATGTCTCATGGAGCATTCTGATGAAAAGGGGCATGGAGCATTGTGATTACAGGGGTCTTGGAGCATTGTGATGACTAGGGCATGGAACATTGTGATACATGTGTCATGGGTCATGGAGGATGGTGATGACAAGTCATGGAGCATTGTGATGACAAGGGCATGGAGCATTGTGATGCCAAGGGTCATGGATCTTTGTGATGACAAAGGTCATGGAGCATTTTGATGGCAAGGGCCTGGTGCATTGTGATGAGAAAGGCAGGGAACATTCTGATGACAGGTTCTTTGAGCAATTTGATGAAAAGTGTCATGGAACATTTTGATGACAGGTGTTATGGAACATTGTGATGTCAGGGGTCATCGAACATTGTGATGATAAGTGCATGTAGCATTGTGATGACAGGAGTGATGGAGTATTGTGACAAATAGTGATGTAGCATTGTGATATCAGTGGTGAGAGAGCATTTTGATGAGAAGTGCATGTAGCATTGTGATGACAAATTTTATGGAGCATTGTGATGACAAGATTGTGGAGCACTGTGATGATAAGCGCATGGTGCATTGTGATGACATGTGTCATGGAACATTGTGCTGACAAGCGAATGGAGCATTGTGATGACCAGGGTCATGGAGCATTGTTCTGAGAAGGGCATAGAGCATTGTGATAACAAGTGTCAAAGAGCATTGTAATGAAAAGTTCATGGAGCATTGTGGTTAAAAAGGTCACAGAGACTGTTGATGATGAGGGCATGGACCATTGTGATGACAAAGGTAATGAAGCCCTGTGATGACTGGAGTCACGGAGCATTGTGATGACAGGGGTCATGGAGCATGTTGATAAAAATGTCATGGAGCATTGAGATGAAAAGGGCATGGAGTATTGTGATGACAGGCATCATGGAGCATTGTGATGACAAGTGTTATGGAACATTGTGATCACAAGGGTTTGGAGCATTGTGATGAGAGAGGTCATGGATCATTTTGATTTCAAGGCACATGGAGCACTGTGATGACAAGGGCATGAAGCAATGTGATCCCAAGGTTCAAGGAGGATTGTGATGACAATGGTAATGGAGTATTGTGATGACAAGCACATAGAGCATTGTAATGACAAGTTCATGTAGCATTTTGCTGACAAAGGCATGGAGCATTGTGATGACAGGTGTCATGGAGCACTGTGATGACAAGCGTCAAGGAGCATTGTGAATACAGGGGTCATGGAGCATTGGGATGACAAGGGCATGGATCATTGTGATGACAATATTCATGGAGCATTGGGCTGAGAATGTTCATGGACTATTGTGTTGACAGGGGTCATGGAGCATCGTAATGACTAGGGAATGGAGCATTGTGATGACAAGAGTCCGGGATCATTGTGTTGTCAGGTGTTATGGATGGTTGTGATGACAGTGGTCATGGAGCATTGTGATGATATTGGTCATGGAGCATTGTGATGAGAATGTCATGTAGCATTCGGCTGGAAATGTTAATGGATTATTGTAATGACAGGGGTCATGGAGCATTGTGATGACAAGGGAATAGAGCATGGTGATGACAACGTCCTGGAGCATTGTGATGAGAGGACCATGGAGACTTGTGATGACAAGTCTCATGGAGCATTCTGATGAAAATGGGCATGGAGCATTGTGATTACAGGGGTCTTGGAGCATTGTTTTGACAAGGGCATGGAGCATTGTGAGGAGAAGGCCATGGAGAATTCTGATGACATGCATCATGGAGCTTTGTGCTGACAAGGCCATGGAGCATTGTAATAACAGGGGTCTTGGAGCATTGTGATGAAAAGGCATGGATCATTGTGATGTAAAAGGCATGGAGCCTTGTCATCACAGGGTTCAAGGAGCATAGTGATGACAGGTGTCAGGGAGTATTGTAATGACAAGTGTATTGAGCATTGTGATGACAATGATCATGGAGCATTGTGATGAGAACACCATGGACAACTGTGATGATGATCGTCATGGGGTGTTGTGATGATAAGTGTTATGGAACATTGTGATCACATAGGTTTGGAGCATTATGATGACAGAAGTCATGGAGAATTTTGATTTCATTGTAGTGACAATAGCCTGAAGCAGTATGAAGATGGGCATGGTGCATTGTGATGACAGGGTTCTTGGAGTATTGAGATGAAAAGGGGCATGGAGCATTGTGGTTACAGGGGTCTTGGAACATTGTGATGACAAGGGCATGGAGCATTGTGATGAGAAGGCCATGGAACCTTCTGATGACATGCGTCATGGAGCTTTGTTATGACAAGGGCATGGAGAATTTTGATTACATGTTTCTTGGAGCATTGTGATGACAAGTGTCATGGAGCCTTGTGATGACAAGGTCGTGGAACATTGTGATGGCAGTGGTCGTGGTGCATTGTTATGACAGAGGTAATGGAGCATTGTGATGAGAAGGGCATTGAGCATTGGTTTGAAATATTTCATATTTTATTGTGATGACAGTGGATTGGAGCATTGTGATTACCAGGGCACGGAACACTGTGATACATGGGTCATGGAGGATTGTAATGTCAAGTTCATGGAGCAATGTGATGAGAGGGTACATGGAGCATTGTGATGACAATGCCATGGAGCATAGTGAGGAAAAGGCCATGGAGCATTCTGATGACATGGGTCATGGAGCTTTTGATGACAAGTGCATGGAGCATTGTGATTACAGGTGTCTTGGAGCATTGTGATGAAAAAGGCATGGATCATTGTGATGAAAAAGGCATGGAGCCTTGTCATATCAGGGTTCAAGGAGCATACTGACGACAAGTGTCAGGGAGCATTGTGAAGACAAGTGTATTGAGCATTGTGATGAAAAAGATCAGGGAGCATTGGGATCAGAAGACCAAGGATAATTGTGATGATGATCGTCATGGGGTGTGGTGATGATAAATGTTATGGAACATTGTGATCACAAGGGTTTGGAGCATTATGATGACAGAGGTCACGGAGACTTTTGATTTCATTGTAATGACAATAGCCAGAAGCATTATGAAGATGGCGTGGTGCATTGTGATGACAGGGTTCATGGAGCATTGAGATGAAAAGGGGCATGGAGCATTGTGATTACAGGGGTCTTGTAGCATTGTGATGACAAGCGCATAGAGCATTGTAATGACAAGATCATGTAGAATTTTGCAGACAAATGCATGGAGCACTGTGATGACAGGTGTCATGGAGCACTGTGATGACATGTGTCACGGAGCATTGTGAATACAGGGGTCATGGATCATTGTGATGTCAAGGGTCATGGAGCATTGGGCGGAAAATATTCATGGATTATTGTGATGACAGGGGTCATGGAGCATTGTGATGACAGAGGTCATGGAGAATTTTGATTTCATTGTGCTGACAATAGCCGGAAGCATTATGATGATGGGCATGATGCATTGTGATGACAGGGTTCATGGAGCATTGAGATGAAAAGGGGCATGGAGCATTTTAATTACAGGGGTCTTGGAGCATTGTGATGACAAGGGCATGGAGCATTTTGATGAGAAGTCCATGGAACATTCTGATGACATGTGTCATGGAGCTTTGTGATGAGAAGGGCATGGAGCATTGTGATTACAGGTGTCTTGGAGCATTGTGATGACAAGTGTCATTGAGCCTTGTGATGACCAGGCCGTGGAACATTGTGATGGCAGGGGTCAAGGAGCATTTTTATGACAGGTGTAATGGAGCACTGTGATGAGAAGGGCATGGATCATTGTGATTACAAGTTTTATGGAGCATTGCGATGACAAATTTGATGACCGTTGGGATAAAATTCGCATGGCACATTGTGATGACAAGGGTCATGGAGCATTTTTCTGACAAAGGCATGGAGCACTGTGATGACAAGTGTCACAGAGCATTGTGATGAAAAGTTCATGAATCATTGTTGTTAAAAAGGTCACAAAGCCTTGTGATGACGCGGGAATGGACCATTGTTATGACAAATGTTATGAAGCATTGTGATGACTGGAGTCAAGGAGCATTTTGATGACAGGGTCATGGAGCATTGTGATGACAAGGGCATGGAGCATTGTGCTGAGAAAGGCGTAGATCACTGTGATGACAAGGGTCAAAGAGCACTGTGATGAAAATTTCATGGAGCATTGTGGTTAAAAAGGTCACAGAGACGTTTGATGATGAGGGAATGGACCATTGTGATGACAAAGGTCATGAATCATTGTGATGAGTGGAGTCACGGAGCATGGTGATGACAGGGGTCATGGAGCATTGTGATAACAAGGGCATGGAGCATTGTGATGACAAGGGCATGGAGCATTGTGATGACCAGGTCATGCATTATTGTGAAGAGAAGTGTCAGGGAGCATTGTGATGACATATATAATGGCCCATTGTGATGACAATGGCATGGAGCATTGTGATGAAAATGGCATAGGGCATTGTGAAGAAAAAGGCATGGAGCCTTTTCGTGGCAGGTTTCAAGGAGCATTCTGATGACAATGTCAGGGAGCATTGTGATGACATGTATATTGAGAATTGTGATGACAAAGGTCATGGAGCACTGTGATGAGAAGCCCATGGATAACAGTGATGATGAGCTTCATGGGGCGTTGTGATGATAAGTGTTATGGAACATTGTGATCACAAGGATTTGGAGCATTGTGATGAGATAGATCATCGAATATTTTGATTTCATTGTGATGACAATAGCCTGAAGCATTATGATGATGGTTATGGTGCATTTTGATGACAGGGTTCATGGAGCATTGAGATGCAAGGGGCATGGAGCATTGTGATTAGAGGGTTCATGCAGCATTGTGATGACAATGGCATGGAGCATTGAGATGCCAATTGTCATGGATCTTTGTGATGACAAAGGTCATGGAGCATTTTGATGACAAGGGTGTGGTAAATTGTGATGAGAAGGGCAGGGAGCATTGTGATGAGAGGGTCATAGAGCAATTTGATGAAAAGTGTCATGGAATATTTTAATGACAGGGGTTATGGAACATTATGATGTCAGGGTTCATGGAGCATTTTGATGAAAAGGATCATGGAGAATTATGATGACAGGGGTTATGGAACATTGTGATGTCAGGGGTCATTGAGCATTTTGAAGAAAAGTGTTATGGAGCATTATGATGACAGGGGTTATGGAACATTGTGATGTCAGGGGTCACCGAACTTTGTGATGATATGTGCATGTAGCATTGCAAAGACAAAAGTCATGGAACATTGTGATGACAGGGGTGAGGGAGTATTGTGATGAATAGTGCTGTAACATTGTGATATCATTGGTGAGAAAGCATTTTCATGAGAAGTGCATGGAGAATTGTGATGACAAGTTTTATGGAGCACCGTGGTGACAAGATTGTGGAGCACTGTGATGAGAAGCGCAGGGTGCATTGTGATGACATGGGTCATGGATCATTGATCTGACAAGCGCATAGAGCATTGTGATGACAAGTGTCATGGAGCATTGTGCTGAGAAAGGCATAGAACTTTGTGATGACAAGGGTCAAAGAGCATTGTGATGAAAAGTTATTGGAGCATTGTTGTTAAATATGTCACAGAGACTGTTGATGACGAGGGTATGGACCACTGTGATGAAAAAGTTCATGAATCATTGTGATGAATGGAGGCATGGAGCATTGTGATGACAGGCGTCATGGAGCATTGTGATAACAAGGACATGGAGCATTGTGATGACAAGGGAATGGAGCATTGGTCTAATAAGTTTCATGGATTATTGTGATGACTGTTGTAATGGCGCATTGTGATGACCAGGTCATTCAGTATTGTGAAGACAGGTGTCATGGAGCATTGTGATGACATATGTAATGTCCCATAGTGATGACAATGGCATGGAGCATTGTGATGCCAAGTGTCATGGAGGATTCTGATGACAAAGGTAATGGAGCATTGTGATGACAATGGCTTGGAGCATTGTGATGACAAGGGTCAGGGAGAATTTTGCTGACAGGTGCAGGGAGAATTGTGATGAAAACGGTCATGAAGTATTCTTATGACAAGCTTGTGGAGTATTTTGATGACAATGGCATGGAACATTGTGATGAAAAAAGCATGTGGCATTGTGATGACAAGTGTATTGAGAATTGTGATGAGAAATGTCATGGAGCATTGTGTTGACAGGCATCATGGAGCGTTGTGATGACAAGTGTTATGAAACATTCTGATCACAAGTGTTTGGAGCATTGTGATGACAGAGGTCATGGATCATTTTGATTTCAAGGAACATGGAGCATTGTGATGACAAGGGCATGAAGCAATGTGATCCCAAGGTTCATGGAGGACTGTGATGACAATGGTAATGGAGTATTGTGATGAAAAGCGAATAGAGCATTGCAATGACAAGGTCAGGTAGCATTTTGCCAACAAAAGCATGGAGCATTGTGATGACAGGTGTCATGGAGCAATGTGATGACAAGCGTCACGGAGCATTGTGAATACAGGGGTCATGGAGCATTGGGATGACAAGGGCATGGATCTTTGTGATGACAAGTGTCATGGAGCATTGGCCTGAAAATGTTCATGGAGTATTGTGATGACAGGGATCATGGAGCATTTTGATGACAAGTTCCTGGAGCAGTTTGATGAGAAGACAATGGAGACTTGTGATGACAATTCTCATGGAGCATTCTGATGAAAAGGGACATGTAGCATTGTGATTACAGGGGTCTTGGAGCATTGTGATGACAAGGGCATGGAGCATTGTGAGGAGAAGGCCATGGAGCATTATGATGACATGCGTCATTGAGCTTTGTGATGACAAGCGCATGGAGCATTGTGATTACAGGGTTCTTGGAGCATTGTGATTAAAAGGGCATGGATCATTGTGATGAAAAAGGCAAGGAGACGTGTCATGACAGGGTTAATGGAGCATACTGATGACAAGTGTCAGGGAGCATTGTGATGACAAGTGTATTGAGCATTGTGATAACAAAGGTCATGGAGCATTGTGATGAGGAGACCATGGATAATTGTGATGATGAGCGTCATTGGGTGTTGTGATGATAAGTGTTATGGAACATTGTGATCACAAGGGATTGGAGCATTGTGATGACAGAGGTCATGGAGCATATAGATTTCATTGTGATGACAATAGCCTGAAGCATTATCATGATGGGCCTGATGCTTTGTGATGACAGTGTTCATGGAGCATTGAGATGAAAAGGGGCATGGAGCATTGTGATTACAGGGTTCTTGGAGCATTGTGATCAAGGGCATGGAGCATTTTGATGAGAAGGACATGGAACATTCTGATGGCATGTGTCATGGAGCTTTGTGATGACAAGGGCATGGAGCATTGTGATTAAAGGGGTCTTGGAGCATTGTGATGACAAGAGTCATGGAGCCTTGTGATGACAAGGCCGTGGAATATTGTGATGGCAGGGGTCATGGAACATTGTTTTGATAGGGATAATGGAGCATTGTGATGAGAAGGACATGGAGCATTGTGAATACAAGGTTTATGGAGCATTACCATGACAAATTTGTGGACCGTTGTGATGAAAAGTGCATAGCATATTGTGATGACAAGGGTCATGGAGCATTTTTCTGACAAAGGCATGGAGCATTTTGATGACCATGGTCACGAAGCATTGTGATGAAAAGTTCATGGAGCATTGTGGTTATAAAGGTCACAGAGCCTTGTGATAACGCGGTCATGGACCATTGTGATGACAAATGTTATGAAGCATTGTGATGAATGGAGTCATGGAGCATTGTGATGACCGTGGACATGGAGCATTGTGATGATAAGGGCATAGATCATTTTGGTGACAGGGGCATGGAGCATTGATCTGACAAGTTTCATAGATTATTGTGATGACAGTGGACATGGTGCATTGTGATGACAAGGGCATGGATCATTGTGATGAGAAGGTCATGCAGTATTGTGAAGACAGCTGTCAGGGAGCATTGTGATGACATATGTAATGGCCCATTGTGATGACAATGGCATGGAGCATTGTGATGCCAAGTGTCATGGATGATTCTGATGACAAATGTAATGGAGCATTGTGATGACAATGGCTTGGAGCATTGTGATGACAAGGGTTAAGGAGCATTGTGCTGACCAGTGCATGGTGAATTGTGATGACAAGGGTCATGGAGCAATCTGATGACAAACTTGTGGAGTATTATGATGACAATGGCATGGAGCATTGTGATGAAAATGGCATGGGGCTTTGTGATGAAAAAGGCATGGAGCCTTTTCATGACAGATTTCAAGGAGCATTCTGACGACAAGTGTCAGGGAGCATTGTGATGACAAGTGTATTGAGAATTGTGATGACCAAGGTCATGGAGCATTGTGATGAAAAGGGCATGGAGTATTGTGATGACAGGCATCAAGGAGCGTTGTGATGACAAGTGATATGGAGCATTGTGATCACAAGGCTTTGGAGCATTTTGATGACAGATTTCATGGATCTTTTTGATATCAAGGAGCATGGAGCATTGTGAAGACAAGGGCATAAAGCAATGTGATCCCAAGGTTCATGGAGGATTGTGATGACAATGGTAATGGAGTATTGTGATGACAAGCGCATAGAGCATTGTAATTACAAGGTCATTTAGCCTTTTGCTGACAAAGTCATCTAGCATTGTGATGACAGGTGTCATGGAGCACTGTGATGAGAAGCATCTCAGAGGATTGTGATCACAGGGGTCATGTAGCAATGGGTTGAAAAGGTCATGCATCATTGTGATGACAAGTATCATGGAGCATTGGGCTGAAAATATTCATGAAGTATTGTGATGACAGGGGACATGGAGAATTGTGATGACATAGGTCATTGAGAATTGTGATTTCATTTTGCTGACAATAGCCAGAAGCATTATAATGATGGGCATGATGCATTGTGATGACAGGGTTCATGGAGCATTGAGATGAAAAGGGGCATGGAGCATTGTGATTACAGGGGTCTTGAGCATTGTGATGACAAGGGCATGGAGCATTGTGATGAGAAATCCATGGAACATTCTGATGACATGTGTCATGGAGCTTTGTGATGACAAGGGCATGGAGCAGTGTGATTACAGGGGTCTTGGATCATTGTGATGACAAGTGTCATGGAGCCTTGTGATTACAAGTTCGTGGAACATTGTGATGGAAGGGGTCATGGAGCATTGTGATGAGAAGGGCATGGAGCATTGTGATTACATGGGCACGGAACACTGTGATACATGTGTCATGCAGGATTTCAATGACTAGGGCATGGAGCATTGTGATGAGAAATGCATCGAGCATTGTGATGACAAGTGTCATGGAGCTTTCTGATGACAAGGGCATGGAGCAATGTGATGAGAGGGTTCATGGAGCATTGTGATGAAAATGACATGGAGCATTGTGATGCCATGTGTCATGGAGCTTTGTGATAACAAGTCATGGAGCATTTTGATGACAAGGGAATGGTGCATTGTGATGAGAAGTGCAGGGAGCATTTTGATGACCGGGTCATGCAGCAATTTGATAAAAAGTGTAATGGAATATTTTGATGGCATGTGTTATAGAACATTGTGATGTCAGGGTTCTTGGAGCTTTGGGATGAAAAGGGTCATGGAGCATTTTGATGACAGGGGTTATGGAACATTGTTATGTCAGGGGTCATGCAATATTGTGATGATAAAGGGATGTAGCACTGTGATAACAGGGTCATGGAACATTGTGATTCCAGGGGTGAGGGTGTATTGTGAAGACTAGTGATGGAACATTGTGATATCTATGGTGAGAGAGCATTTTGATGAGAAGTTCATGGACCATTGTGATAACAAAATTTATGGAGCATTGCAATCATAAGGTTGTGGACAGTTGTGATGAAATTTGCGTGGCACATTGTGATGACAATGGTCATGGAGCATAGTTCTGACAAAGAAATGGAGCATTGTGATGACAAGGGTCCCAGAGAACGGTGAGGAAATGTTCATGGAGCATTGTGGTTACAAATGTCACAGAGCCTTGTGATGACGCGGACATGGACCATTGTGATGACATACGTTATGAAGCATTGTGATGACTGGAGTCACGGAGCATTGGGATGACAGGGGTCATGGAGCATTGTGATGACATGTGCATGGAGCATTGTGATGACAGGGGAATGGAGCATTGGTATGAAAAATTTCATAGATTATTGTGATGACCATGGGCATGGTGCATTGTGATGACAAGGGCATGGAGCATTGTGATGAGAAGGTCATGGAATATTGTGAAGAGAGATGTCAGGGAGTATTGTGATGACATATGTCATGGTCCATTGCGATGACAATGGCATGGAGCATTGTGATGCCAAATGTAATGGAGGATGGTGATGACAAATATAATGGAGCATTGTGATGATTAGGGCTTGCAGCATTATGATGACAAGGGCCATTGAGAATTTTCATGACAAGGTCGTGAAGCATTGTGATGACAAGATCCTGGAGCATTGTGATGACAAAGCTATGGAGCCTTGTGATGACAAGTCTCATGGAGCATACTGATGAAAATGGGCATGGAGCATTGTGCTTACAGGGGTCATGGAACATTGTGATGACAAGGGCATGGAACATTGTGAGGAGAAGACCAAGGAGCATTCTGATGGCATGCGTCAATGAGATTTGTGATGACAAGGGCATGGAGCATTTTGATTACATGGGTCTTGGAGCATTGTGATGAAAAGGGCATGGATCATTGTGATGAAAAAGGCATGGAGCCTTGTCATGACAGAGTTCAAGGAGGATAGAGACAACAAGTGTCAGGGAGCATTTTAATGACAAGTGTATTGAGCATTGGGATGACAAAGGTCATGGAGCATTGTGATTAGAAGACCAAGGATAATTGTGATGACGAGCGTCAAGGGGCATTGTGATGACAAGTGTTATGGAATATTGTGATCACAAGGGTTTGGAGCATTGTTATGACAGAGGTCATGGTGCATTTTGATTTCACTGTGATGACAATAGCATGAAGCATTATGATGATGGGCATGGTGCATTGTGATGACAGGGTTAATGGATCATTGAGATGAAAAAGGGCATGGAACATTGTGATTACAGGGTTCGTGGAGTGTTGTGATGAGAAGGGTCATGGAGCCTTGTGATGACAAGGCCATGGAATATCGTGATGGCAGGGGCATGGAGCATTTTTATGAGAGGTGTAATGGAGCATTTTGATGGCAAGGGCATGGATCATTGTGATGAGAAGCCCATGTAGCATTCTGATGACATGTGTCATGGAGCATTGTGATGACAATGACATGGAGCATTGTGATGCCATGTGTCAGGGATCTTTGAGATGACAAAGGTCATGGAGCATTTTGATGGCAAGGGCGTTGTGCATTGTGATGAGAAGGGCAGGGAGAATTGTGATGACAGGTTCATGGAGCAATTTGTTGAAATTTTCATGGAACATTTTGATGACAGGTGTTATGGAACATTGTGATGTCAGGGGTCATCGAACATTCTGATGATAAGTGCATGTAGCATTGTGATGACAGATGTCATGGAACATTGTGATGACAGGTGGGAGGGAGTATTGTGACAAATAGTGATGTAGCATTGTGATATCAGTGGTGAGAGAGCATTTTGTTTAGAAGTGCATGGAGGATTATGATGACAATGTTTATGGAGCATTGTGATGACAAGATTGTAGAGCACTGTGATGACAAGTGCATGGTGCATTGTGATGACATGTGTCATGGAGCACTGTGCTGACAAGCGCAAGGAGCATTGTGATGACAAGGGTCATGGAGATTGTGCAGAGAAAGGCATAGAGCATTGTGATGACAAGGGTCAAAGAGCATTGTATGAAAAGTTCATGGGGCATTGTTGTTAAAATTGTCACAGAGACTGTTGATGACGAGGGCATGGACCATTGTGATGACAAAGGTCATGAAGCATTGTGATGACTGGAGTCACGGAGGATTGTGATGACAGGGGTCAGGGAGCATTGTGATAACAAGGGCATGGAGCACTGTGATGACAAGGGCATGGAACATTAGTCTAATAAGTTCCATGGATTGTTGTGATGACAGTTCGAATGGTACATTGTGATGACAAGGGCATGGAGCATTGTTATGACCAGGTCATGCAGTATTGTGAAGAGTGGTGTCAGGGAGCATTGTGATGACATATGAAATGGCCCATTGTGATGACAATGGCATGGAGAATTGTGATGACCAGGTCATGCAGTATTGTGAAGAGAGGTGTCAGGGAGCATTGTGATGACATATGTAATGGCCCATTGTGATGACAATGGCATGGAGCATTGTGATGCCAAGTGTCATGGAGGATTCTGATGACAAAGGTTATGGAACATTGTGATGACAATGGCTTGGAGCATTGTGATGACATGGGACAGGGGGCATTGGGCTGACAATTGCATGGAGAATTGTGATGACAAGGGTCATGGAGCATTCTGATGACAATCTTGTGGAGTATTTTGATGACAATGGCATGGAGCATTGTGATGAAAATGGCATGGGACATTGTGAAGAAAAAGGCATGGATCCTTTTCGTGGCAGGTTTCAAGGAGCATTCTGATGACAATGTCAGGGAGCATTGTGATGACATGTATATTGAGAATTGTGATGACAAAGGTTATGGAGCATTGTGATGAAAAGGGCATGGAGTATTGTGATGACAGTCATCATGGAGCTTTGTGATGACAAGTGTTATGGAAGATTGTGATCACAAGGGTTTGGAGCATTGTGATGACAGAGGTCATGGATCATTTTGATTTCAAGGAGCATGGAGCATTGTGATGACAAGGGCATGAAGCAATGTGATCACAAGGTTCATGGAGGATTGTGATGACAATGGAAATGGCGTATTGTGATGACAAGCGCATAGAGCATTGTAATGACAAGGTCATGTAGCATTTTGCTGACAAAGACATGGAGCATTGTGATGACATGTGTCATGGAGCACTGTGATGACAAGCGTCATGGACCATTGTGAATACAGGGGTCATGGAGCATTGGGATGAAAAGGGCATGGATCATTTTGATGACAAGAGTCATGGAGCACTGGGCTGAAAATGTTCATGGAGTGTTGTGATGACATGGGTCATGGAGCATAGTGATGAGTAGGGAATGGAGCATTGTGATGACAAGAGTTCCGGATCATTGTGTTGTCAGGAGTCATGGAGTGTTGTGATGACAGTGGTCATGGATCACTGTGAAGATATTGGCCATGGAGTATTGTGATGTGTAGGTCGTGGAGCATTGGGCTGAATATGTTAATGGATTATTGTGATGACAGGGGTAATGGAGCATTGTGGTGACTAGGAAATGGAGAATGGTGATGACAATATCCTGGATCTTTGTGATGAGATGACCATGGAGACTTGTGATGAGAAGTCTCACGGAGCATTCTGATGAAAAGGGGCATGGAGCACTGTGATTACAGGGGTCTTGGAGCATTTTGATGACTAGGGCATGGAGCATTTTGATGAGAAGGCCATGGGGCATTCTGATGACATGCTTCATGGCGTTTTGTGATGACAAGCACATGGAGCACTGTGATGACAATGATCTTGGAGCATTGTGATGAAAAGGGCACGGATCATTGTGATGAAAATGTCATGGAGTCTTGTCATGACAGGGTTCAAGGAGCATACTGACGACAAGTGTCAGGGAGCATTTTGATGACAAGTGTATTGAGCATTGTGATGACAAAGGTAATGGAGCATTGTGATGAGAATACCATGGATAATTGTGATGATGAGCGTCATGGGGATTTGTGATGATAAGTGTTATGGAACATTGTGATCACAAGGGTTTGGAGCATTATGATGACAGAGGTCATGGAGAATTTTGATTTAATTGTGATGACAATAGCCTGAAGCATTATGATGATGGGCATGGTGCATTGTGATGACAGGGTTCATGGAGCATTGAGATGCAAAGTGTCATGGAGCATTGTGATTACAGGGGTCTTGGAACATTGTGATGTCAAGGGTCAGGGAGCCTTGTGATGACAAGGCCGTGGAACATTGTGATCGCAGGGCTCATGGAGCATTTTTATGACAGATGTAGTGGAGCATTGTGATGAGAAGTGCATTGAGCATTGGCCCGAAAGTTTTCATGGATTATTGTGATGAGAGTGGGCATGGAGCACTGTGATGACAAGGGCACGGAACACTGTGATGCATGGGTCATGGAGGATTGTGATGAAAAAGGCATGGAGCATTTTGATGAGAAGGGCATCGAGCATTGTGATGACAAGTGTCATGGAGCATTGTGATGACAAGGGCATGGAGCAATGGGATGAGAGCGTTCAGGGAGCATTGTGATGACAATGACATGGAGCATTGTGATGCCAATGGTCATGGAGCTTTGTGATGACAACGGTCATGGAGCATTTTGATGACAAGCGTGTGGTGCATTGTGATGAGAAGGAAAGGGAGCATTTTGATGACAGGTTCATGCTGCAATTTGATGAAAAGTGTCATGTAACATTTTGACGAAAGGGGTTACAGAACATTGTGATGCCATGGGTCATGGAGCTTTGGGATGAAATGTGTCATGGAGCATTGTGATGACAGTGGTTATGGAATATTGTGATGTCACGGGTCATGGAACATTGTGATTACAAGGTTGAGGGAGGATTGTGATGACTAGTGATGGAACATTGTGATATCTCAGGTGAGAGAGCATTTGGATGAGAAGTGCATGGAGCATTGTGATTACAAGGTTTATGGAGCATATCGATGACAAGGTTGTGGATCATTGTGATGAAAAGCGCATGGCACATTGTGATGACAAGGGCATGGAACATTGTTCTGACAAAGGCATGGAGCATTGTGTTGACAAGTGTCATGGAGCATTGTGATGAAAAGTTCATGGAGCATTGTGGTTACAAAAGTCACAGAGCCTTGTGATGACGCGGGCATGGACCGTTGTGATGACAAACGTTATGAAGCATTGTGATGACTGGAGTCATGGAGCATTGTGATGTCAAAAGTAATTTAGCATTGTGATGACAATGGCTTAGATCATTGTGATGACAAGGTTCAGGGAGCATTGTGCTGACAAGTGCATGGATAATTGTGATGAAAAATGTCATGGAACATTCTGATGACAATCTTGTGGAGTATTTTGATGACAATGGCATGGAGCATTGTGATGAAAACAGCATGGGGCATTGTGATGAGAAAAGCATGGAGCCTTTTCGTGACAGGTTTCAAGGAGCATTCTGACGGCAAGTTTCAGGAATCATTGTAATGACAAGTGTATTAGAATTGTGATGACAAAGGTTATGGAGCATTGTGATGAAAAGGCCGTGGAGTATTGTGATGACAGGCATCATGGAGCGTTGTGATGACAAGTGTTATGGAACATTGTGATCACAAGGGTTTGGAGCATTGTGATGACAGAGGTCATGGATCATTTTGATTTCAAGGAGCATGGAGCATTGTGATGACAAGGGTATGAAGCAATGTGATCCCAAGGTTCATGGAGGATTGTGATGACAATGGTAAAGGAGTACTGTGATGACAAGCGCATAGAGAATTGTAATGACAAGGTCATGTAGCGTTTGCTGACAAAGGCATGGAGCATTGTAATGAGAGGTGTCATGGAGCACTGTGATGACAAGCGTCACGGAGCATTGTGAATACAGGGGTCATGGAACATTGGGATGACAAGGGCATGGTTCAATGTGATAACAAGGGTCATGGAGCATTGGGCTGTAAATGTTCATGGAGTATTGTGATGACAGGGGTCATGGAGCATAGTGATGACTTTGGAATGGAGCATTTTGATGACAAGAATTCCGGATCATTGTGTTGTCTGGTGTCATGGAGTGTTGAGATGACAGTGGTCATGGTGCATTGTGATGATACTGGCCATGGAGAATTGTGATGAGTAGGTCGTGGAGCATTGTGATTACAGGTGTCTTGATGCATTGTGATGAAAAGGGCATGTATCATTGTGAAGAAAAAGGCATTGAGCCTTGTCATGACAGTGTTCAAGAAGCATACTTACGACAAGTGTCAGGTAGCATTGTGATGACAAGTGTATTGAGCGTTTGATGACAAAGGTCATAGAGCATTGCGATGAGAAGACCATGGATAATTGTGATGATGAGCGTCATGGGGTGTTGTGATGATAAGTCTTATGGAACATTGTGATCACAAGGGTTTGGAGCATTATGATGACGGATGTCATGGAGAATTGAGATTTCATTGTGATGACAATAGCATGAAACATTATGATGATGGGCATGGTCCATTGTGATGCCTGGGTTCATGGAGCATTGAGATGAAATGGGGTATGGAGCATTGTGATTTCCGGGGTCTTGGAGCATTGTGATGACTAGGGCATGGAGCATGGTGATGAGAAGGCCATGGAAAATTCTGATGACATGCATCATGGAGCACTGTGATGACAAGGGCATGGAGCATTGTGATTACAAGGGTCTTGTGGAATTGTGATGACAAGGGTCATGGAGCCTTGTGATGACATGCCGTTGAACAATGTGATGGCAGGTGTCATGGAGCATTGTTATGACAGAGGTAATGGAGCATTGTGATGAGAAGGCCATTGAGCTTTGGCCTAAAATATTTCATGGATTATTGTAATGAGAGTGGGCACGGAGCATTGGGATGACAAGGGCACGGAACACTGTGATACATGGTTCATGGAGGATTGTAATGACCAGGACATGGAGCATTGCAATGAGAAGGGCATCGAGCATTGTGATGACAAGTGTCATGGAGCTTTGTGATGACAAGGGCATGGAGCAATGTGATGAGAGTGTTCATGGAGCATTGTGATGACAATGACATGGATCATTGTGATGCCAAGGGTCATGGAGATTTGTGATGACAAATATCAGGGAGCATTTCGATGACAATGGTGTGGTGCATTGTGATGAGAAGGGCAGGGAGCATTTTGATTACAGGTTCATGCAGCAATTTGATTAAAATATAATGGAATATTTTGAGGGCAGGGGTTATAGAACATTGTGATGTCAGGGGTCATGGAGCTTTGGGATGAAATGGGTCATGGAGCATTTTGATGACAGGGGTTATGGAACATTGTGATGTCAGGGATCATGGAACATTGTGATGATAAGGGTATGTAGCACTGTGATGACAGGGGTCATGGAACATTATGATTACAGGGGTGAGGGAGTATTGTGATGACTAGTGATGGAACATTGTGATATCTCTGGTGAGAGAGCATTTGGATGAGAAATGCATGGAGCATTGTGATTACAAGGTTTATGAAGCATAGCGATGACAAGGTTGTGGACCGATGTGATGAAAAGCACGTGGCACATTGTGATGACAAGGGTCATGGAGCATTGTTCTGACAAAGGCATGGAGCATTGTGATGACAAGGGTCACGGAGCATTGTGATGAAAAGTTCATGGAGCATTTTGGTTACAAAGGTCACAGAGCCTTGTGATGACACGGGCAAGGACCGTTTTGATGACAAACATTATGAAGCATTGTGATGAATGGAGTCACGGAGCACTGTGATGATAGGGGTCATGGAGCATTGTGATGACATGGGCATGGAGCATTGTGATGACAGGGGCATGGAGCATTGGTCTGACAAGTTTCATAGATTATTGTGATGACAGTGGACATGGTGCATTGTGATTACAAGGGTATGGATCATGGTGATGAGAAGGTCATGGAGTATTGTGAAGACAGGTGTCAGGGAGCATTGTGATGACATACGTCATGGTCCATTGCGATGATAATGGCATTGAGCATTGTGATGCCAAATGTAATGGAGGATTGGGATGACAAATAAAATGGAGCATTGTGAACACTAGGGCTTGGAGCACTATGATGACAAGGGCCATTGAGAATTTTCATGACAAGGTCGTGAAGCATTGTGATGACAAAGTCCTGGAGCATTGTGATGAGAAATCCATGGAGCCTTGTGATGACAATCTCATATAGCATACTGATCAAAAGGGGCATGGACCATTGTGATTACAGGGGTCTTGGAACATTGTGATGACAAGGGCATGGATCATTGTGAAGAGAAGGCCAAGGAGCATTCTGAGGACATGCGTCATTGAGCTTTGTGATGACAAGCGCATGGAGCATTGTGATTACAGGGGTCTTGTAGCATTGTGATGAAAAGGGCATGGAATATTGTGATGAAAAATGCATGGAGCCTTGCCATGACAGTGTTCAAGGAGCATACAGACAACAAGTGTCATAGAGCATATTGATGACAAGTGTATTGAGCATTGTGATGACAAAGGACATGGAGTATTGTGATGAGAAGGCCATGGAGCATTCTGATGACATGTGTCATGGAGCTTAGTGATGACAAGGGCATGGAGCAATGTGATGCCAAGGGTCATGGATATTTGTGATGACAAAGGTCATGGAACATTTTGATGACAAGGGCGTTGTGCATTGTAATGAGAAGTGCAGGGAGCATTGTGATGACATGATCACAGAGAAATTTGATGAAAAGTGTCAAGGATCATATTGATGACAGGGGTTATGGAACATTGTGATGTCATGGGTCATCGAACATTGTGATGATAAGTGCATGTAGCATTGTGATGACAGGAGTCATGGAATATTGTGATGACAGAGGTGAGGGAGTATTGTGTCGAATAGTGAAGTAACATTGTGATATCATTGGTGAGAAAGCATTTTGATGAGAAGTGCATGGAGCATTGTGATGACAAGGTTTATGGAGCATTGTGATGACAAGATTGTGGAGCACTGTGATGACAAGTACATGGTGCATTGTGATGACATGTGTCATGGAGCATTGTGCTGACAAGCGCATGGATCATTGTGAGGACAAGGGTCATGGAGCATTGTGCTGAGAAAGGCATAGAGCATTGTGATGACAAGGGTCAAAGAGAATTGTGATGAAAAGTTCATGGAGCATTGTGGTTAAAAAGGTCACAGAGACTGTTGATGATGAGGGCATGGACCATTGTGATGACAAAGGTCATGAAGCATTTTGATGAGAAGACCATGGATAATTGTCATGATGAGCGTCATGGAGTGTTGTGATGATAAGTGTTATGGAACATTGTGATCACAAGGGTTTGGAGAATTATGATGACAGAGGTCATGGAGAATATTGATTTCATTGTGATGACAATAGCCTGAAGCATTATGATGATGGGCATGGTGCATTGTGATGACAGGGATCATGGAGCATTGAGATGAAAAGGGGTATGGAACATTGTGCTTACAGTGGTCGTGGAGCATTGTGATGACAAGGGCATGGAGCATTGGTTTAATAAGTTTCATAGATTATTGCGATGACAGTTGGAATGGCGCATTCTGATGACAAGGGCATGGAGCATTGTGATGACCAGGTCATGCAGTATTGTGAAGACAGGTGTCAGGGAGCATTGTGATGACATATGTAATGGTCCAATGTGATGACGATGGCAAGGAGCATTGTGATGCCATGTGTCATGGAGGATTCTGATGACAAAGTTAATAGAATATTGTGATGACAATGGCTTGGAGCATTGCGATGCCAAGGTCAAGGAGCATTGTGTTGACAAGTGCATGGAGAATTGTGATGACAAGGGTCATGGAGCATTCTGGTGACAAGCTTCTGGAGTATTTTGATAAAAATGGCATGGAGCATTGTGATGAAAACGGCATGGGGCATTGTGATGAAAAAGGCATGGAGCCTTGTGATGAAAGGTCTCATGGAGCATACTGATGAAAAGGGGCATGGAGCATTCTGATTACAGGGGTCTTGGAACATTGTGATAGCAAGGGCATGGAGCACTGTGATGACAAGGGCATGGAGCATTGGTCTAATAAGTTTCATGGATTATTGTGATGACAGTTGGAATGGCGCATTGTGATGACAGTGGTCATGGAGCATTGTGATGATACTGCTCATGGAGCATTGTGATAAGACCGTCATGGAGCATTGGGTTGAAAATGTTCATAGAATATTGTGATGACAGGTGTCAAGGAGCATTGTGATGACAAGGGAATGGAGCACGGTGATGACAAGGTCCTGGAGCATTGTGATGAGATGACGATGGAGACTTGTGATGACAAGTCTCATGGAGCATTCTGACGAAAAGGGGCAAGGAGCTTTGTGATTACCGGGTTTTGGAGCACTGTGATGACAAGGGCATGGAGCATTGTGAGGAAAAGTCCATGGAACTTTCTGATGGCATGTGTCATGGAGCTTTGTGATGACAAGGGCATGGAGCATTGTGATTACAGGGGTCTTGGAACATTGTGATGACAAGGGTCATGTAGCCTTTTGATGACAAGGCCGTGGAACATTGTGATGGCAGCGGTCATGGAGCATAGTTATGACAGAAGTAATGGAGCACTGTAATCAGAATGGCATTGAGCATTGTTCTGAAATGTTTCATGGATTATTGTGATGAGAGTGGGCATGGAGCATTGTGATGACAAGGGCACGGTACACTGTGATACATGGGTCCTGGTGGATTGTAATGACCAGGGCGTGGAACATTGTGATGAGAAGGGCATCGAGCATTGTGATGACAAGTGTAATGGAGCTTTGTTATGACAAGGGCATGGAGCAATGTGATGAGAGGGTTCATGGAGCATTGTGATGACAATGACATGGAGCATTGTGATGCCAAGGGTCATGGAGATTTGTGATGTCAAATGTCATCGAGCATTTTGATGACAAGTGTGTGGTGCATTGTGATGAGAAGGGCAGGGAGCATTTTGATGACAGGGTCATGCAGCAATTTGATGAAAAGTGTAATGGAACATTTTGATGACAGGGGTTATAGAACATTGTGATGGCAGGGATCATGGAGCTTTGGGATGAAAAGGGTCATGGAGCATTTTGATGTCAGGGGTTATGGAACATTATGATGACTGGAGTCACGGAGCATTGTGATGACAGGGGTCAGGGAGCATTGTGATAACAAGGGCATGGAGCATTGTGATGACAGGGGAATGGAGCATTGGTCTGACAAGTTTCATAGATTATTGTGATGACTGTGGACATGGTGCATTGTGATGACAAGGGCATGGAGCCTTTTGATGACAAGAGTCCCGGATCATTGTGTTGTCAGATGTTATGGGTGGTTGTGATGACAGTGGTCATGGAGCATTGTGATGATATTAGTCATAGAGCATTGTGATGAGAAGGTCATGGTGCATTGGGCTGAAAATGTTAATGGATTATTTTAATGACAGTGGTCATGGAGCATTGTGATGACAAGGGAAGAGAGCATGGTGATGACAATGTCCTGGAGCATTGTTATGAGATGACCATGGAGACTTGTGATGACAAGTCTAATGGAGCATTCTAATGAAAAGGGGCATGGAGCATTGTGATTACAGTGGACTTGGAGCATTGTGATGACAAGGGCATGGAGCATTTTGAGAAGAAGGCCATGGAGAATTCTGATGACATGCGTCATGGAGATTTGTGCTGACAAGGCCATGGAGCATTGTGATTATAGGGGTCTTGGAGCATTGTGATGAAAAGGCATGGATCATTGTGATGTAAAAGGCATGGAGCCTTGTCATCACAGGGTTCAAGGAGCATACTGACGACAGGTGTCAGGGAGTATTGTGATGACAAGTGTATTGAGCATTGTGATAACAATGATCATGGAGCATTGTGATGAGAAGACCATGGATAACTGTGATGATGATCGTCATGGGGTGTTGTGATGATAAGTGTTATGGAACATTGTGATCACAAAGGTTTGGAGCATTATGATGAAGAGGTCATGGAGAATTTTGATTTCATTGTAGTGACAATAGCCTGAAGCATTATGATGATGGGCATGGTGCTTTGTGATGACAGGGTTCATGGAGCATTGAGATGAAAAGGGGCATGGATCATAGTGATTACAGGGGTCTTGGAGCATTGTGTTGACAAGGGCATGGAGCATTGTGATGAGAAGGCCATGGAACCTTCTGATACATGCGTCATGGAGCTTTGTTATTACAAGTGCATGGAGAATTTTGATTACAAGTTTCTTGGAGCATTTTGATGACAAGGGTCATGGAGCCTTGTGATGACAAGGCCGTGGAACATTGTGATGGCAGTGGTCATGGTGCATTGTTATGACAGAGGTAATGGAACATAGTGATGAGAAGGGCATTGAGCATTGGTTTGAAATATTTCATAGATTATTGTGATAAGAGTGGGCTGGAGCATTTTGATGACAAGGGCACGGAACACTGTGATACATGGGTCATGGAGGATTGTAATGGCAAGGGCATGGAGCAATGTCATGAGAGGGTACATGGAGCATTGTGATGACAATGCCATGGAGCATTGTGAGGAAAAGGCCATGGAGCATTCTGATGACATGCCTCATGGAGCTTTTTGATGACAAGGGCATGGAGCATTGTGATTACAGGGGTCTTGGAGCATTGTGATGAAAAGGGCATGGATCATGGTGATGAAAAAGGCATGGAGCCTTGTCATGACAGTGTTCAAGGAGCATACTGACGACATGTGTCAGGGAGCATTGTGAAGACAAGTGTATTGAGCATTGTGATGACAAAGATCAGGGAGCATTGTTATCAGAAGACCAAGGATAATTGTGATGATGATCGTCATGGTGTGTTGTGATGATAAATGTTATGGAACATTGTGATCACAAGGGTTTGGAGCATTATGATAACAGAGGTCATGGAGACTTTTGATTTCATTGTAATAACAATAGCCTGAAGCATTATGATGAAGGGCATGGTGCATTGTGATGACAGGGTTCATGGAGCATTGAGATGAAAAGGGGCATGGAGCATTGTGATTACAGAGGTCTTATAGCATTGTGATGACAAGCGCATAGAGCATTGTATTGACAAGATCATGGAGAATTCTACAGACAAAGGAATGGAGCACTGTGATGACAGGTGTCATGGAGCACTGTGATGACATGTGTCACGGAGCACTCGGAATACAGGGGTCATGGATCATTGTGATGACAAGGGTCATGGAGCATTGGGCTGAAAATGTTCATGGAGTTTTGTGATGACAGGGGTCATGGAGCATTGTGATGACAGAGGTCATGGAGAATTTTGATTTCATTGTGCTGAAAATAGCCGGAAGCCTTATGATGATGGGCGTGATGCATTGTGATGACAGGGTTCATGGAGCATTGAGATGAAAAGGGACATGGAGCATTTTGATTACGGGGGTCTTGGAGCACTGTGATGACAAGAGTCCCGGATCATTGTGTTGTCACGTGTCATGGAGTGTTGTGCTGACAGGGTTCATGGAGCATTGAGATGAATAGGGGCATGGAACACTGTGTTTACAGGGGTTTTGGAGCATTGTGATGACAAGGGCAAGGAGCATTTTGATGAGATGGCCTTAGAACATTCTGATGACATGTGTCATGGAGCTTTGTGATGACAACAGCATGGAGCATTGTGATTAAAGGGGTCTTGGAGCATTGTGATGACAAGTGTCATGGAGCCTTGTGATGACAAGGCCGTGGAACATTGTGATGGCAGGGGTCATGGAGCATTGTTATGACAGGGGTAATGGAGCATTGTGATGAGAAGGGCATGCAGCATTGTGATTACAATTTTTATGGAGCATTGTGATGACAAATTTTTGGACCGTTGGGATGAAAAGTGCGTGGCACATTGTGATTACAATGGTCATGGAGCATTTTAATGACAAAGGCATGGAGCGTTGTGATGACAAGGGTCATGGAGCATTGTGATGAAATGTTCATGGAGCATTGTGGATACAAAGGTAACAGAGCCTTGTGATGACGTGGGCATGGACCATTGCGATGACAAATATTATGAAGATCTGTGATGACTGGGGTCACAGAGCATTGTGATGACAGGTGTCATGGAGCATTGTGATGACAAGGTCCTGGAGCATTGTGATGAGATGACCATGGAGACTTGTGAAGACAAGTCTCATGGAGCATTCTGATGAAAAGGGGCATGGAGCATTGTGATTACAGGGGTCTTGGAGCATTGTGATGACAAGGGCATGGAGCATTGTGAGGAGAAGGCCATGGAGCATTCTGATGACATACGTCATGGAGCAATGTGCTGAGAAAGGCATAGAGCATTGTGATGACAGGGGATAAAGAGCATTGTGAAGAAAAGTTCATGGAACATTGTGGTTAGAAAGGTCACAGAGACTCTTGATGATGAGGGCATGGACCATTGTGATGACAAAGGTCATGAAGCATTGTGATGACTGGAATCACGGAGCATTGTGGTGACAGGGGTCATGGAGCATTGTGATAACAAGGGCATGGGGCATTGTGATGACAAGGGCATGGAGCATTGTGATGACCATGTGATGCAGTATTGTGAAGACAGTTGTCAGGGAGCATTGTGCTGACATATATAATGGCCCATTGTGATGACAATGGCATTGAGCATTGTGATGTCAAGTGTCATGGAGGATTCAGAAGACAAATGTAATGGAGCATTGTGATGACAATAGCTTGGAGCATTGTGATGACAAGGGTCAGGGAGCATTGTGCTGACAAGTGCATGGAGAATTGTGATGACAAGGGTCATGGACCATTCTGCTGACAAGCTTGTGGAGTATTTTGATGACAATGGCATGGAGCATTGTGATGAAAACGGCATGGGACATTGTGATGAAAATGGCATGGAGACTTTTCGTGACAGGGTTCACGGAGCATTCTGACGACAAATGTCAGGGAGCATTGTGATGACAATGTATTGAGAATTGTGATGACAAAGTTCATGGATCATTGTGATGAAAAGGTCATGGAGTATTGTGATGACAGGCATCATGGAGCGTTGTGATGACAAGTGCTATGGAACATTGTGTTCACAAGGGTTTGGAGCATTGTGATGACAGAGGTCATGGATCATTTTGATTTCAAGGAGCATGGAACATTGTGATGACAAGGGCATGAAGCAATGTGATCCCAATGTTCATGGAGGATTGTGATGATAATGGTAATGGAGTATTGTGATGACAAGCGCATAGAGCATTGTAATGACAAGGTCATGTAGCATTCTGCTGACAAAGGCATGAAGCCTTGTGATGCCAGGTGTCATGGAGCACTGTGATGACAAGCGTCATGGAGCATTGTGAATACAGGGGTCATGGAGAATTGGGATGACAAGGGCATGGATCATTGTGATGCCAAGGGTCATGGAGCATTGGGCTGAAAATGTTCATGGAGTATTGTGATGACAGGGGTCATGGAGCATTGTGATGACTAGGGAATGGAGCATTGTAATGACAAGAGTCCCTGATCATTGTGTTGTCGGGTGTCATGGAGTGTTGTGATGACAGTGGCCATGGAGCATTGTGATGATATTTGTCATGGAGCATTGTGATGAGAAGGTCATGGAGTATTTGGCTGAAAATGTTCATGGAGTATTGTGATGACAGTGGTCATGGAACATTGTGATGACAAGGGAATGGTACATGGTGATGACAGTGGTCATGGAACATTTTGATTACAGGGTTGAGGGAGGATTGTGATGACTAGTGAGGGAACATGGTTATATCTCAGGTGAGAGAGCATTTGGATGAGAAGAGCATGGAGCATTGTGATTACAAGTTTTATGGAGCATAGTGATTACAAGGTTGTGGATCATTGTGATGGAAAGCCCGTGGCATGTTTTGATGACAAGGGTCATGGAGCATTTTTCTGACAAAGGCATGGAGCATTGTGATGACAAGTGTCACGGAGCACTGTGTTGAAATGTTCATGGAGCATTGTGGTTACAAAGGTCACAGAGACTTTTGATGACGCAGGCATGGACCATTGTGATGACAAACGTTATGAAGCATTGTGATGACTGGAGTCACGGAGCATTGTGTTGACAGGGTTCATGGAGCATTGTGATGACAAGGGCATGGAGCATTTGGATGAGAAGGACATGGAACATTCTGATGACATGTGTCATGATGCTTTGTGATGACAAGGGCATGGAGCATTGTGATTACAGGGGTCTTGGAGCATTGTGATGACAAGGGTCATGGAGCTTTGTGATGACAAGGCCGTGGAACATTGTGATGGCAGGGGTCAAGGAGCATTGTTATGTCAGGGGTAATGGAGCATTTTGATTTGAAGGACATTTATCATTGTGATTACAAGATTTATGGAGCATTGTGATGGCAAATTTTTGGAATGTTGGGATGAAAAGCACGTCGCACATTGTGATGACAATGGTCATGGAGCATTTTACTGACAAAGGCATGGAGCATTGTGATGATATATGTAATGGCCCATTGTGATGAAAAAGGCATGGAGCATTGTGATGCCAAGTTTCATGAAAGATTCTGATGACAAAGGTAATGTAGCATTGTTATGACAATGGCTTGGAGCATTGTGATTACAATGGTCAGGGAGCATTGTGCTGACAAGTGCATGGAGAATTGTGATGACAAGGGTCATGGAGCATTCTGATGAAAAGCTTGTGGAGTATTTTGATGACAATGGCATGGAGCATTGTGATGAAAACGGCATGGGGCAATGTGATGAAAAAGGCATGCAGCCTTTTTGTGACAGGGTTCAAGGAGCATTCTGACGACAAGTGTCAGGGAGCATTGTGATGACAAGTGTATTGAGAATTGTGATGACAAAAGTCATGGAGCATGGTGATGAGAAGGCCATGGATAATTGTGATGATGATCGTCATGGGGTGTTGTGATTATAAGTGTTATGGAACATTGTGATCACAAGGCTTTGGAGCATTACGATGACAGACGTCATGCAGAATTTTGATTTCATTGTGATGACAATAGCCTGAAGCATTATGATGATGGGCATGGTGCATTGTGATGACAGAGTTCATGGAGCATTGAGATGAAAAGGGGCATGTAGCATTGTGATTACAGGGGTCTTGGAGCATTGTGGTGACAAACACATAGAGCATTGTAATGACAAGGTCATGTAGAATTTTCCTGACAAAGGCATGGAGCATTGTGATGACAGGTGTCATGGAGAACTGTGACACAATTGTCACGGAGCATTTTGAATACAGGTGTCATGGATCATTGGGATGACAAGTGCATGGATCATTGTGATGACAAGGGTCATGGAGCATTGGGCTGAAAATATTCATGGAGCATTGTGATGACAGGGGTCATGGAGCATTTTGATTACAGGGGTCTTGGAGCACTGTGATGACAAGAGTCCCGGATCATTGTGTTGTCACGTGTCATGGAGTGTTGTGATGACAGGGTTCATGGAGCATTGAGATGAATAGGGGCATGGAGCACTGTGTTTACAGGGGTTTTGGAGCATTGTGATGACAAGGGCAAGGAGCATTTTGATGAGATGGCCTTAGAACATTCTGATGACATGTGTCATGGAGCTTTGTGATGACAAGGGCATGGAGCATTGTGATTACAGGGGTCTTGGAGCACTGTGATGACAAGTGTCATGGAGCCTTGTGATGACAAGGCCGTGGAATATTGTGATGGCAGGTGTCATGGATCATTGTTATGACAGGGGTAATGGAGCATTGTGATGAGAAGGGCATGGAGCATTGTGATTAAAAGGTTTATGGAGCATTACCATGACAAATTTGTGGACCGTTGTGATGAAAAGCGCGTATCACATTGTGATGACAAGGGTGAAGGAGCATTTTTCTGACAAAGGCATGGAGCATGTTGTTGACAAAGGTCACGGAGCATTGTGATGAAAAGTTCATGGAGCATTGTGGTTATAAAGGTCACAGAGCCTTTTGCTGGTGCGGGCATGGACCACTGTGTTGACAATTGTTATGAAGCATTGTGATGACTGGAGTCACGGAGCAATGTGATGACAGGGGTCATGGAGCATTGTGATGACAAGGGCATGGAACATTGTGGTGACAGGGGCATGGACTATTGGTCTGACAAATTTCAGAGATTATTGTGATGACAGTGGACATGGTGCATTGTGATGACAAGGGCACGGATCATTGTGATGAGAAGTTCGTGGAGTATTGTGAAGACAGGTGTCATGGAGCATTGTGATGACATATGTCATGGTCCATTGCAATGACAACGGCAGGGAGCATTGTGATGCCAAATGTAATGGAGGATTTTGATGACAAATAAAATGGAGCATTGTGATGTCTAGGGCTTGCAGCATTATGATGACAAGGGCCATTGAGAATTTTCATTGCAAGGTCGTGAAGCATTGTGATGACAAGGTCCTGGAGCATTGTGATGAGAAATCCATAGAGACTTGTGAGGACAAATCTCACGGAGCATACTGATTAAAAGGGGCATGGACCATTGTGATTACAGGGGTCTTGGAACATTGTGATGACATGGGCATGGAACATTGTGAGGAGAAGGCCAAGGAGCAATCTGAAGACATGTTTCATTGAGCTTTGTGATGACCAGGGCATGGAGCATTGTGTTTAAAGGGGTCTTGGAGCATTGTGATGAAAATGGAATGGATCATTGTGATGAAAAAGGCATGGATCCTTGTCATGACAGGGTTCAAGGAGCATAGAGACAACAAGTGTCAGGGAGCATTTTGATGACAAGTGTATTGAGCATTGTGATGACAAATGTCATGGAGCATTGTGATGAGAAGACCATGGATAATTGTGATGACGAGTGTCATGGGGCACTGTGATGACAAGTGTTATGGAATATTATGATCCCAAGGGTTTGGAGCATTGTTATGACAGAGATCATGGAGCATTTTGAATTCATTGTGATGGCAATAGCATGAAGCATTATGATGATGGGCATTGTGTATTGTGATGACAGGGTTCATGGTTCATTGAGATGAAAAGGGACATAGAGCATTGTGATTACAGGGTTTATGGAGCATTGCTATGACAAATATGGGGACCGTTGTGATGAAAAGTGCATGGCACATTGTGATGACAAGGGTCATGGAGCATTTTTCTGACAAAGGCATGGAGCATTGTGATGACAAGTGTCACGGAGCACTGTGATGAAAAGATCATGGAGCATTGTGGTTACAAAAGTCACAGAGCCTTGTGATGACGCGGGCATGGACAATTGTGATGACAAATCTTATGAAGCATTGTGTTGACTGGAGTCACGGAGCATTGTGATGACAGGGGTCATGGAGTACTGTGATGACAAGGGCATGGAGCATTGTGATGACAAGGGCACGGAGCCTTTTGTTGACAGGGGCTTGGATCATTGGTCTGACAAGTTTCATAGATTATTGTGATGACTGGGGACATGGTGAATTGTCATGACAAGGGCATGTATCATTGTGATGAGAAGGTCATGGAGTATTGTGAAGATAGGTGTCAGGGAGCATTGTGATGACATATGTCATGGTCCATTGCGATGACAAAGGCAGGGAGCATTGTGATGCCAAATGTAATGGAGGTTTGTGATGACAAATATAATGGAGCATTGTGAGGACTAGGGCTTGGAGCATTATGATGACAAGGGCCATTGAGAATTTTCAGGACAATGTCATGAAGCATTGTGATGATAAGGTCCTGGAGCATTGTGATGAGATAACCATGGAGCACTGTGATGACAAATCTCTTGGAGCAAACTGATGAAAAGGGGCATGGACCATTGTGATTACTGGGGTCTTGGAACATTGTGATGACATGGGTATGGAGCACTGTGAGGAGAAGGCGAAGGAGCATTCTGAAGATATGCGTCATTGAGCTTTGTGATGACAAGGGCATGGAACATTGTGATTACAGTGTTCTAGGGGCATTGTGATGAAAAGGGCATGGATCATTGTGATGAAAAAGGCATGGAGCTTTGTCATGACAGGGTTCAAGGAGCATACTGACGACAAGTGTCAGGGAGCATTGTGATGACAAGTGTATTGAGCATTGTGATGAGAAAGGTCATGGAGCATTGTGATGAGAAGACCATGGATAATTGTGGTGACGAGCGTCATGGGGCATTGTGATGACAAGTGTTATGGAATAATGTGATCACAAGTGTTTGGATCATTGTTATGACAGAAGTCATGAAGAATTTTGATTTAATTGTGCTGACAATAGCATGAAGCATTATGATGATGGGCATGAGGCATTGTGATGACAGGGTTCATGGAGCATTGTGTTGAAAAGGGGCATGGATCTTTGTGATTACAGGGGTCTTGGATCATTTTGGAGACAAGTGTCATGGAGCATTGTGATGACAAGGCTGTGGAACGTTGTGATTGCAGGGGTCATGGAGCATTGTTAGGACAGGTATAATGGAGCATTGTGATGGCATGGGAAAGGAACACTGTGATGAGAAGGCCATGGAGCATTCTGATGACATGTGTCATGGAGATTTGTGATGACAAGGGCATGAAGCAATGTGATGAGAGCGTTCATGGTGCATTGTGATGACAATGACTTGGAGCATTGTTATGCCAAGGGTCATAGATCTTTGTGATGACAAAGGTCATGGTGCATTTTGATGACAAGGGCGTTTTGCATTGTGATGAGATGGGCAGGAAGCATTGTGATGACATGGTCATGGAGCAATTTGATGAAAAATGTCATGGAATATTTTGATGACAGGGGTTATGGAACATTGTGATGCCACGGGTTATGGAGCATTTTGATGAAAATGGTCATGGAGCATTTTGATGACAGGGGTTATGTAACATTGTGATGTCAGTGGTCATCGAACATTGTGATGATAATGCATGTAGCATTGTGATGACAGGAGTCATGGAACATTGTGATGACAGGGGTGAGGGAGTATTGTGACGAATAGTGATGTAACATTGTGATATCAGTTGTGAGATAGCATTGTGATGAGAAGCGCATGGAACATTATGATGACAAGGTTTATGGAGCATTGTGATGACAAGATTGTGGAGCACTGTGATGACAAGCGCATGGAGCATTGTGATGACATGTGTCATGGAGCATTGTGCTGACAAGCGCATGGAGCATTGTGATGACAATGGTCATGGAGCATTGTGCTGAGAAAGGCATAGAGCATAGCGATGACAAGGGCGAAAGAGCATTGTGATGAAAAGTTCATGGAGCATTGTGGTTAAAAATGTCACAGAGACTGTTGATGATGAGGGCATGTACCATTGTGATGACAAATGTCATGAAGCATTGGGATGACTGGAGTCACGGAGCACTGTGATGACAGGGGTCATGGAACACTGTGATAAGAAGGGCTTGGAACATTGTGATGACAAGGGCATGGAGCATTGTGGTGGCCAGGTCATGCATTATTGTGAAGACAGGTGTCAGGGAGCATTGTGATGACATATGTAATGGCCCATTGTGATGACAATGACATGGAGCATTGTGATGCCAAGTGTCATGGAGGATTGTGATGACAAAGGTAATGGAGCATTGTGCTGACAATGGCTTGGATCATTGTGATGACAAGGGTCAGGGAGCATTGTGCTGACAAGTGCATGGAGAATTATGATGACAAGGGTCATGGAACATTCTGATGACAAGCTTGTGGAGTATTTTGATGACAAAGACATCGATCAGTTTGATGAAAACGGCATGGGGCCTTGTGATGAAAATGTCATGGAGCCTTTGGTGACAGGGTTCAAGGAGCATTGTGACGACAACTGTCAGGGAGCATTGTGATGACAAGTGTATTGAGAATTGTGATGACAAAGGTCATGGTGCATTGTGATGAAAAGGGCATGGAGTATTGTGATGACAGGCATCATGGAGCGTTGTGATGACAAGTGTTATGGAACATTGTGATCACAATGTTTTGGAGCATTGTGATGACAGAGGTCATGGATCATTTTGATTTCAGGGAGCATGGAGCATTGTGATGACAAAGGCATGAAGCTATGTGATCAAAAGTTTCATGGAGGATTGTGATGACAATGGTAATGGAGTATTGTGATGACAAGCACATAGAGCATTGTAATGACAAGGTCATGTAGCATTTTGCTGACAAAGGCATGGAGCACTGTGATGAAGGGTGTCATGGAGAACTCTGATGACAATTGTCACGGAGCATTGTGAATACAGGGGTCATGGAGCATTGGGATGAGAAGGGCATGGATCATTGTGATGATAAGGTTCATGGAGCATTGTGATGAAAATGTTCATGGAGTATTGTGATGCTTTGGGTCACGGAGCATTGTGATGACAGAGGTCATAGAGAATTTTGATTTCATTGTGCTGACAATAGCCAGAAGCATTATGATGATGGGCATGATGCACTGTGATATCAGGGTTCATGGACCATTGATAGGAAAATGGGCATGGAGCACTGTGATTACAGGGGTCTGGGAGCACTGTGATGGCAAGGGCATGGAGCATTTTGATGAGAAGGCCATGGAATATTCTGATGACATGTGTCATGGAGCTTTGTGATGACAAGGACAAGGAGCATTTTGATTACAGGGGTCTTGGAGCATTGTGATTAAAATTGTCATGGAGCCTTGTGATGACAAGGCCGTGGAATATTTTGATGGCAGGGGTCATGGAGCATTGTTATGGCAGGTGTAATGGAGCATTGTGATGAGAAGGGCATGGAGCATTGTGATTACAAGTTTTATGGAGCATTGCGATGACAAATTTCTGGACCGTTGGGATGAAATGCGCGTGGCCCATTGTGATGACAAGGGTCATGGCGCATTTCTCTGACAAAGGCATGGAGCATTGTGATGAAAAGAGTCATGGAGTATTGTGATGAAAAGTTCATGGAGCATTGTGGTTACAAAGGTAACAGGGCCTTGTGATGACGCGGGCATTGACCATTGTGATGACAAATGTTTTGAAGAATTGTGATGACTGGAGTCATGGAGCATTTTGATGACAGGGGTCATGGAGCATTGTGATGAGAAGGGCATGGAGCATTGTGATAAGAAAGGCATAGAGCATTGTGATGACAAGTGTCAAAGAGCATTATGATGAAATGTTCATGGATCATTGTGGTTAAATTGGTCACAAGGACTGTTGATGATGACGGCATGGACCATTGTGATGACAAAGGTCATGGACAATTGTGATGACTGGAGTCACGGAGCATTGTGATGACAGGGGTCATGGAACACTGTGATAAGAAGGGCATGGAGCATTGTGATGACAAGGGCATGGAGCATAGTTCTAATAAGTTCCATGGAATATTTTGATGACAGTTGGAATGGCGCATTGTGATGACAAGGGCATGGAGCATTGTGATGACCAGGTCATGCAGTATTTTGAAGAGAGGTCTCAGGGAGCACTGTGAAGACATATGTAATGACCCATTGTGATGCCAATGGCATGGAGCATTGTGATGCCAAGTGTCATGGAGGATTCTGATGATAAATGTAATAGAGCATTGTGATGACAATGGCTTGGAGCATTGTGATGACAAGGGTCAGGGAGCATTGTGCTGACAAGTGCATGGAGAATTGTGATAACAAGGGTCATGGAGCATTCTGATGAAAAGGGCATGGAGTATTGTGATGACAGGCATCATGGAGCGTTGTGATGACAAGTTTTATGGAAAAATGTGATCACAAGTTTTTGGAGCATTGTGATGACAGAGGTCATGGATCATTTTGATTTCAAGGAGCATGGAGCATTGTGATGACAAAGGCATGAAGCAATGTGATCAAAAGGTTCAAGGAGGATTGTGATGACAATGGTAATGGAGTATTGTGATGACAAGCACATAGAGCATTGTAATGACAAGGTCATGTAGCATTTTGCTGACAAAGGCATGAAGCATTTTGATGACCGGTGTCATGGAGCACTGTAATGACAAGCGTCACAGAGCATTGTGAATAAAGGGGTCATGGAGCATTGGGATGACAAGGGCATGGATCATTGTGATGACAAGTGTCATGGAGCAGTGGGCTGAAAATGTTCATGGAGTATTGTGATGACAGGGGTCATGGAGCATTGTGATGACAGAGGTCATGGAGAATTTTGATTTCATTTTGCTGGCAATAGCTGGAAGCATTATGATGATGGGCATGATGCATTGTGATGACAGGGTTAATGGACCATTGATTTGAAAAGGGGCATTGAGCATTTTGATTACAGGGGTCTGGGAGCATTTTGATGACAAGGGCATGGAGCATTTTGATGAGAAGGCCATGGAATATTTTGATGACATGTGTCATGGAGCTTTGTGATGACAAGGGCATGGAGCATTGTGATTACAGGGGTTTTGGAGCATTATGATGACAAGGGTCAAGGAGCATTTTTCTGACAAAGGAATGGAGCATTTTGATGACAAGGGTCTCGGAGCATTGTGATGAAAAGTTCATGGAGCATTGATGTTACAAAAGACACAGAGCCTTTTGAGGATGCGAGCATGGACCGTTGTGTTGACAAACGTTATGAAGAATTGTGATGACTGGATTCACGGAGCATTGTAATAACAGGGGTCATGGAGCAGTGTGATGACAAGGGCATGGAGCATTGCGATGACAGGGGCATGGAGCATTGGTCTGATAAGTTTCATAGATTATTGTGATGACAGTGGACATGGTGCATTGTGATGACAAGGGCATGGAGCATTGTGATGAGAAGGTCATGGAGTATTGTGAAGACAGTTGTCATGGAGCACTGTGATGACAATGGTCACGGAGCATTGTGAATACAGGGGTCATGGAGCATTGGGATGACAAGTGCATGGATCATTTTGATGAGAATGTCATGGAGTATTGTAAAGACAGGTGTCAGGGAGCATTGTGATGACATATGTCATGGTCCATTGTGATGACAATGGCAGGGAGCATTGAGATGCCAAATGTAATGGAGTATTGTGATGACAAATATAATGGAGCTTTGTGATGACTAGGGCTTGAAGCATTATGATGACAAGGGCCATTGAGAATTTTCATGACAAGGTCTTGAAGCATTATGATGACAAGGTCCTGGAGATATGTGATTAGAAAACCATGGAGCCTTGTGAAGACAAGTCTCATGGAGCATACTGATGAAAAGGGGCATGGAGCATTCTGATTACAGGGGTCTTGGAACATTGTGATAACAAGGGCATGGAGCATTGTGATGACAATGGCATGGAGCATTGGTCTAATACGTTTCATGGATTATTGTGAAGAAAGATGGAAGGGCGCATTGTGATGACAAGGGCATGGAGCATTGTGATGACCAGGTCATGCAGTACTGTGAAGACAGGTGTGAGGGAGCATTGTGATGACATATGAAATGGCCCATTGTGATGAAAATGGCATGGAGAATTGTGATGCCAGGTGTCATGGAGGATTCTGATGACAAGTGTCAAAGAGCATTGTGATGACAAGTGTCATGGAGGATTCTGATGACAAATATAATGGAGCATTGTGATGACAAAGGCTTGGAATATTGTGATGAATATGGTCATGGAGCATTGTGCTGAGAAAGGCATAGAGCATTGTGATGACAAGGGTCAAAGAGCATTGTGATGAAAAGTTCATGGAGCATTGTGGATAAAAATGTCACAGAGAGTGTTGATGACGAAGGCATGGACAATTGTGATGACAAAGGTCATGAAGCATTGTTATGACTGGAGTCACGGAGCACTGTGATGACAGGGGTCATGGAGCATTGTGATAACAAGGGCATGGAGCATTGTGACGACAAGGGCATGGATCATTGCTCTAATAAGTTTCATGGATTACTGCGATGACAGTGGGAATGGTGCATTGTGATGACAAGGGCATGGAGCATTGTGTTGACCAGATCATGCAGTATTGTGAAGACACTTGTCAGGGAGCATTGTGATGACATATGTAATGGCCCATTGGGATGACAATGGCATGGAGCATTGGGATGCCAAGTGTCATGGAGGATTCTCATGGCAAAGGTAATGGAGCATTGTGATGACAATGGCTTGGAGCATTGTGATGACAAGGGTCAGGGAGCATTGTGCTGACAAGTGCATGGAGAATTGTGATGTCAAGGGCCATGGAGCATTCTGATGACAAGCTTGTGGAGTATTTTGATGACAATGGCATGGAGCATTGTGATGAAAACGGTATGGGGCTTTGTGATGAAAAAGCCATGGAGCCTTTTCGTGACAGGTTTCAAGGAACATTCTGATGACAAGTGTCAGGGAGCATTGTGATGACATGTATATTGAGAATTGTGATGACAAAGTTCATGGAGCATTGTGTTTTAAAGGGCATGGATTATTGTGATGACAGGCATCATGGAGCATTGTGATGACAAGTGTTATGGATCACTGTGATCACAAGGTTTTGGAGCTTTGTGATGACAGAGGTCATGGATCATTTTGATTTCAAGGAGCATGGAGCATTGTGATGACAAATGAATGAAGCAATGTGATCCCAAGGTTCATGGAGGATTGTGATGACAAAGGAAATGGAGTATTGTGATGGCAACCGCACAAAGCATTGTAATGACAAGGTCATGTAGCATTTTGCTGACAAAGGCATGGAGCATTGTGAGGACATGTGTCATGGAGCACTGTGATGACAAGTGTCACGGAGCATTGTGAATACAGGGGTCATGGAGCATTGGGATGATAAGGGCATGGATCATTGTGATGACAATAGTCCCGGATCATTGTGTTGTGAGGTGTCATGGAGTGTTGTGATGACAGTGGTCATGGAGCATTGTGATGATATTGGCCATGGAGCATTGTAATGAGTAGGCCGTGGAGCATTGGGCTGAAAATGTGCATGGAGTATTGTGATGATAGGGGTTCCGGAGCATTGTGATGACAAGGAAATGGAGCATGGTGATGACAAGTCCTGGAGCATTGTGATGAGAAGACCATGGAGACTTGTGATGACAAGTCTCATGGAGCATTCTGATGAAAAGGGGCATGGAGCACTGTGATTACAGGGGTCTTGGAGCATTTTGATGACTAGGTCATGGAGCATTGTGATGAGAAGGCCATGGAGCATTCTGATGACATGTGTCATGGAGTTTTGTGATGACAAGCGCATGGAGCACTGTGATTACAGGGATCTTCGAGCATTGTGATGAAAAGGGCATGGATCATTGTGATGAAAAAGGCATGGAGCCTTGTCATGACAGGGTTCAAAGAGCATAGTGATGACAAGGGTCAGGGAGCATTGTGATGACAAGTGTATTGAGCATTGTGATGACAAAGATCATGGAGCATTGTGATGAGAAGACCATGGATAATTGTGATGATGAGCGTCATGGGGTGTTGTGATGATAAGTGTTATGCAAAATTGTGATCACAAGGGTTTGGAGCATTATGATGACAGAGGACATGCAGAATATTGATTTCATTGTGATGACAATAGCCTGAAGCATTATGATGATGGGCATGGTGCAGTGTGATGACAGGGTTCATGGGGCATTGAGATGAAAAATGGCATGGAGCATTGTGATTACAAGGGTCTTGGAGCATTGTGCTGAAAAGGGCATGGAACAGTGTGATGAGAAGGCCGTGGATCATTCTGATGACATGCGTCATGGAGCTTTGTGATGACAAGGGCATGGAGCATTGTGATTTCAGGGGTCTTGAGCATTGTGATGAGAAGTGTCATGGAACCTTGTGATGACTAGGCCGTGGAACATTGTGATGGCAGGGGTCATGGTGCATTGTTATGACAGGAGTAATGGAGCATTGTGATGAGAAGGGTATGGATCATTGGTCTGAAATGTTTCATGGATTATTGTGATGAGAGTGGGCATGGAGCATTGTGATGACAAGGGCACGGAACACTGTGATACTTGGGTCATGCAGGACTGTAATGACAAGGACATGGAGCATTGCGATGAGAAAGGCATCGAGCATTGTCATGACAAGTGTCATGAAGCTTTGTGATGACAAGGGCATTGAGCAATGTTATGAGAGTGTTCATGGAGCATTGTGATGACAATGACATGGGGCATTGTGATGCCAAGGGTCATGGAGCTTTGTGATGACAAGTCATGGAGCATTTTCATAACAAGGGCATGGTGCATTGTAATGAGAAGTGCAGGGAGCATTTTGATGACCGGGTCATGCAGCAATTTGATAAAAAGTGTAATGGAACATTTTGATGGCAGGGGTTATAGAACATTGTGATGTCAGGGGACTTGGAGCTTTGGGATGGAAAGGGTCATGGAGCATTTTGATGACATGGGTTATGGAACAATGTGATGGCAGGGGTAATGGAACTTTGTGATGATAAGGATATGTAGCATTGTGATGACAGTGTCATGGAACATTGTGATTAGAGGGATGAGGGAGTATTGTGATGACTAGTGATGGAACATTGTGATATCTCTGGTGAGAGAGCATTTTGATGAGAAGTGCATGGAACATTGTGATTACAACGTTTATGGGGCATTGCAATGACAAGTTTGTGGACCGTTGTGATGAAACGCGCGTGGCACATTGTGATGAAAATGGTCATGGAGCATTGTTCTGACAAAGACATGGCACACTGTGATGACAACTGTCACAGAATTGTGATGAAAATTTCATGGAACATTGTGGTTACAAAGGTCACAGAGCCTTGTGATGACACGGGCATGGACCATTGTGATGACAAAAGTTATGAAGCATTGTGATGACTGGAGTCACGGAGCATTGTGATGACAAGGGTCATGGAGCACTGTGATGACACGGGCATGGAGCATTGGTCTGAGAAGTTTCATAGATTATTGTGATGAGAGTGGGCATTGTGCATTGTGATGACAAGGGCATGGAGCATTGAGATGAGAAGGTCATGGAGTATTGTGAAGACAGGTGTCAGGGAGCATTCTGATGACATATGTCATGGGCCATTGCGATGAAAATGGCATGGAGCATTGTGATGCCAAATGTAATGGAGAATTGTGAAGACAAATATAATAGAGCATTGTGATGATTAGGGCTTGGAGCAATATGATGACAAGGGCCATTTAAAATTTTCATGACAATGTTGTGAAGCATTGTGATGACAATGTCCTGGAGCATTGTGATGACAAAACCATGGAGCCTTGTGATGACAAGTCTCATGGGGCATACTGAAGAAAAGGGGCATGGAGCATTGTGATTACAGGGCTCTTGGAACATTGTAATGACAAGGACATCGAGCACAGTGAGTAGAAGACAAAGGAGAATCCTGATGGCATGAGCCATTGAGCTTTGTGATGACAAGGGCATGGAGCATTGTGATTACATGGGTCTTGGAGCATTGTGATGAAAAGGGCATGGATCATTGTGATGAAAAAGGCATGGAGCCTTGTCATGACAGGGTTCAAGGAGCATACAGACAACAAGTGTCAGGGTGCATTTTGATGACAATTGTATTGAGCATTGTGATGACGAAAGTCATGGAGCATTGTGATGAGAAGACCATGAATAATTGTGATGACGAGCCTCATGTGGCATTGTGATGACAAGTGTTATGGAATATTGTGATCACAAGGGTTTGGAGCATTGTTATGACAGAGGTCATGGAGCATTTTGATTTCTTTGTGATGACAATAGCATGAAGCATTATGATAATGGGCATGGTGCCTTTTGATGACAGGGTTCATGGATCATTGAGATGAAATGGGGCATAGAGCATTGTGATTAACGTGTTCTTGGAGCATTGTGATGAGAAGGGTCATGGAGCTTTGTGATGACAAGGCCATGGAACATCGTGGTGGCAGGGGTCATGGAGCATTATTATGACAGTGGTAATGGAGCATTGTGATGGCAAGGGCATTGAGCATTGTGATGAGAAGGCCATGGAGCATTCTGATGACTTGTGTCATGGAGCTATGTGAAGACAAGGGCATGGAGCAATGTGATGACAATGACATGGAGCATTGTGATGCCAAGGGTCATGGATCTTTGTGATGACAAAGGTCATGGAGCATTTTGATGGCAAGGGCGTTGTGCATTGTGATGAGAAGGGCAGGGAGCATTGTGATGACGGGGTCATGGAGCAATTGGATGAAAAGTGTCATGGAACATTTTGATGACTGGTATTATGGAACATTGTGATGTCATGGTTCATAGAACATTGTGATGATAAGAGCATGTAGCATTGTGATGACAGGAGTCATGGAACATTCTGATGATAGGGGTGAGGGAGTATTGTGACAAATACTGATGTAGCACTGTGATATCAGTGGTGAGAGAGCATTTTGATGAGAAGTGCATGGAGCATTGTGAGGACAATTTTTTTGGAGCATTGTGATGACAAGATTGTGGAGCACTGTGACGACAGGCGCATGGTGCATTGTGATGACATGTGTCATGGAGCATTGTGCTGACAAGCGCATGGAGCATAGTAATGACAAGTGTCATGGATCATTGTGCAGAGAAAAGCATAGATCATTGTGATGACAAGGGTGAAAGAGCATTGTGATGAAAATTTCATGGAGCATTGTGGTTAAAAAGGTCACAGAGACTATTAATGATGAGGGCATGAACCATTGTGATGACAAATGTCATGAAGCATTGGGATGACTGGAGTCACGGAGCATTGTGATGAGAGGGTTCATGGAACACTGTGATAAAAAGGGCATGGAGCATTGTGATGACAAAGGCATGGAACATTGGTCTAATATGTTTCATGAATTACTGTGATGACAGTTGGTATGGCGCATTGTGATGACAAGGGCATGGAGCATTGTGATGACCAGGTCATGCAGTATTGTGAAGACAGGTGTCAGGGAGCATTGTGATGACATATGTAATGGCCCATTGTGATGACAATGGCATGGAGCATTGTGATGCCATGTGTCATGGAGGATTCTGATGACAAAGGTAATGGAGCATTGTGATGATCATGGCTTGGAGCATTGTGATGACAAGGGTCAGGGAGCATTGTGCTGACAAGTGCATGGAGAATTGTGATGACAAGGGTCATGGAGAATTCTGATGACAAGCTTGTGGAGTATTTTGATGACAATGGCGTGTAGCATTGTGATGAAAACGGCATGGGGCATTGTGATGAAAAAGGCATGGAGCCCTTTCGTGACAGGGTTCAAGGAGCATTCTGATGACAAGTGTCAGGGAGCACTGTGATGACAAGTGTATTGAGAATTGTGATGACAAAGGTCATGGAGCATTGTGATGAAAAGGGCATGGAGTATTGTGATGACAGGCATCATGGAGCGTTGTGATGACACGTGTTATGGAACATTGTAATCAAAAGTGTTTGGAGCATTGTGATGACAGAGGTCATGGATCATTTTGATTTCAAGGAGCATGGAGCACTGTGATGACAAGGGCATGGAGCAATGTGATCCCAAGGTTCATGGAGGATTGTGATGACAATGGAAATGGAGTATTGTGATGACAAGCGCATAGAGCATTGCAATGACAAGGTCATGTAGCATTTTGCTGACAAAGGCATGGAGCATTGTGATGACATGTGTCATGGAGCACTGTGATGACAAGCGTCACGGAACATTGTGAATACACGGGTCATGGAGCATTGGGATGACAAGGGCATGGATCATTGTGATGACAAGTGTCATGGAGCACTGAGCTGAAAATGTTCATGGAGTGTTGTGATGACAGGGGTCATGGAGCACTGTGATGACCACGGAATGGAGCAATGTGATGACAAGAGTCCTGCATCATTGTGTAGTCAGGTGTCATGGAGTGTTGTGATGACAGTGGTCATGGAGCATTGTGATGATGTTGGCCATGGAGCATTGTGATGAGTAGGTCGTGGAGCATTGGGCTGAAAATGCTCATGGATTATTGGGATGACAGTGGTCATGGAGCATTGTGATGACAAGGGAATGGAGCATGGTGATGACAAGTTCCTGGGTAATTGTCATGAGAAGACCATGGAGACTTGTAATGACAACTCACATGGAGCATTCTGATGAAAAGGGACATGGAGCATTATGATTACAGTGGTCTAGGAGCATTGTGATGACAAGGGCATGGAGCATTGTGATGAGAAGGCCATGAAGCATTCTGATGACATGCATCATGGAGCTTTTTTATGACAAGGGCATGGAGCATTGTGATTACAGGGATCTTGGAGCATTGTGATGAAAAGGACATGGATTATTGTGATGAAAAATGCATGGAGCCTTGTCATGTCAGGGTTCAAGGAGCATACTGATGACAAGTGTCAGTTAGCATTGTGATGACAAGTGTATTGAGCATTGTGATGACAAATATCATGGAGCATTGTGATGAGAAGGCCATGGATAATTGTGATGATGAGTGTCATGGGGTGTTGTGATGATAAGTGTTATGGAACATTGTGATCAGAAGGTTTTGGAGCATTATGATGACAGAGGTCATGGAGAATATTGATTTCATTGTGATGACAATAGCCTGAAGCATTATGATGATGGGCATGGTGCATTGTGATGAAAGTGTTCATGGAGCATTGAGATGAAAAGGGGCATGGAGCATTGTGTTTACAGGGGCCTTGGAGCATTGTGATGACAAGGGCATGGAGCATTGTGATGAGAAGGCCATGGAATATTCTGACCACATGAGTCATGGAGGTTTGTGATGACAAGGGCATGGAGCATTGTTATTACAGGGGTCTTCAGCATTGTGATAACAAGTGTCATGGAACCTTGTGATGACTAGGCCGTGGAACATTGTGATGGCAGGGGTCATGGTGGATTGTTATGACAGAGGTAATGGAACATTGTGATGAGAAGGGCATGGAAAATTGGTCTTAAATGTTTCATGGATTATTGTGATGAGAATGGGCATGGAGCCTTCTGATGAGAAGGGTACAGAACACTATGATACATGGGTCATGCAGGATTGTAATGACAAGGGCCTGGAGCATTGTGATGAGAAGGGCATCGAGCATTGTGATGAAAAGTGTCATGGAGCTTTTTGATGACAAGGGCATTGAGCAATGTTATGAGAGGGTTCCTGGAGCATTGTGATGCCCATGACATGGAGCATTGTGAGGCCAAGTGTCATGGGGCTTTGTCATGACAAGTAATGGAGCATTTTGATGACAAGGGCAAGGTGCATTGTGATGAGAAGGGCAGGGAGCATTTTGATGACCGGGTCATGCAGCAATTTGATGAAAAGTGTAATGGAATATTTTGATGGCAGGGGTTATAGAACATTGTGATGTCAGGGGATTTGGAGCGTTGGGATGAAAAGGGTCATGGGGCAATTTGATGACAGGTGTCATGGAACATTGTGATGATAAGGGGATGTAGCATTGTGATGACAGTGTCATGGAACATTGTGATTACAGGGGTGAGGGAGTATTGTGATGACTAGTGATGTAACACTGTGATATCTCTGGTGAGAGAGCATTTTGATGAGAAGTGCATGGAGCATTGTGATTTCAAGGTTTATAGAGCATTGCAATGACAAGGTTGTGGACCGTTCTGATGAAATGTGCGTGGCACATTGTGAAGACAATGGTCATGGAGCATTGTTCTGACAAAGACAGGCAGCATTGTGATGACAAGTGTCATAGAGAATTGTGATGAAAAGTTCAAGGAGCATTGTGGTTACAAAGGTCACAGAGCCTTGTGATGACGCGGGCATGGACCATTGTGATGACAAACGTTATGAAGCATTGTGATAACTGGAGTCACGGAGCATTGTGATGACAGGGGTCATGGAGCATTGTGATGCCATGTGTCATGGAGCATTTTGCTGACAAGCGCCTGGAGCATTGTTGTGACAAGAATCATGGAGCATTGTGCTGAGAAAGGCATAGAGAATTGTGATGACAAGGGTCAAAGTGCATTGTTATGAAAATTTCATGGAGCATTGTGGTTAAAAAGGTCACAGAGACTGTTGATGACTTGGGCATGGATCATTGTGATGACAAAGGTCATGAAGCATTGTGATGACTGGAGTCACGGAGCATTGTGATGACAGGGGTCATGGAGGATTGTGATAACAAGGGCACAGAGCACTGTGATGACAAGGGCATGGAACATTGGTCTAATAAGTTTCATGGATTATTGCGATGACAGTTGGAATGGCACATTGTGATGACAAGGGCATGGAGCATTGTGATGACCAGGTCATGCAGTATTGTGAAGTCAGGTGTCAGGGAGCATTGTGATGATATATGTAATGGCCCGTTGTGATGACAATGGCATGGAGCATTGTGATGCCAAGTGTCATGGAGGATTCTGATGACAAAGGTAATGGAGCATTGTGATGACAATGGCTTGGAGCATTGTGATGACAAGGGTCAGGGAGCATTGTGCTGAAAAGTGCATGGAGAATTGTGATGACAAGAGTCATGGAGCATTCTGATGATAAGCTTGTGGAGTATTTTAATGACAATGGCATGGAGCATTGTGATGAAATCGTCATGGGTCCTTGTGATGAAAGAGACATGGAGCCTTTTCGTGACAGGTTTCAAGGAGCATTCTGATGACAAGTGTCAGGGAGCATTGTGATGACAAGTGTATTGAGAATTGTGATGACAAATGTCATGGAGCATTGTGATGAAAAGGGCAAGGAGTATTGTGATGAGAGGCATCATGGAGCATTGTTATGACAAGTGTTATGGAACATTGTGATCACAAGGGTTTGGATCATTGTGATGACAGAGGTCATGGATCATTTTGCTTTCAAGGAGCATTGAACATTGTGATGACAGGGGCATGAAGCAATGTGATCCCAAGGTTCATGTAGGATTGTTATGACAATGGAAATGGAGTATTGTGATGACAAGCGCATAGAGCATTGCAAAGACAATGTCATTTAGCATTTTGCTGACAAAGGCATGGAGCATTGTGATGACATGTGTCATGGGGCACTGTGATGACAAGCATCACGGAGCATTGTGAATACAGGTGTCATGGAGCATTGGGATGACAAGGGCATGGATCATTGTGATGATCAGAGTCTTGGAGCACTGGGCTGAAAATGTTCTTGGAGCATTGTGATGACAGGGACATGGAGCATTGTTATGACAGGGGCATGGAGCATTGGGCTGACAAGTTTCATTGATTATTGTGATTACAGTGAACATAGTGCATTGTGATGACAATGGCATGGAGCATTGTGAAGAGAAGGTCTTGGAGTATTTTGAAGACAGGTGTCAGGGAGCATTGTGATGATATATGTCATGATCCACTGAGATGACAACGGCAGGGAGTATTGTGATGCCAAATGTAATGGAGGATTGTGATGACAAATATAATGGAGCATTGTGATGACTACGGATTGGAGCATTATGATGACAAGGGCCATTGAGAATTTTCATGACAAGGTCGTGAAGCATTGTGATGACAAGGTCCTGGAGCATTGTGTTGAGAAAATCATGGAGCCTTGTGATGACAAATCTCATGGAGCATACTGATGTAAAGGGGCATGGAGCATTGTGATTACAGGAGTCTAGGCACATTGTGATTACAAGTGCATGGAGCAGAGTGATGACAAGGGCAAGGAACATTGTGATGAGAAGGCCATCTAAAATTCTGATGACATGTGTCATGGAGCTTTGTGATGACAAGGCATGGATCATTGTGATGACAAGATTCATGGAACATTGGGCTGAAAATGTTCATGGAATATTGTGATGACAGGGGTCATGGAGCATTGTGATTACAGGGGTCTTGGAGCATTGTGATGACAAGAGTCCCGGATCATTGTATTGTCAGGTGTCATGGAGTATTGTGATGACAGTTGTCATGGATCATTGTGATGATATTGGTCATGGAGCATTGTGATGAGAAGGTCATGGAACAATGGGCTGAAAATGTTCATGGAGTATTGTGATGACAGGTGTCATGGAGCATTGTGATGACAAGGGCATGGAGCATTGTGAGGAGAAGGCCATGGAACATTCTGATGACATGTGTAATGGAACTTTGTGAAGATAAGTGCAAGGAGCTATGTGAAGAGAGTGTTCATGGAGCATTGAGATGACAATGACATGGAGCATTGTGATGAGAAGGACATGAAGCATTCTGATGACATGCGTCATGGAGCTTTTTGATGACAAGGGCAGGGATCATTGTGATTACAGGGATCTTGGAGCATTGTGATGAATAGGGCATGGATTATTGTGATGAAAAAGGCATGGAGCCTTCTCATGACAGGGTTCAAGGAGCATACTGACGACAAGTGTCAGGGAGCATTGTGATGACAAGTGTATTGAGCATTGTGATGACAAAGATCATGGAACATTGTGATGAGAAGGCCATGGATAATTGTGATGATGAGCGTCATGGGGTGTTGTGATGATAAGTGTTATGGAACATTGTGATCACAAGGGTTTGGAGCATTATGATGACAGAGGTCATGGAGAATATTGATTTAATTGTGATGACAATAGCCTGAAGCATTATGATGATGGGCATGGTGCATTGTGATGACAGTGTTCATGGAGCATTGAGATGAAAAGGGGCATTGAGCATTGTGTTTACAGTGGTCTTGGAGCATTGTGATGACAAGGGCATGGAGCATTGTGATGAGAAGGCCATGGAACATTCTGATGACATGCGTCATGGAGCTTTGTGATGACAAGGGCATGGAGCATTGTGATTACAGGGGCCTTCAGCATTGTGATGACAAGTGTCATGGAGCCTTGTGATAACTAGGCCGTGGATCATTGTGATGGCAGGGGTCATGGTGCATTGTTATGACAGAGGTAATGGAGCATTGTGATGAGAAGGACATGGAACATTGGTCTGAAATGTTTCATGGATTATTGTGATGAGAGTGGGCATGGAGCATTTTGATGACAAGGGTACGGAACACTATGATACATGGGTCATGCAGGATTGTAATGAAAAGGGCATGGAGCATTGTGATGAGAAGGGCATCGAGCATTGTGATGACAAGTGTCATGGAGGTTTGTGATGACAAGGGCATTAAGCAATGTAATGAGAGAGTTCATGGAGCATTGTGATGACAATGACATGGAGCACTGTGATGTCAAGGTTCATGGAGATTCGTGATAACAAGTCATGGAGCATTTTGATGACAAGGGCATGGTGCATTGTGATGTGAAGGGCAGGGAGCATTTTGATGACCTGGTCATGCAGCAATTTGATGAAAAGTGTAATGGAACATTTTGATGGCATGGTTTATAGAACATTGTGATGTCAGGGGTCTTGGAGCTTTGGGATGAAAAGGGTCATGGAGCTTTTTGATGACGGGGTTATGGAATATTGTGATGTCAGTGGTCATGGAACATTGTGATGATAAGGGGATGTAGCACTGTGATGACAGTGTCATGGAACATTGTGATTACAGGTGTGAGGGAGTATTGTGATGACTAGTGATGGAACACTGTGATATCTCTGGTGAGAGAGCATTTTGATGAGAAGTGCATGGATCATTGTGATTTAAAGGTTTATGGAGCATTGCAATGACAAATTTGTGGACCGTTGTGATGAAATATGTGTGGCACATTGTGATGACAATGGTCATGGAGCATTGTTCTCACAAAGACATGGAGCATTGTGATGACAAGTGTCACAGAGAATTGTGATGAAAAGTTCATGGAGCATTGTGGTTACAAAGGTCACAGAGCCTTGTGATGACGCGGGCATGGACCTTTGTGATGACAAACGATATGAATCATTGTGATGAGTGGGGTCATGGAGCATTGTGATGACAAGGGCATGGAGCATTGTGAGGACAAAGGCATGGAGCATTGTGAGGACAGGGGCATGGAGCATTTGTCTGACAAGTTTCATAGATTATTGTGATGACAGTGGGCATGGTGCATTGTGATGACAAGGGCATGGAGCATTGTGATGAGAAGGTCATGGAGTATTGTGAAGACAGGTGTCAGGGAGCATTGTGATGATATATGTCATGTTCCAATGCGATGACAATGGCATGGGGCATTGTGATGCCAAATGTAATGGAGGATTGTGATGACAAATATAAAGGAGCATTGTGATGACTAGGGCTTGGAGCATTATGATGAATAGGGCCATTGTGAATTTTCATGACAATGTCGTGAAGCATTGGGATGACAAGGTCCTGGAGCACTATGATGACAAAACCATGGAGCCTTGTGATGACAAGTCTCATGGAGCATATTGATGAAAAGGGACATGGAGCATTGTGATTACAGTGGTCTTGGAACATTGTGATGACAAGGGCATGGAGCATTGTGAGCAGAAGACCAAGGAGCATTCTAATGGCATGCGTCACTGAGCTTTGTGATGGCAAGGGCATGGAGCATTGTGATTACATGGGTCTTGGAGCATTTTGATGAAAAGGGCATGGATCATTGTGATGAAAAAGGCATGGAGCCTTGTCATGACAGGGTTCAAGGAGCATACAGACAACAAGTGTCAGGGAGCATTTTGATGACAAGTGTATTGAGCATTGTGATGACAAAGGTCATGGAGCATTGTGATGAGAAGACCATGGATAATTGTGATGACGAGCGTTATGTGAAATTGTGATGACAAGTCTTATGGAATATTGTGATCTCAAGGGTTTGGAGCATTGTTATGACAGAGGTCATGAAGCATCTTGATTTCATTGTGATGACAATAGCATGAAGCATTATGATGATGGGCATGGTGCTTAGTGATGACAGGGTTCATGGATCATTGAGATGAAAAAGGGCATAGAGCATTGTGATTACAGGGTTCTTGGAGCATTGTGATGAGAAGGGTTATGGAGCCTTGTGAAGACAAGGCCATGGAACATCGTGATGGCAGGGGTAATGGTGCATTGTTATGACAGTGTTAATGGAGCATTTTGATGGCAAGGGCATGGATCATTGTGATGAGAAGGCCATGGAGTATTCTGATGACAAGTGTCATGGAGCTTTGTGATGACAAGGGCATGGATCAATGTGATGAGAGCGTACATGGAGCATTGTGATGACAATGACATGGAGCATTGTGATGCCAAGGGGCATTGATCTTTGTGATGACAAAGGTCATGGAGCATTTTGATGGCAAGGGCGTTGTGCATTGTGATGAGAAGGGCAGGGAGCATTGTGATGACATGGACATGGAGCAATTGGATGAAATGTGTCATGGAATATTTTGATGAGAGGTGTTATGGAACATTGTGATGTCAGGGGTCATCGAACATTATGATAATAAGTGCATGAAGCATTGTGATGACAGGAGTCATGGAACATTGTGATGACATGGCTGAGGGAGTATTGTGACAAATAGTGATGTCGCATTGTGATATCAGTGGTGAGAGAACATTTTGATGAGAAGTGCATGGAGCATTGTGATGAAAAAGTGTGGAGCACTCTGATGACAATCGCATGGTGCATTGTGATGATCTGTGTCATGGAGCATTGTGCTGACAAGTGCATGGAGCATTGTGATGACAAGGGTCATGGAGCATTGTGCTGAGAAAGGCATAGAGCATTTTGATGACAAGGGTCAAAGAGCATTGTGATGAAAAATCATGGAGATTTGTGGTTAAAAAGGTCACAGAGACAGTTGATGATGAGGACATGGACCATGTTGATGACAAAGGTCATGAAGCAATGTTATGACTGGCGTCACGGAGCATTGTGATGACAGTGGTCATGGAGCATTGTGATAACAAGGGCATGGAGCATTGTGATGACAAGGGCATGGAACATTGGTCAAATAAGTTTCATGAATTATTGCGATGACAGTGGGAATGGCACATTGTGATGAAAGGGGCATGGAGCATTGTGATGACCAGGTCATGCAGTATTATGAAGACAGGTGTCATCGAGCATTGTGATGACATATGTCATGGCCCATTGTGATGACAATGCCATGGAGCATTGTGATGCCAAGTGTCATGGAGGATTCTGATGACAAAGGTAATGGAGTATTGTGATGACAATGGCTTGGAGCATTGTGATGACAAGGGTCAGGGAGCATTGTGCAGACAAGTGCATGGACATTTGTGATTACAAGGGTCATGGAGCATTCTGATGACAAACTTGTGGAGTATTTTGATGACAATGGCATGGAGCATTGTGATTTAAATGGCATGGGACATTGTGATGAAAAAGGCATGGAGCCTTTTCGTGACAGGGTTCAAGGAGCATTCTGACGACAAGTGTCTGGGAGCATTGTGATGACAAGTGTATTGCGAATTGTGATGGCAAAGGTCATGGAGAATTGTGATGAAAAGGGCATGGAGTATTGTGATGACAGGCATCATGGAGCGTTGTGATGACAAGTGTTATGGAACATTGTGATCACAAGGGCTTGGAGCATTGTGATGACAGAGGTCATGGATCATTTTGATTTCAAGGAGCATGGAACATTGTGATGACAAGAGAATGAAGCAATGTGATCCCAAGGTTCTTGGAGGTTTGTGATGACAATGGTAATGTAATATTTTAATGACAATCACATAGAGCATTGTAATGACTAGGTCATGTAGCATTTTGCTGCAAAGGCATGGAACATTGTGATGACAGGTGTCATGGAGCACTGTGATGACAAGCGTCATGGAGCATTGTGAATACAGGGGTTATGGCGCATTGGGATGACAAGGGCAATGATCATTGTGATGACAAGTGTCATTGAGCATTGTGATGAGTAGGGAATTGAGCATTGTGATGACAAGAGTCCCAGATCATTGTGTAGTCAGGTGTCATGGAGTGTTGTGATGTCAGTGGTCATGGAGAATTGTGATGATATTGGTCATGGAGCATTGCGATTACAAGGGAATGGAGCATGGTGATGACAAAGTCCTGGAGCATTGTGATGAGAAGACAATGGAGACTTTTGTTGAGAAGTCTCATGGAGCATTCTGTTGAAAAGGGGCATGGACCATTGTGATTATAGGGTTATTGGAGCATTGTGATGACAAGGGCATGGATCATGGTGATGAGAAGGCCATAGAGCATTCTGATGATATGCGTCATGGAGCTTTGTGATGACAAGGGCATGGAGCATTGTGATTACAGGGGTCTTGGAGCATTGTTATGAAAAGGGCATGGATCATTGTGATGAAAAAGGCATGGAGCCTTGTCATGACAGGGTTCAAGGAGCATACTGACGACAAGTGTCAGGGATCATTGTGATGACAAGTGATTGAACATTGTGATGACAAAGATCATGGAACATTGTGATGAGAAGACCATGGATAATTGTGATGACGAGCGTCATGCGGCATTGTCATGACAAGTGTCATGGAGCCTTGTGATGACAAAGCCGTGGATCATTGTGATGGCAGGGTTCATGAAGCACTGTTATGACAGGTGTAATGGAGCATTTTGATGAGAAGGGCATGGAACATTGGTCTGAAATATTTCATGGATTATTGTGATGAGAGTGGGCATGGAGCATTGTGATGACAACGGCACAGAACACTGTTATACATGGGTCAGGGGTTATGAAGCTTTGTGTTGGCAAGTAATGGAGCATTGTGATGACAAGGGCATGGAGCATTGCGATGACAGGGGTATGGAGCATTGTTATGACAGGGGCATGGAGCATTGGTCTGACAATTTTCATAGATTATTGTGATGACAGTGGGCATAGTACAGTGTGATGACAAGGGCATGGTGCATTGTGAGGACAAGGGCATGGAGTATTTTGAAGACAGGTGCCAGGGAGCATTGTGATGACATAGGTCATGATCCATTGCGATGACAATAGCAGGGAGTATTGTGATGCCAAATGTAATGGAGGATTGTGATGACAAATATAAAGGAGCATTGTGATGACTAGGGCATGGAGCATTATGATGACAAGGGCCATTGAGAATTTTCATGACAATGTCGTGAACCATTGTGATGACAATGTCCTGGAGCATTGTGATGAGAAAACCATGGAGCCTTGTGATGGCAAGTCTCATGGAGCATACTAATGAAAAGGGGCACGGAGCATTGTGATTACACGGGTCTTGGCACATGTTGATGACAAGGGCATGGATCATTGTGAGCAGAAGGCCAAGGAGCATTCTGATGACATGTGTCATTGAGCTTTGTGATGACAAGTGCATGGAGCATTGTGATTACAGGGGTCTTGGAGCATTGTGATGAAAAGGCATGGATCATTGTGATGAAAAATGCATGGAGGCTTGTCATGACAGGGTTCAAGGAGCATACAGACAACAAGTGTCAGCGAGCATTTTGATGACAAGTGTATTGAGGATTGTGATGACAAAAGTCATGGAGCATTGTGATGAGAAACCATGGATAATTGTGATGACGAGCGTCATCGGGCATTGTGATGACAAGTGTTATGGAATATTGTGATCACAAGGGTTTGGAACATTGTTATTACACAGGTCATGGAGCATTTTGATTTCACTGTGATGACAATAGCATGAAGCATGATGATGGGCATTGTGCATTGTGATGACAGGGTTCATGGATCATTGAGATGAAAAGGGGCATAGTGCATTGTGATTACAGGGGTCTTGGAACATTGTGATGAGAAGGGTCATGGAGCCTTGTGATGACAAGGCCATGGAACATCGTGATGGCAGGGGTCATGGAGCATTGTTATGACAGGTTTAATGGAGCACGGTGATTGTAAGGGCATGGAGAATTGTGATGAGAAGGCCATGGATCATTCTGATGACATGTGTCATGGAGCTTTATGAAGACAAGTGCATGGAGCAATGTGATGAGAGCGTTCATGGAGCAGTGTGATGACAATGACATGGAACATTGTGATGCCAAGTGTCATGGATATTTGTGACGACAAATGTCAGGGAGCATTTTGATGGCAAGGGTGCTGTGCATTTTGATGACAAGGGCAGGGATCATTGTGATGACAGGGTCATGGAGCAATTTAATGAAAAATGTCATGGAACATTTTGATGACAAGTGTTATGGAACATTGTGATGTCAGGGGTCATGGAGCATTTTTATGAAAATGTCATGGAGCATTTTGATGACAGGTGTTATGGAACATTGTGATGTCATGGGTCATCGTACATTGTGATGATAAGTACATGTAGCATTGTGATGACAGGAGTCATGGAAAATTGTGATGACAGGGGTGAGGGAGTATTGTGACAAATAGTGATGTAGCATTGTGATATCAGTGGTGAGAGAGCATTTTGATGAGAAGTGCATGGAGCATTGTGATGACAAGCTTTATGGAGCACTGTGATGACAAGATGGTGGAGCACTGAGATGACAAGCGCATGGTGCATTGTGATGACATGTGTCATGGAGCATTGTGCTGACAAGCGCCTGGAGCATTGTGATGACAAGGGTCATGGAGCATTGTGCTGAGAAAGGCAGAGAGCATTTTGATGACAAGGGTCAAAGAACATTGAGATGAAAAGTTCATGAAGCATTGTGGTTAAAATGGTCACAGAGACTGTTGATGACGAGGGCATGGACCATTGTGATGACAAAGGTCATGAAGCATTGTGATGACTGGAGTCACGGAGCATTGTGATGACAGGGGTCATGGAGCATTGTGACAACAATGGCATGGAGCATTGTGATCACAAGGGCATGGAACACTGGTCTAATAAGTTTCATGAATTATTGCGATGAGAGTTGGAATGGCGCATTGTGATGACAAGGGCATGGAGCATTGTGATGACCAGGTCATGCAGTATTGTGAAGACAGGTGTCAGGGAGCATTGTGATGACATATGTAATGGCCCATTGTGATGACAATGGCATGGAGCATTGTGATGCCAAGTGTCATGGAGGATTCTGATGACAAAGGTAATGGAGCATTGTGATGACAATGGCTTGGAGCATTGTGATGACAAGTGTCAGGGAGCATTGTGCTGACAAGTGCATGGAGATTTGTGATGACAAGGGTCATGGAGCATTCTGATGACAAGCTTTTGGAGTATTCTGATGACAATGCAATGGAGCATTGTGATGTAAACGGCATGGGGCATTGTGATGAAAAGGCATGGAGCCTTTTCGTGACAGGGTTCAAGGAGCATTCTGACGACAAGTGTCACGGAGCATTGTGATGATAAGTGTATTGAGCATTGTGATGACAAAGGTCATGGAGCACTGTGATGAAAAGAGCATGGAGTATTGTGATGACAGGCGTCATGGAGCGTTGTGATGACAAGTGTTATGGAACATTGTGATCACAAGAGTTTGTAGCATTGTGATGACAGAGGTCATGGATCATTTTGATTTCAAGGAGCATGGAGCATTGTGATGAAAAGGGCATAAAGCAATGTGATCCCAAGGTTCATGGAGGATTGTGATGACAATGGAAATGGAGTATTGTGATGACAAGCACATAGAGCATTGTAATGACAAGGTCATGTAGCATTTTGTTGACAAAGGCATGGAGCATTGTGATGACAGGTGTCATGGAGCACTGTGATGACAAGCGTCACAGATCATTGTGTATACAGGGGTTTGGAGCATTGGGATGACAAGGGCATGGATCATTGTGATGACAAGTGTCATGGAGCATTGTGATGACTAGGGAATGGAGCATTGTGATGACAAGAGTCTCGGATCATTGTGTTGTCAGGTGTCATGGAGTGTTGTGATGACAGTGGTCATGGAGAATTGTGATGATATTGGTCATGGTGCATTGCGATGACAAGGGAATTGAGCATGGTGATGACAAAGTCCTCGAGCATTGTGATAAGAAGACCATGGAGACTTTTGATGAGAAGTCTCATGGAGCATTCTGTTGAAAAGGGGCATGGAGCATTGTGATTACAGGGGTCTTGGAGCATTGTGATGACAAGCGCATGAATCATGGTGATGAGAAGTCCTTGGAGCATTCTGATGACATGCGTCATGGAGCTTTTTGATGACAAGGGTAGGAAGCATTGTGATTACAGTGATCTTGGATCATTGTGATGAAAAGGGCATGGATTATTGTGATGAAAAAGGCATGGAGCCTTGTAATGACATGGTTCAAGGCGCATACTGATGACAACTGTCATGGAGCATTGTGATGACAAGTGTTTTGAGCATTGTGATGACAAAGATCATGGAACATTGTGATGAGAAGTCCATGGATAATTGTGATGACGAGCGTCATGGGGCATTGTGATGACAAGTTTCATGGAGCCTTGTGATGACAAGGCCGTGTAACATTTTGATGGCAGGGGTCATGGAGCATTGTTATGACAGGGGTAATGGAGCATTTTGATGACAAGGGAATGGAGCATGGTGATGACAAGTTCCTGGAGCATTGTGATGAGAAGACCATGGAGACTTGTGATGAAAAGTCTCATGGAGCATTCTGATGAAAAGGGGCATGGAGCATTGTGAATAAAGGGGTCTTGGAGCATTGTGATGACTAGGACATGGAGCATTGTGATGAGAAGGCCATGGAGCATTCTGATGACATGCGTCATGGAGTTTTTTGATGACAAGCGCATGGAGCATTGTGATTACAGGTGTCTTGGAACATTGTGATGACAAGGGCATGGAGCAATGAGAGCAGAAGACCAAGGAGCATTCTGATGGCATGCGACATTGAGCTTTGTGATGACAAGGGCATGGAGCATTGAGATTACATGTGTCTTGGAGCATTGTGATGAAAAGGACATGGATTATTGTGATGAAAAAGGCATGGAGCCTTGTCATGACAGGACTCAAGGAGCATACAGACAACAAGTGTCAGGGAGCATTTTGATGACAAGTGTATTGAGCATTGTGAGGACAAACTTCATGGAGCATTGTGATGAGAAGACCATTGATAACTGTGATGACGAGCGTCAAGGGGCAATGTGATGACAAGTGATATGGAATATTGTGATCACAAGGGTTTGGAGCATTGTTATGACAGAGGTCATGGAGCATTTTGATTTCATTGTGATGACAATAGCATGAAGCATTATGATGATGGTCATGGTGCATTTTGATGACAGGGTTCATGGATCATTGAGACGAAAAGGGGCATAGAGCATTGTGATTACAGGGTTCTTGGAGCACTGTGATGAGAAGGGTCATGGAGCTTTGTGATGACAAGGCAATGGAACATCGTGATGGCAGGGGTCATGGAGCATTGTTATGTTAGGTGTAATGGAGCATTCTGACGGCAAGGGCGTGGAGAATTGTGATGAGAAGGCCATGGAGCATTCTGATGACATCTGTCATGGAGCTTTGTGAAGACAAGGGCATGGAGCAATGTGATGAGAGCGTTCATGGAGCATTGTGATGACAATGACATGGAGCATTGTGATGCCAAAAGTCATGGATCTTTGTGATGAAAAAAGTCATGGAGCATTTTGATAGCAAGGGCGTTGTGCATTGTGATGAGAAGGGCAGGGAGCATTGTGATGACAGGGTCATGGAGCAATTTGATGAAAAGTGTCATGGAACATTTTGATGACAGGTGTTATGGAACATTGTGAAGTCAGGGGTCATCGAACATTGTGATGATAAGTGCATGTAGCATTGTGATGACTGGAGTCATGGAGCATTGTGATGACAAGGGCATGGAACATTGGTCTAATAAATTTCATGGATTATTGTGATGACAGTTGGAATGGCGCTTTGTGATGACAAGGGCATGGAGCATTGTGATGACCAGGTCATGCAGTATTGTGAAGACAGGTGTCAGGGAGCATTGTGATGACATAAGTAATGGCCCATTTTGATAACAATGGCATGGAGCATTGTGATGCCAAGTGTCATGGAGGATTCTGAAGACAAAGGTAATGGTGCACTGTGATGACAATGGCTTGGAGCATTGTGATGACAAGGGCCAGGGAGCATTGTGCTGACAAGTGCATGGAGAATTGTGATGACAAGGGTCATGGAGCACTCTGATGACAAGCTTGTGGAGTATATTGATGACAATGGCATGGAGCATTTTGATGAAAACGGCATGGGACATTGTAATGAAAAAGGCATGGAGCCTTTTCGTGACAGTGTGCAAGCAGCATTCTGATGAAAAGTGTCAGGGAGCATTGTGAGGACAAGTGTATTGAGAATTGTGATGACAAAGGTCATGTAGCATTGTGATGATAAGGGCATGGATTATTGTGATGACAGGCATCATGGAGCGTTGTGATGACAAGAGTTATGGAACACTGTGATAACAAGGGTTTGGAGCATTGTGATGAGAGAGGTCTTGGATCATTTTGATTTCAAGGAGCATGGAGCATTGTGATGACAAGGGCATGAAACAATGTGATCCCAAGTTTCATGGAGGATTGTGATGACAATGGAAATGGAGTATTTTGATGACAAGCACATAGAGCATTGTAATGACAAGGTCAAGTAGCATTTTGCTGACAAAGGCATGGATCATTGTGATAACATGTGTCATGGAGCACTGTGATGACAAGCGTCACAGAGCATTGTGAATACAGAGGTTATGGAGCATTGGGATGACAAGGGCATGGATCATTGTGATGGCAAGTGTCATGGAGCACTGGGCTGAAAATGTTCATGGAGTGTTGTGATGACAGGGGTCATGGAGCATTGTGATGACTAGGGAATGGAGCATTGTGATGACAACAGTCCCGGATCATTGTGTTGTGAGGTGTCAAGGAGTGTTGTGATGACAGTGGTCATGGAACATTGTGATGATATTGGCCATCGAGCACTGTGATGAGTAGGTCGTGGTGCATTGGGTTGAAAATGTTCATGGATTATTGTGATGAGAGGGGTCATGGAGCATTGTGATGACAAGGGAATGGAGCATGGTGATGACAAGGTCCTGGAGCATTGTGATGAGAAGACCATGGAGACTTGTGATGACAAATCTCATGGAGCATTCTGATGAAAAGGGGCATGGAGCATTGTAATTACAGGGGTCTTGGAGCATTGTGATGACTAGGGCATGGAGCATTGTGATGAGAAGGCCATAGAGCCTTCTGATGACATGCGTCATGGAATTTTCTGATGACAAGGGCATGGAGCATTGTGATTACAGGGGTCTTGGAACATTGTGATGACAAGGGCATGAAGCATTGTGAGGAGAAGACCAAGGAGCATTCTGATGGCCTGCGTCATTGAGCTTTGAGATAACAAGGGCATCGGGCATTGAGATTACATGTGTCTTGGAGCATTGTGATGAAAAGGACATGGATTATTGTGATGAAAAAGTCATGGAGCCTTGTCATGACAGGATTCAAGGAGCATACAGACAACAAGTGTCAGGGAGCATGTTGATGACAAGTGTATTGAGCATTGTGAGGACAAAGGTCATGGAGCATTGTGATGAGAAGACCATTGATAATTGTGATGACGAGCATCATGGGGCATTGTGATGACAAGTGATATGTAATATTGTGATCACAAGGGTTTGGAGCATTGTTATGACCGAGGTCATGGAGCCTTTTGATATCATTGTTATGACAATAGCATGAAGCATTATGATGATGGGCATGGTGCATTGTGATGACAGGGTTCATGGATCATTGAGATGAAAAGGGGCATAGAGCATTGTGAATACAGGGTACCTGGAGCATTGTGATGAGATGGGTCATGGAGCTTTGTGATGAAAAATCCATGGAACATCGTGATGGCAGGGGTCATGGAGCATTGTTATGTCAGGTGTAATGGAGCATTCTGATGGCAAGGGCGTGGAGCATTGTGATGAGAAGGCCATGGAGCATTCCTGATGACATGTGTCATGGAGCTTTGTGAAGACAAGGGCATGGAGCAATGTGATGAGAGCCTTCATGCAGCATTGTGATGACAATGACATGGAACATTGTGATGTCATGGGTCATGGATCTTTGTGATGAAAAATGTCATGGAGCATTTTGATAGCAAGGGCGTTGTGCATTGTGATGAGAAGGGCAGGGAGCATTGTAATAACAGGGTCATGGAGCAATTAGATGAAAAATGTCATGGAATATTATGATGACAGGTGTTATGGAACATTGTGATGTCAGGGGTCATCGAACATTGTGATGATAAGTGCATGTAGCATTGTGATGACAGGAGTCATGGAACATTGTGATGACAGGGGTGAGAGAGTATTGTGACAAATAGTGATGTAGCATTGTGATATCAGTGGTGAGAGAGCATTTTGATGAGAAGTGCATGCAGCATTGTGATGACAAATTTTAAGGAGAATGTGATGACAAGATTGTGGAGCACTGTGATGACAAGCGCATGGTGCATTGTGATGACATGTGTCATGGAGCATTGTGCTGACAAGCACATGGAGCACTGTGATGACAAGGGTCAAAGAGCATTGTGATGAAAAGTTCATGGAGCATTGTGGTTAAAAAGGTCACAGATACTGTTGATGACACGGATCATGGAGCATTGTGATGACTGGAGTCACGGAGCATTGTGATGACAGGGGTCATGGAGCACTGTGATAACAAGGGCATGGAGCACTGTGATGACAAGGACATGGAACATTGGTCTAATAAGTTTCATGGATTATTGCGATGACAGTTGGAATTGCACATTGTGATGACAAGGGCATGGAGCATTGTGATGACCAGGTCATGCATTAATGTGAATACAGGTGTCAGGGCGCATTGAGATGACATATGTAATGGCCCATTGCGATGACAATGGCATGGAGCATTGTGATGCCAAGTATGATGGAGGATTCTGATGACAAAGATAATGGAGCTTTGTGATGACAATGGCTTGGAGCATTGTGATGACCAGGGTCAGGGAGCATTGTGCTGACAAGTGCATGGAGAATTGTGATGACAAGGGTCATGGAGCATTCTGATGACAAGCTTGTGGAGTATTTTGATGACAATGACATGGAGCATTGTGATGAAAACGGCATGGGGCATTGTGATGAAAATTTCATGGAGAATTTTCGTGACAGGGGTCAAGGAGCATTCTGATGACAAGTGTCAGGGAGCATTGTGATGACAAGTGTATTGAGCATTGTGATGACAAAGGTCATGGAGCATTGTGATGAAAAGGGCATAGAGTATTGTGATGACAGGCATCATGGGGCGTTGTGATGACAAGAGTTCCGGATCATTGTGTTGTCAGGTGTCATGGAGTGTTGTGATAACAGTGGCCATGGAGCATTGTGATGATATTGGCCATGTAGCCTTGTGATGAGTAGATCGTGGAGCATTGGGCTGAAAATGTTCATGGATTATTGTGATGACAGTGTCATGGAGCATTGTGATGACTAGGGAATGGAGCATGGTGATGACAAGATCCTGGAGCATTTTGATGAGAAGTCCATGGCGACTTGTGATGACAAGTCTCATGGAGCATTCTGATGAAAAGGTGCATGGAGCATTGTGATTACAGGGGTCTTGGAGCATTGTGATGACTAGCCCATGGAGCATTGTGATGAGAAGTCCATGGAGCATTCTAATGACCTGCGTCATGGAGTATTGTGATGACACGGGTCATGGAGCATTGTGATGACTAGGGAATGGAGCATTGTGATGACAAGAGTCCCGGATCATTGTGTTGTCAGGTGTCATGGAGTGTTGTGATGACAGTGGTCATGGAGCACTGTGATGACAAGGGAATGGAGCATGGTGATGACAAGGTCCTGCAGCACTGTGATGAGAAGACCATGAAGACTTGTGATGACAAGTCTCATGGAGTATTCTGATGAAAAGGGGCCTGGAGCATTGTGATTTCAGGGGTCTTGGAGCATTGTGATGACTAGGGCATGGATCATTATGATGAGAATGCCATGGAACATTCTGATGACATGTGTCATGGAGTTTTTTGATGACATGGGCATGGCGCATTGTGATTACAGGGGTCTTGGTACATTGTGATAACAAGGGCATGGAGCATTGTGATGACAAGGGCATGGAACATTGGTCTAATAAGTTGCATGGATTATTGCGATGACATTTGGAATGGCACATTGTGATGACAAGGGCATGGAGCATTGTGATGACCATGTCATGCAGTATTGTGAAGACAGGTGTCAGGGAGCATTGTGATGACATATGTAATTGCCCATTGTGATGAAAATGGCATGGAGCATTGTGATGCCAAGTGTCATGGAGGATTCTGATGACAAAGGTAATGGAGCATTTTGATGACAATGGCTTGGAGAATTGTGATGAAAATTGTTAGGGAGCATTGTGCTGACAAGTGCATGGAGAAGTGTGATGACAAGGGTCATAGAACATTCTGATGACAAGCTTGTGGAGTATTTTGATGACAATGACATGGAGCATTGTGATGAAAACGGCATGGGGCATTGTCCTTAAAATGGCAGGGAGCCTTTATGTGACAGGGTTCAAGGAGCATTCTGATGACAAGTGTTAGGGAGCACTGTGATGACAAGTGTATTGAGCATTGTGATGACAAAGGTCATGGAGCTTTGTGATGAAAAGGGCATGGAGTATTGTGATGACAGGCGTCATGGAGCGTTGTGATGATAAGTGTTATGGAACAATGTGATCACAAGCGTTTGGAGCATTGTGATGACAGAGGTCATGGATCATTTTGATTTCAAGGAGCATGGAGCATTGTGATGACAAGGGCATGAAGCAATGTGATCACAAGGTTCATGGAGGATTGTGATGACAATGGTGATGGAGTATTGAGATGACAAGCGCATAGAGCATTATAATGACAAGGTCATGTAGCATTTTGCTGACAAAGGCATGGAGCATTGTGATGACATGTGTCATGGAGCACTGTGATGACAAGCGTCATGGAGCATTGTGAATACACGGGTCATGGAGCATTGGGATTACAAGGGCATGCATCATTGGGACGACAAGGGTCATGGAGCACTTGGCTGAAAATGTTCATGGATTATTGTGATGACACGGGTCATGGAGCATTGTGATGACTAGGAAATGGAGCATTGTGATGACAAGAGTCCCGGATCATTGTGTTGTCAGGTTTCATGGAGTGTTGTGCTGACAGTGGTCATGGAGCATTTTGATGACCAGGGAATGGAGCATGGGGATGACAAGTTCCTGGAGCATTGTGATGACAAGGCCATGAAGACTCGTGATGACAAGTCTCATGGAACATTCTGATGAAAAGGGGCATGGAGCATTGTGATTACAGGGGTCTTGGAGCATTGTGATGACTAAGGCATGGATCATTGTGATGAGAAGGCCATGGAGCATTCTGATGACATGAGTCATTGAGCTTTGTGATGACAATGGCATGGAGCATTGAGATTACATGGGTCTTGGAGCATTGTGATGAATAGGACATGGATCATTGTGATGAAAAAGGCATGGAACCTTGTCATGACAGGTTTCAAGGAGCATACAGACAACAAGTGTCAGGGAGCATTTTGATGACAAGTGTTTTGAGCATTGTGATGAAAAAGTCATGGAGCCTTGTCATGACAGGTTTCAAGGAGCATACAGACAACAAGTGTCAGGGAGCATTTTGATGACAAGTGTATTGAGCATTGTGATGACAAAGGTCATGTAGCATTGTGATGAAAAGTGCATGGAGTATTGTGATGACAGGCATCATGGAGCGTTGTGATGACAAGTGTTATGGAACACTGTGATCACAAGGATTTGGAGCATTGTGATGAGAGATCATGGATCATTTTGATTTCAAGGAGCATGGAGCATTGTGATGAAAAGGGCATGAAGCAATGTGATCCCAATGTTCATGGAGGATTGTGATGACAATGGAAATGGAGTATTGTGATGACAAGCGCATAGAGCATTGTAATGACAAGGTCATGTAGCATTTTGCTGACAAAGGCATGGGGCATTGTGATGACAGGTGTCATGGAGCACTGTGATGACAACCGTCACGGATCATTGTGAATACAGGGGTCATGGAGCATTGGGATGACAAGGAAATGGAGCATGGTAATGAGAAGTTCCTGGAGCACTGGGCTGAAAATATTCATGGAGTGTTGTGATGACTAGGGAATAGAGCATTGTGATGACAGGAGTCCCGGATCATTGTGTTGTCAGGTGTCATGGAGTGTTGTGATGACAGTGGTCATGGAGCATTGTGATGATATTGGCCATGGAGCATTGTGATGAGTAGGTCGTGGAGCATTGGGCTGAAAATATTCATGGATTATTGTGATGACAGGGGTCATTGAGCATTGTGAAGACAAGGGAATGGAGCATGGTAACGAGAAGGTCCTGGAGCATTGTGATAAGAAGACCATGGAGACTTGTGATGACAAGTCTCATTGAGCTTTCTGATGAAAATGGAAATGGAACATTGTGATTACAGGGGTCTTGTAGCATTGAGATGTCTAGGGCAAGGAGCATTGTGATGAACAGGCAATGGAACATTCTGATGACATACGTCATGGAATTTTTTGATGACAAGGGCAAGGAGCATTGTGATTACAGGGGTCTTGTAACATTGTGATGACAAGGACATGGAGCATTGAGATTACATGTGTCTTGGAGCATTGTGATGAAAAGGACATGGATCATTGTGATGAAAAAGGCATGGAGCCTTGTTATGACAGGATTCAAGGAGCATAGAGACAACAAGTGTCAAGGAGAATTTTGATGACAAGTGTATTGACCATTGTGATGACAAAAGTCATGGAGCATTATGATGACAAGACCATTGATAATTGTGATGACGAGCGTCATGGGGCATTTTGATGAAAAGTGTTATGGAATATTGTGATCACAAGGGTTTGGAGCATTGTTATGACAGAGGTCATGGAGCATTTTGATTTCATTGTGATGACAATAGCAGGAAGCATTATGATGATGGGCATGGTGCATTGTGATGACAGGGTTCATGGATCATTGAGATGAAAAGGGGCATAGAGCATTGTGATTACAGGGTCCTTGGAGCATTGTGATGAGAAGGGTCATGGAGCGTTGTGATGACAAGGCCATGGAACATCGTGATGGAAGGGGTCAGGGAGCATTGTTATGACTGGGGTAATGGAGCATTGTGATGGCAAGGGCATGGAGCAATGGGATGAGAAAGCCATGGAGCATTCTAATGACATGTTTCATAGAGCTTTGTGAAGACAAGGGCATGGAGCAATGTGATGAGAGCGTTCATGAAGCATTGAGATGACAATGACATGGAGCATTGTGATTACAAGGGCATGGAGCATTGTGATGACAAGTGCATGGAACATTGGTCTAATAAGTTGCATGGATTATTTCAATGACAGTTGGAATGGCGCATTGTGATGACAAGGGCATGGAGCATTGTGATGTCGAGGTCATGCAGTATTGTGAAGAGAGGTGTCAGGGAGCATTGTGATGACATATGTAAAGGTCCATTGTGATGACAATGGCATGGAGCATTGTGATGACAGGTGTCATGGAGAATTCTCATGACAAAGGTAATGGAGCATTGTGATGACAATGGCTTGGAGCATTGTGATCACAAGGGTCAGGGAGCATTGTGCTGACAAGTGCATGGAGAATTGTGATGACAAGGGTCATGGATCATTCTGATGACAAGCTTGTGGACTATTTTGATGACAATGGCATGGAGCATTGTGATGAAAACGGCACGGGGCATTGTGATGAAAAAGGCATTGAGCCTTTTCGTGACAGGGTTCAAGGAGCATTCTGATGACAAGTGTCAGGGAGCATTGTGATGACACGTGTATTGAGAATTGTGATGACAAAGGTCATGGAGCATTGTGATGAAAAGGGCATGGAGTATTGTGATGACAGGCATCATGGAGCGTTGTGATGACAAGTGTTATGGAACATTGTGATCACAAGGGTTTGGAGCATTGTGATGAGAGAGGTCATGGATCATTTTGATTTCAAGGACCATGGAGCATTGTGATGAAATGGGCATGAAGCAATGTGATCCCAAGATTCATGGAGGATTGTGATGACAATGGAAATGGAGTATTGTGATGACAAGCGCATAGAGCATTGTAATGAAAAGGTCATGTATCATATTGCTGACAAAGGCATGGAGCATTGTGATGACAGGTGTCATGGAGCACTGTGATGACAAGCGTCATGGAGCATTGTGAATACACGGTCATGGAGCATTGGGATGACAAGGGCATGGATCATTGTGATGACAAGGGTCATGGAGCACTGGGATGAAAATGTTCATGGAGTGTTGTGATGACAGGGGTCATGGAGCATTGTGGTGACTAGGGAATGGGGCATTTTGATGACAAGTGTCCCAGATCATTTTATTGTCAGTTGTCATGGAGTGTTGTGATAACAGTGGTCATGGAGCATTGTGAAGATATTGGCCATGGAGCATTGTGATGTGTAGGTCGTGAGGCATTGGGCTGAAAATGTTCATGGACTATTGTGATGACAGGGGTCATGGAGCATTGTGATGACAAGGGAATGGAGCATGGTGATGACAAGGTCCTGGAGCATTGTGAGGAGAAGACCATGGAGACTTGTGATGACAAGTCTCATGGAGCATTCTGATGAAAAGGGGGATGGAGAATTGTGATTACAGGGGTCTTGGAGCATTGTGATGACAAGGGCACGGAGCATTATGATGAGAAGACCATGAAGCATTCTGATGACATGTGTCATGGAGCTTTTTGATGACAAGGGCATGGATCATTGTGATTACAGGGATCTTGGAGCATTGTGATGAAAAGGGCATGGATTATTGTGATGACAAAGGCATGGAGCCTTGTCCTGACAGGGTTCAAGGAGCATACTGACGACAAGTGTCAGGGAGAATTGTGATGACAAGTGTATTGAGCATTGTGATGACAAAGATCATGGAGCATTGTGAAGAGAAGACCATGGATAATTGTAATGATGAGCGTCATGGGGTGTTGTGATGATAAGTGTTATGGAACATTTTGATCCAAGTGTTTGGAACATTATGATGACAGAGGTCATGGAGAATATTGATTTCATTGTGATGACAATAGCCTGAAGCATTATGATGATGGGCATGGTGCATTGTGATGGCAGGGTTCATGGAGCATTGAGATGAAAAGCGGCATGGAGCATTGTGATTACAAGGGTCGTGGAGCATTGTGATGACAAGGGCAAGGAGCATTGTGTTGAGAAAGCCATGGAACATTCTGATGACATGCGTCATGTAGCTTTGTGATGACAAGGGCATGGAGCATTGTGATTTCAGGGGTCTTGAGCATTGTGATGACAAGTGTCATGGAACCTTGTGATGACTAGGCCGTGGAACATTGTGATGGAAAGGGTCATGGTGCATTTTTATGAAAGGGGTAATGGAGCATTTTGATGAGAAGGGCATGGAACATTTGTCTGAAATGTTTCATGAATTATTGTGATGAGATTTGGCATGGAGCATTGTGATGAGAAGGGCACAGAACACTGTGATACATGGGTCATGCAGGATTGTAATGACAAGGGCATGGAGCATTGTGATGAGAAGGGCATCAAGCATTGTGATGAAAAGTGTCATGGAGATTTGTGATGACAAGGGCAAGGAGCAATGTGATGAGAAGGTTCATGGATCATTGTGATGACAATGACATGGAGCATTGTGATGCCAAGGGTCATGGAGCTTTTTGATGACAAGTCATGGAGCATTTTGATGAAAAGGGCATGGTGCATTGTGATGAGAATGGCAGGGAGCATTTTGAGGACCGTGTCATGCAGCAATTTGATGAAAAGTTTAATGGAACATTTTGATGGCATGGGTTATAGGACATTGTGATGTCAGGGGTCTTGGAGCTTTGGGATGAAAAGGGTCATGGAGCATTTTGTTATCAGGGGTCATGGAACATTGTGATTGTAAGGGGATGTAGCAGTGTGATGACAGGGTCATGGAACATTGTGATTACAGGGGTGAGGGAGTATTGTGATGACTAGTGATGGAACATTGTGATATCTCTGGTGCGAGAGCATTTTGATGAGAAGTGCATGGAGCATTGTGATTACAAGGCTTATGGAGCATTGCAATGACAAGGTTGTGAACCGTTGTGATGAAATGCCCGTGGCACATTGTGAAGACTATGGTCATGGAGCACTGTTCTGACAATGACTTGGAGCATTGTAATGACAAAGGTCACAGAGAATTGTGATGAGAAGTTTATGGATGATTGTGGTTAAAAAGGTCACAAAGCCTTGTGGTGACGCGGGCATGGACCATTGTGATGACAAACGTTATGAAGTATTGAGATGACTGGAGTCACGGAGCATTGTGATGACAGGGGTCATGGAGCATTGTGATAACATGTGTCACGGAGCATTGTGCTTACAAGCGCATGGAGCATTGTGATGACAAAGGTCATGGAGCATTGTGCTGAGAAAGGCATAGAGCATTGTGAGGACAACGGTCAAAGAGCATTGTGAGGAAAAGTTCATGGAGCATTGTGGTTAAAAAGGTCACAGAGACTGTTGATGACGAGGGCATGGACCATTCTGATGACAATCGTCATGAAGCACTGTGATAACTGGAGTCACGGAGCATTGTGATGACAGGGGTCATGGAGCATTGTGATAACAAGGGCATGGAGCATTGTGATGACAAGGGCATGGAACTTTGGTCTAATAAGTTTCATGGATTATTGCGATGACTGTTGGAATGGCACATTGTGATGACAATGGCATGGAGCATTGTGATGACCAGGTCATGCATTATTGTGAAGACACGTGTCAGGGAGCATTGTGATGACATATGTAACGGCCCATTGTGATGACAAGGGCATGGATCATTGTGATGACAAGGGTCATGGAGCACTGGGCTGAAAATGTTCATGGAGTGTTGTGATGACAGGGGTCATGGAGCAATGTGATGACTAGGGAATGGAGCTTTGTGATGACAAGAGTCCCAGATCATTGTGTTGTCAGGTGTCATGGAGTGTTTTGATGACAGTGGTCATGGAGCATTGTGATGATACTGGCCATGGAGCATTGTGATGAGTAGGTCGTGGAGCATTGGGCTGAAAATATGCATGGTTTATTGTGATGACAGGGTTCATGGAGCATTGTTATGACAAGGGAATGGAGCATGCTGATTACAAGTTCCTGGAGCATTGTGATGAGAAACCATGGAGAATTGTGATGACAAGTCTCATGGAGCATTCTGATGAAAAGGGACATGGAACATTGTGATTACAGGGGTCTTGGAGCATTGTGAAGACTAGGGCATGGAGCATTGTGATGAGATGGCCATGGAGCATTCTGATGACATGCGTCATGGAGTTTTTTGATGACAAGGGCATGGAGCATTGCGATTACAGGGGTCTTGGAACATTGTGATGACAAGGGCATTGAGCATTGTGATGAAAAAGTCATGGAGCCTTGTCATGACAGGGTTCAAGGAGCATACAGACAACAAGTGTCAGGGAGCATTTTGATGACATGTGCATTGAGCATTGTGATGACAAAAGTCATGTAGCATTGTGATGAGAAGGCCATTGATAATTGTGATGATGAGTGTCATGGGTCATTGTGATGACAAGTGTTATGGAATATTGTGATCACAAGGGTGTTGAGCATTGTTATGACAGATGTCATGGAGCATTTTGATTTCATTGGGATGACAATAGCATGAAGCATTATGATGATGGGCATGGTCCATTGTGATGACAGGGTTCATGGATCATTGAGATGAAAAGTGGCATAGAGCATTGTGATAACAGGGTTCTTGGAGCACTGTGATGAGAAGGGTCATGGAGCTTTGTGATGACAAGGCCATGGAACATCGTGATGGCAGGGGTCATGGAGCATTGCTATGACTGTGGTAATGGAGCATTGTGATGGCAAGGTCATGGAGCACTGTGATGAGAAGGCCATGGAGCATTCTGATGACATGTGTCATGGAGCTTTGTGAAGACAAGAGCATGGAGCAATGTGATGAGAGCGTTCATGCAGCATTGTGATGACAATGAAAAGGAGCATTGTGATGCCAAGGGTCATGGATCTTTGTGATGACAAATGTCATGGAGCAATCTGATGGCAAGGGCGTTGTGCATTGTGATGTGAAGGGCAGGGAGCATTCTGATGACAGGGTCATGGAGCAATTTGATGAAAAGTGTCATGGAACATTTTGATGACAGGTGTTATGGAACATTGTGATGTCAGGGGTCATCGAACATTGTGATGATAAGTGCATGTAGCATTGTGATGACAGGAGTCATGGAATATTGTGATGACAGGGGTGAGGGTGTATTTTGACAAATACTGATGTAGCATTGTGATATCAGTGGTGAGAGAGCATTTTGTTGAGAAGTGCATGGAGCATTGTGATGACAAATTTTAAGGAGCATTGTGATGACAAGATAGTGGAGCACTGTGATGACAAGCGCATGGTCCATTGTGATGACATGTGTCATGGAGCATTGTGCTGACAGGCGAATGGAGCTTTGTGATGACAAGGGTCAAAGAGCATTTTGATGGAAAGTTCATGGAGCATTGTGGTTAAAATGGTCACAGAGACTGTTGATGACGAGGGCATGGACCATTGTGATGACAAAGGTAATGAAGCATTGTGATGACTGGAGTCACGGAGCATTGTCATGACAGGAGTCATGGAGCATTGTGATAACAAGGGCATGGAGCGTTGTGAGGACAAGGGCATGGAATATTGGTCTAATAAGTTTAATGGATTATTGCGATGACATTTGGAATGGCGCATTGTGATGACAAGGGCATGGAGCATTGTGATGACCAGGTCATGCAGTATTGAGAAGAGAGGTGTCAGGGATCATTGTGATGACATATGTAATGGCCCGTTGTGATGACAATGGCATGGAACATTGTGATGCCAAGTGTCATGGAGGATTCTGATGACAAAGTTAATGGAGCATTGTGATGACAAGGGCTTTGAGCATTGTGATGACAAGGGTCAGGTAGCATTGTGCTGAAAAGTTCATGGAGAATTTTGATGACAAGGGTCATGGAGCATTCTGATGACAAGCTTTTGGAGTATTTTGATGACAATGGCATGGAGCATTGAAATGAAAATGGCATGTGGCATTGTGATGAAAGAGGCATGGAGCCTTTTCGTGACAGGGTTCAAGGAGCATTCTGATGACAAGTGTCAGGGAGCTTTGTGATGACAATTGTATAGAGAATTGTGATGACAAAGTTCATGGAGCATTGGGATGAAAAGAGCATGGAGTATTGTGATGACAGGCGTCATGGAGCATTGTGATGACTAGTGTTATGGAACATTGGGAGCACAAGGGTTTGGAGCATTGTGATGACAGACGTCATGGATCATTTTGATTTCAAGGAGCATGGAGCATTTTGATGACAGGGGTATGAAGCAATGTGATCCCAAGGTTCATGGAGGATTGTGATGACAATGGAAATAGAGTATTTTGATGACAAGCGCATAGAGCATTGTAATGACAATGTCATGTAGCATTTTGCTGACAAAGACATGGAGCATTGTGATGATATGTGTCATGGAGCACTGTGATGACAAGCGTCACGGAGCATTGTGAATACAGGTGTCATGGAGCATTGGGATGACAAGGGCATGGATCATTTTGATGACAAGGGTCATGGAACACTGGGCTGAAAATGTTCATGGAGTGATGTGATGACAGTGGTCATGGAGCATTGTGATGATATTGGCAATGGAGCATTCTGATGAGTATGTCGTGGAGCATTGGTCTGAAATTGTTCATGGATTATTGTGATGACAGGGGTCATGGAGCATATTGATGACAAGGGAATGGAGCATGGTGATGACAAGGTCCTGGAGCATTGTGATGAGAAGACCATGGAGAGTTGTGAATACAAGGCTCATGGAGAATTCTGATGAAAAGGGGGCATGGAGCATTGTGATTACAGGGGTCTTGGAGCACTGTGATGACTAGGGCATGGAGCATTGTGATGAAATGCCATGGAGCATTCTGATGGCATATATCATTGAGTTTTCTGATGACAAGGGCATGGAACATTGAGATTACATGGTTCTTGGAGCATTGTGAAGAAAAGGACATCGATCATTGTGATGAAAAAGGCATGGAGCCTTGTCATGACAGGATTCAAGGAGCATACAGACAACAAGTGTCAGGGAGCATTTTGATGACAAGTGTATTGAGCATTGTGATGACAAATGTCATGGAGCACTGTGATGAGAAGACCATTGATAATTCTGATGACGAGCGTCATGGGGCATTGTGATGACAAGTGTTATGGAATACTGTGATCACAAGGGTTTGGAGCATTGTTATGACAGAGGTCATGGAGCATTTTGATTTCATTGTGATGACAATAGCATGAAGCATTATGATGATGGGCATGGTGCATTGTGATGACAGAGTTCATGGATCATTGAGATGAAAAGGGGCATAGAGCATTGTGATTACAGGGTTCTTGGAGCATTGTGATGAGAAGGGTCATGGAGCTTTGTGATGACAAGGCCATGGAATATCGTGATGGCAGGGGTCATGGAGCATTGTTATGACTGGGGTAATGGAGCATTGTGAGGCAAGGGCATGGATCGTTGGTCTAATATGTTTCATGGATAATTGCGATGACTGTTGGAATGGTGCATTGTGATGACAAGGGCATGGAGCATTGTGATGACCAGGTCATGCAGTATTGTGAAGAGAAGTGTCAGGGAGCATTGTGATGAAATATGTAATGGCCCATTGTGATGACAATGGCATGGAGCATTGTGAGGCCTAGTGTCATGGAGGATTCTGATGACAAAGGTAATGGAGCATTGTGATGACAATGGCTAGGAGCATTGTGATGACGAGTGACAGGGAGCATTGTGCTGAAAAGTGCATGGGAATTGTGATGACAAGGGTCATGGAGCATTCTGATGACAAGCTTGTGGAGTATTTTGATGACAATGGCATGGAGCATAGTGATGAAAAATGCATGGTGTATTTTGATTACACGCATCATGGAGCATTTTGATGACAAGTGTTATGGAACACAGTGATCACAAGGGTTTGGAGCATTGTGATGAGAAAGGTCATGGATCATTTTGATTTCAAGGAGCATGGAGCATTGTAATGACAAGGGCATGAAGCAATATGATCCAAATGTTCATGGAGGATTGTGATGACAATGGAAATGGAGTATTGTGATGACAAGCGCATAGAGCATTGTAATGACAAGGTCATGTAGCATTTTGCTGACAATGGCATGGAACATTGTGATGACATGTGTCATGGAGCACTGTGATGACAAGCGTCACGGAGCATTGTGAATACAGGGGTCATGGAGCATTGTGATGACAAGGGTCATGGAGCACTGGGCTGAAAATGTTCATGGAGTGTTGTGATGACACGGGTCATGCAGCATTGTGATGACAAGGGAATGGAGAATTGTGATGACAAGTTTCAAGGATCATTGTCTTTTCAGGTGTCATGGAGTGTTGTGATGACAGTGGTCATGGAGCATTATGATGACAAGGGAATGGAGCATGGTGATGACAAGGTCCTTGAGCATTTTGATGAAAAGACCATGGAGACTTTTGATGACAAATCTCATGGAGCATTGTGATTAAAAGGGGCATGGAGCATTGTGATTACAGGGTTCTTGGAGCAATGTGATGACTAGGGCATGGAGCAATGTGATGAGAAGGCCATGGAGCATTCTGATGACATGTGTCATGGTGTTTTGTGATTCCAAGGGCATGGAGCATTGTGATGACAAGGGCATGGAACATTGGTCTAATAAGTTTCATGGATTATTGTGATGACAGTTGGAATTTCGCATTGTGATGACAAGGGCATGGATCATTGTGAAGACCAGGTCATGCAGTATTCTGAAGACAGCTTTCAGGGAGCATTGTGATGACATATGTAATGGCCCAATGTGATGACAATGGCATGGAGCATTGTCATGCCAAGTGTCATGGAAGATTCTGATGACAAAGGTAATGGAGCATTGTGACGACAATGGCTTGGATCATTGTGATGACAAGGGTCAGGGAACATTGTGCTGACAAGTGCATGTAGAACTGTGATGACAAAGGTCATGGAGCATTCTGATGAGAAGCTTGTGGAGTATTTTGATGACAATGGCATGGAGCATTGAAATGAAAATGGCATGTGGCATTCTGATGAAAGTGGCATGGAGCCTTTTCGTGACAGGGTTCAAGGAGCATTCTGATGACAAGTGTCAGGGAGCTTTGTGATGACAATTGTATTGAGAATTGTGATGACAAAGGTCATGGAGCATTGGGATGAAAAGAGCATGGAGTATTGTGATGACAGGCATCATGGAGCATTGTGATGACTAGTGTTATGGAACATTGTGAGCACAACGGTTTGGAGCATTGTGATGACAGACGTCATGGATCATTTTGATTTCAAGGAGCATGGAGCATTTTGATGACAGGGGTATGAAGCAATGTGATCCCAAGGTTCATGGAGGATTGTGATGACAATGGAAATAGAGTATTGTGATGACAAGCGCATAGAGCATTGTAATGACAAGGTCATGTAGCATTTTGCTGACAAACGCATGGAGCATTGTGATGACATTTGTCATGGAGCACTGTGATGACAAGCGTCACGGAGCATTGTGAATACAGGGGTCATGGAGCATTGTGATGACAAGGGTCATGGAGCACTGGGCTGAAAAATTTCATGGAGTGTTGTGATAACAGGGGTCCTGAAGCATTGTGATGACTAGGGAATGGAGCATTGTGATGACAAGACTCCCAGATCATTGTGTTGTCAGGTGTCATGGAGTGTTGTGATGACAGTGGTCATGGAGCATTGTGATGATATTGGCCATGGAGCATTGTGATGAGTAGGGCATGGAGCATTGTGAGGAGAAGGCCATGGAGCATTCTGATGACATGTGTCATGGAGTTTTGTGATGACAACTGCATGGAGCCTTGTGATTACAGGCATCTTGGAGCTTTGTGATAAAAAGGGCATGGATCATTGATATGAAAAAGGCATGGAGCCTTGTCATGACAGGGTTCAAGGAGCATACTGATGACAAGTGTCAGGGAGCATTGTGATAACAAGTGTATTGAGCATTGTGATGACAATGATCATGGAGCATTGTGATGAGAAGACCATGGATAATTGTGATGATGAGCATCATGGGGTGTTGTGATGATAAGTGTTATGGAACATTGTGATCACAAGGGTTTGGAGCATTATGAAGACAGAGTTCATGGAGAATACTGATTTCATTGTGATTACAATAGCCTGAAGCATTATGATGATGGGCATGGTGAATTGTGATGACAGGGTTCATGGAGCATTGAGATGAAAAGGGGCATGGAGCATTGTGATTACAAGGGTCTTGTAACATTGTGATGACAAGGGCATGGTGCATTGTGATGAAAAGGCCATGGAACATTCTGATGACATGCGTCATGGAGCTTTGTGATGACAAGGGCATGGAGCATTGTGATTTCAGTGGTCTTAAACATTGTGATGACAAGTGTCATGGAACCTTGTGATGACTAGGCCTTGGAACATTTTGATGACAAAGTCATGGTGCATTTTTATGACAGGGGTAATGCAAGATTTTGATGAGAAGGGTATGGGACATTGGTCTGAAATATTTCATGGATTATTGTGATGAGAGTGGGCATGGAGAATTGTGATGACAAGGGCCCAGAGCACTGTGATACATGGGTCATGCAGGATTGTAATGACAAAGGCATGGAGCATTGTGATGAGAAGGGCATCGAGCATTGTGATGACAAGTATCAGGGAGCTTTGTGATGACAAAGGCATGGAGCAATGTGATAAGAGGGTTCATGGAGCATTGTGATGACAATGACATGGAGCATTGTGATGCCAAGGGTCATGGAGTTTGTGATGACAAGTCATGGAGCATTTTGATGACAAGGGCATGGTGCATTGTGATGAGAAAGGCAGGGAGCATTTTGATGGCCGGTTCATGCAGCAATTTGATGAAAAGTGTAAAGGAATATTTTGATGGCAGGTGTTATAAAACATTGTGGTGTCAGGGGTCTTGGAACTTTGGGAAGAAAAGTGTCATGGAGCATTTTGATGACAGGGGTTATGGAACATTGTGATGCCAGGGGTCATGGAACATTGTGATGATAAGGGGATGTAGCATTGTGATGACAGGGTCATGGAACATTGTGATTACAGTGGTGAGGGAGTATTGTGATGACTAGTGATGGAACATTGTGATATCTCTGTTGAGAGAGCATTTTGATGAGATGTGCATGGAGCATTGTGATTACAGGGATCTTGGAGCATTGTGATGAAAAGGGCATGGATCATTGTTATGAAAAAGGCATGGAACATTGTCATGAGAGGGTTCAAGGAGCATACTGACGACAAGTGTCAGGGAGCATTGTGACGACAAGTGTATTGAGCATTGTGATGACAAAGATCATGGAGCATTGTGATGAGAAGACCATGGATAATTGTGATGATGAGTGTCATGGGGTGTTGTGATGATAAGTGTTATGGAACATTGTGATCACAAGTGTTTGGAGCATTATGATGACAGAGGTCATGGAGATTACTGATTTCATTGTGATGACAATAGCCTGAAGCATTATGATGATGGGCATGGTGCATTGTGATGACAGGGTTCATGGAGCATTGAGATGAAAAGGGGCATGGAGCATTGTGATTACAAGGGTCATGGAGCATTGTGATGACAAGGGCATGGAGCATTGTGATGAAAAGACCATGAAACCTTCTGATGACATGCGTCATGGAGCTTTGTGATGACAAGGTCATGGAGCATTGTGATTTCAGGGGTCTTAAGCATTGTGATGACAAGTGTCATGGAATCTTGTGATGACTAGGCCGTGGAACATTTTCATGGCAAGGGTCATGGTGCATTGTTATGACAGGGTTAATGGAGCATTTTGATGAGAAGCACATGGAACATTGGTCTGAAATATTTCATGGATTATTGTGATGAGAGTGGGCTTGGAGCATTGTGATGACAAGGGCCCGGAGCACTGTGATACATGGGTTATGCAGGATTGTAATGACAAAGGCATGGAGCATTGTGATAAGAAGGGCATCGAGCATTGTGATGACAAGTATCAGGGAGCTTTGTGATGACAAGGGCATGGAGCAATGTGATAAGAGGGTTCATGGAGCATTGTGATGACAATGACATGGAGCATTGTGATGCCAAGGGTCATGGAGTTTGTGATGACAAGTCATGGAGCATTTTGATGACAGGGGCATGGTGCATTGTGATGAGAAAGGCAGGGAGCATTTTGATGGCCGCTTCATGCAGCAATTTGATGAAAAGTGTAAAGGAATATTTTGATGGCAGGTGTTATAAAACATTGTGATGTTAGGGGTCTTGGAACTTTGGGAAGAAAAGGGTCATGGAGCATTTTGATGACAGGGGTTATGGAACATTGTGATGCCAGTGGTCATGGAACATTGTGATGATAAGGGGATGTAGCATTGTGATGACAGGGTCATGGAACATTGTGATTACAGGGGTGAGGGAGTATTGTGATGACTAGTGATGGAACATTGTGATATCTCTGTTGAGAGAGCATTTTGATGAGATGTGCATGGAGCATTGTGATTACAGGGATCTTGGAGCATTGTGATGAAAAGGGCATGGATCATTGTTATGAAAAAGGCATGGAACCTTGTCATGAGAGGGTTCAAGGAGCATACTGACGACAAGTGTCAGGGAGCATTGTGACGACAAGTGTATTGAGCATTGTGATGACAAAGATCATGGAGCACTGTGATGAGAAGACCATGGATAATTGTGATGATGAGCGTGATGGGGTGTTGTGATGATAAGTGTTATGGAACATTGTGATCACAAGTGTTTGGAGCATTATGATGACAGAGGTCATGGAGAATATTGATTTCATTGTGATGACAATAGCCTGAAGCATTATGATGATGGGCATGGTGCATTGTGATGACAGGGTTCATGGAGCATTGAGATGAAAAGTGGCATGGAGCATTGTGATTACAAGGGTCATGGAGCATTGTGATGACAAGGGCATGGAGCATTGTGATGAAAAGGCGATGAAACCTTCTGATGACATGCGTCATGGAGCTTTGTGATGACAAGGTCATGGAGCATTTTGATTTCAGAGGTCTTAAGCATTGTGATGACAAGTGTCATGGAACCTTTTGATGACTAGGCCGTGGAACATTTTCATGGCAAGGGTCATGGTGCATTGTTATGACAGGGTTAATGGAGCATTTTGATGAGAATGGCATGGAACATTGGTCTGCAATATTTCATGGATTATTGTGATGAGATTGGGCATGGAGCATTGTGATGACAAGGGCATGGAGCACTGTGATACCTGGGTCATTCAGGATGGTAATGACAAGGGCATGGAGCATTATGATGAGAAGGGCATCGAGCATTGTGATGACAAGTATCAGGGATCTTTGTGATGACAAGGGCATGGAGCAATGTGATAAGAGGATTTATGGAGCATTGTGATGACAATGACATGGAGCATTGTGATGCCAAGGGTCATGGAGCTTTGTGATGACAAGTCACGGAGCATTTTGATGACAAGGGCATGGTGCATTGTGATGAGAAGGGCAGGGAGCATTTTGATGACCGGGTCATGCAGCAATTTGATGAAAAGTGTAATGGAACATTTTGATGGCAGTGGTTATAGAACTTTGTGATGTCAGGGTTCTTGGAGCTTTGGGATGAAAAGCGTCATGGAGACTTTTGATGACAGGGGTTATAGAACATTATGATGTCAGGGGTCATGGAACATTGAGATGATAAGGGGATGTAGCATTGTGATGACAGGTTCATGGAACATTGTGATTACAGGGGTGAGGGAGTATTGTGATTACTAGTGATGGAACATTGTGATATCTCGTGTGAGAGAGCATTTTGATGAGAAGTGCATGGAGCATTGTGATTACAAGGTTTAGAGAGCATTGAAATGGCAAAGTTGTGGACCGTTGTGATGAAATGCACGTGGCACATTGTGATGGCAATGGTCATGGAGAATTGTTCTGAAAAAGACATGGAGCATTATGATGACAAGTGTCACAGAGAATTGTGATGAAAATTTCAGTGAGCATTTTGGTTACAAAGGTCACAGAGCCTTGTGATGACGCGGGCATGGACCACTGTGATGACAAACGTTATGAAACATTGTGATGACTGGAGTCACGGAGCATTGTGAAGACATGGGTCATGTAGCTTTGTGATGACAAGGGCATGGAGCATTGTGATGACAGGGGCACGGAGCATTGGTCTGACAAGTTTCATAGATTATTGTGATGACACTGGGCATGGTGCATTGTGATGACCAGGGACTGGAGCATTTTGATGAGAACGTCATGGAGTATTGTGAAGACAGTTGTCAAGGAGCATTATGATGACATATGTCATGGTTCATTGCGATTACAATGGCATGGAGCATTGTGATGCAAAATGTATTGGAGAATTGTGATGACAAATATAATGGAGCATTTTGATGATTAGGGCTTGGAGCATTATGATTTCAAGGGCCATTGAAAATTTTCATGACAAGGTCGAGAAGCATTGTGATGACAAGTTCCTGGAGCATTGTGATGGCAAAACCATGGAGCCTTGTGATGACAAGTCTCATGGAGCATACTGATGAAAAGGGGCATGGAGCATTTTGATTAGAGGGGTCTTGGCACATTGTGATGACAAGGGCATGGAGCATTGTGAGGAGAAGACCAAGGAGCATTGTGATGGCATGCGTCATTGAGCTTTGTGATGACAAGGGCATGGAGCATTTTGATTACATGGGTTTTGGAGCATTGTGATGAAAAGGGCATGGATCATTGTGATGAAAAAGGCATGGAGCCTTGTTATGAGAGGGTTCAAGGAGCATACAGACAAGAAGTGTCAGGGAGCATTTTGATGACTAGTGTATTGAGCATTGTGATGAGAAGACCATTGATAATTGTGATGACGAGTGACATGGGGCATTGTGATGACAAGTGATAGGGAATATTGTGATCACAAGGGTTTGGAGCATTGTTATGACAGAGGTCATGGAGCATTTTGATTTCATTGTGATGACAATAGCATGAAGCATTATGATGATGGGCATGGTGCATTGTGATGACAGTGTTCATGGATAATTGAGATGAAAAGGGGCAAACAGCATTGTGATTACAGGGTTCTTGGAGCATTGTGATGAGAAGTGTCATGGAGCTTTGTGATGACAAGGCCATGAAACATCGTGATGGCAGGGGTCATGGAGCATTGTGATGACTGGGGTAATTGAGCATTGTGATGGCAAGGGCATGGAGCATTGTGATGAGAAGAACATGGAGCATTCTGATGACATGTGTCATGGAGCTTTGTGAAGACAAGGGCATGGAGCAATGTGATGAGAGCGTTCATTGGGCATTGTGATGACAATGACATGGAGCATTGTGATGCCAAGGGTCATGGATCTTTGTGATGACAAAAGTCAGGGAACATGTTGATGACAAGGTCGTTGTGCATTGTGATGAGAAGGGCTTGGAGCATTCTGATGACAGGGTCATGGAGCAATTTGATGAAAAGTGTCATGGAACATTTTGATGACAGGTGTTATGGAACATTGTGATGCCACGGGTCAACGAACACTGTGATGATAAGTGCATGTAGCATTGGGATGACAGGAGTCATGGAACATTGTGATGACAGGGGTGAGGGAGTATAGTGACAAATAGTGATGTAGCATTGTGATATAAGTGGTGAGAGAGCATTTTGATGAGAAGTGCATGGAGCATTGTGATGACAATTTTTAAGGAGCATTGTGATGACAAGATTGTGGAGCACTGTGATGATAAGCGCATGGTGCATTGTGATGACATGTGTCATGGAACATTGTGCTGACAAGCGAATGGAGCATTGTGATGACAAGGGTCATGGAGCATTGTTCTGAGAAGGGCATAGAGCATTGTGATAACAAGTGTCAAATAGCATTGTAATGAAAAGTTCATGGAGAATTGTGGTTAAAAATGTCACAGAGACTGTTGATGATGAGGGCATGGACCATTCTGATGATAAAGGTAATGAAGCCCTGTGATGACTGAAGTCACGGAGCATTGTGATGACAAGGGTCATGGGTCATTGGGCTGAAAATGTTCATGGAGTATTGTGATGACAGGGGTCATGGATCATTGTGATTACAGGGGTCATGGAGCATTGTGATGAAAAGAGTCCCGGATCATTGTGTTGTCAGGTGTCATGGAGTGTTTTGATGACAGTGGTCATGGAGAATTTTGATGATATTGGTCATGGAGCATTGTGATTAGAAGGTCATGGAGCATTGGGCTGAATATGTTCATGGAGTATTGTGATGACAGGTGTCATGGAGCATTGTGATGACAAGGGAATGGAGCGTGGTGATGACAAGGTCCTGGAGCTTTGTGATGAGATGACCATGGAGACTTGTGATGACAAGTCTCATGGAGCATTCTGATGAAAATGGTCATGGAGCATTGTGATTACAGGGGTCTTGGAGCATTGTGATGACAAGGGCATGGAGCACTGTGAGGACAAGGTCATGGAACATTCTGATAACATGCGTCATGGAGATTTCTGATGACAAGGGCATGGAGCATTGTGATTACAGGGGTCTTGGAGCATTGTGATGACAAAGGTCATGGAGCCTTGTGATGACAAGGCCGTGGAAAATTGTGATGGCAGTGATCATGGAGCATTGTTATGACAGAAGTAATGGAGCATTGTGATGAGAATGGCATTGACCATTGGTCTGAAATGTTTCTTCGATTATTGTGATGAGAGTTGGCATGGAGCATTGTGATGACAAGGGCATGGTACACTGTGATACATGGGTTATGGGGGATTGTAATGACAAGTGCAAGGAGCATTGTGATGAGAAGGGCATCGAGCATTGTGATGACAATTGTCATGGAGCTTTGTGATGACAAGGGCATTTTGCAATGTGATGAGAGGTTTCATGGAGCATTATGATGACAATGACATGGAGCATTGTGATGCCAAGGGTCATGTAACTTTGTGATGACAAAAGTCGTGGACCATTTTAATGACAAGGGTGTGGTGCATTGTGATGAGAAGGGCAGGGAGCATTTTGATGACATGGCCATGCAGCAATTTGATGAAAATTGTAATGGAACATTTTGATGAGAGGGGTTATAGAACATTGTGATGCCAGGGGTCATGGAGCTTTGTGATGAAATGGGTGATGGAGAATTTTGATGACAGGGGTTATGGAACATTGTTATGTCAGGGGTCATGGAACATTGTGCTGATAAGGGGTTGTAGCATTGTGATGACAGGGGTCATGGTACATTGTGATAACCGGGGTGAGGGAGGATTGTGATGACTAGTAATGGAACATTGTGATATCTCATGTGAGAGAGCATTTGGATGAGAAGTGCATGGAGCATTGTGATTACAAGGTTTATGGAGCATAGCAATGACAAGGTTGTGGATCATTGTGATGGAAAGCACATCGCACATTGTGATGACAAGTGTCATGGAGCATTGTTCTGACAAAGACATGGAGCATTGTGATGACAAGGTTCACGGAGCATTGTGATGAAATGTTCATGGAGCATTGTGGTTACAAAGGTCACAGAGCCTTGTGTTGAGGCGGGCATGGAACGTTCTGCTGACAAACGTTATGAAGCATTGTGATGACTGGACTCACGGTGCACTGTGATGACAGGGGTCATGGAGCATTGTGATGACAAGCGCATGGAGCATTGTGCTGACAACCTCATGGAGCATTGTGATGACAAGTGTTATGGAGCATTGTGCTGAGAAAGGCATAGAGCACATTGATGACAAGGGTCAAAGAGCACTGTGATGAAAAGTTCATGGAGCATTGTGGTTAAAAAGGTCACAGAGACTGTTGATGATGAGGGCATGGATCATTGTGATGACAAACGTCATGAAATATTGTGATGACTGGAGTCATGGAACACTGTGATGACAGGGGTCATGGAGCATTTTGATAACATGGGCATGTAGCATTGTGATGTCAAGGGCATGGAGCATTGGTCTAATTAGTTTCATGGATTATAGTGATGACAGTTCGAATGGCGTATTGTGATGACAAGGGCATGGAGCATTTTGATGACAAGGTCAAGCAGTATTGTGAAGACATATGTCAGGGAGCATTGTGATGACATATGTAATGGCCCATTGTGATGACAAGGGAATGGAGCACTGTGATGACAATGTCCTGGAGCACTATTATGTGAAGACCATGGAACCTTGTGATGACAATTCTCATGGAGCATTCTGATGAAAAGGCGTAGGGAACATTGTGATTACAGGGGTATTGGAGCATTGTGATGACAAGGGCACGGAAAATTATGATAAGGAGACCATGGAGCATTCTGATGACATGCGTCATCGAGCTTTGTGATGACAAGTGCAAGGAGCATTGTGATTACAGGGGTCTTGGAGCATTGTGATGGAAAGGGCATGGATCATTGTGATGAAATAGGCAAAGAGCCTTGTCATGAAAGAGTTCAAGGTGCATACTGAGGGCAAGAGTCAGAAAGCATTGTGATGCCAAGTGTATTGAACATTGTGATGACAAAATCAAGGGGCATTGTGATGAGAAGTCCATGGATAATTGTGCTGACCAGCGTCATGGGGCATTGTGATTACAAGTGTTATGGAACATTGTGATCACAAGGGTTTGCAACATTGTGAGGACAGAGGTTATGGAGCATTTTGATTTCATTGTGATGACAATAGCATGAAGCATTATGATGATGGGCATGGTGCATTGTGATGACAGCGTTCATGGAGCATTGTGATGAAAAGTGGCATGGAGCATTGGTCTGACAAGTTTCATGCATTATTGTGATAAGAGTGGCCATGGCACATTGTGATGACAAGGGCATGGAGCACTGTGATGACAAGGTCATGGATTATTGTGAAGAAAGGTGTCAGGGAGCATTGTGATGAAATATGACATGTTCCAGTTTGATGACAATATCATGGAGTATTGTGATGCCAAGTGTCATGGAGGATTGCTGTGACAAATTAAAGGAGCTCTGTGATGACAAGGCATGGAGCATTGTGATATCAAGGGCCATTGATCATTTTAATATCCAGGTCATGAAACATTGTAATGAACAGCGCATGGAGCTTCCTATGACAGGGGTCATGGAGCATTGTGATGACAAGTGCATGGAGTATTGTGATGACAAGAGCATATAACATTTTGATGTGAAGTGCCATGGAGCATTGTAATGACAAGGTCGTGGAGAATTCTGAGGACAAGGGACATTGAGCTTTGAGATGACAAGGCATGGAGCATGGTGATGGCAAAACTGTGGAGCATTGTGATGAGAAGACCTTGGGTAATTGTGGTGTCGAGCATCATGGAGCACTGTAATGACAAGGGGCATGAAGCATTGTGATGACAGGTGTCAGGGAGCATTGTGATGACAGGTGTCATGGAGCAATCTGATGACAAGGGCATGGAACATTGTGATGACAAGTGCATTGAGCATTGTGATGACAAGTGCATGGAGCATTGCAATTTCAAGTGCATGGAGAATTGTGATGACAAGAGCATGTAATATTTTGATGAGAAGTGTCATGTAGCATTGTGATGACAAGGACGTGGAGAATTGTGATGACAAAGGACATGGAGCATTGTGATAACCAGGGCATGGAGCATTGTGATGACAGGGGCCATGGAGCATTATTATGACAAGGCCATGGTGCATTCTGACATAAGATATCACATATGAAGGGAATGTAAACATGGCTACATATGAACTGAATTAGGGAAGAGAACAGAGTCTCAGATATAGAAAACACTCTAACGCTTTCTTAAGGGGAAAGACAGGTGGGGAGATGCACAAAAAAAAGTTTGATATTAACACAGGTACCATTCCATAATCCAAAATCATAAGAGACAAGCCCTACTCCTTCCTCAGTGAACGGAACTCAACATCCTTATTCCCCGCAGAGAAATATATCTGACTAGTAAGAATCTTAAAACCTATGTATTGATATGTCTCCGTAAGGGAACTAAGTGTGTCTAGAACGACATAAACATGGCAGTGAGAATAAGCTCAAACCCACTATAAAAATGAATTTCAAAACAAAACATAAAAACAGTAAAATTCTTACACAATAACTTCAGGGGTTCTGTTGAAACCTGAATGACCCTATCTACAATGACAGCTGGATGTGGCATAAGGCTGGACACTTGGGACTGAGAGGATTGGTGAGATTGGGTGAAAAAATGCAGACCCTTTAAAGCAATAATACCTGCCACGCATTCCATGGTTCCAAACTCTCCAAGTAGAAGGGAATATCACTACACTTATAACATGTATGGGAACCTAGAGAATGGAAACCATCTGATGGTGAAAGGTTTCTAAAACTCTACCACTTTTTTCTCTCCTTGTGCTCCAGTTTGACATTCCAACTGCTTTACTATCAATCTCCCAACTTGGAGAGTCAGGCCCTATAACCTCCTGGTTCGAACAGCTGGCAAATTGTGCAGAGGATATAAGGGAACAGAGAGAACCAATGAGAGAGTAGCTGTAGGCATTTGGACGGCCACATTTCACTCTAATTTCCCATCACGAAGAGGTATTAACCAAAGACTCAGCCTGCCCCCCCCCCCAGAACCAGTATAGGTCCAGAAGCAAAACTGTGGATTTGCGGTCAGCTCACAAAAACGCGAGTTGAAAAATGGAACTCAGGGCCACAGCAATTCACTAACCTGCAGAGTTATAAAGGACTACTCTCTTCCAAAAATCTGTTGAGGGAAAGCCACGAGGCGGAAGTGAAAATGAGGCAGAGTGGCATGAAACAGATTTCAAGAGGTACATTGGAATCGCCTTTAAACACAGGAAAAGCATCACAACTTCAAAAATAATGGAAATGGTCATAAAGGGCATGTGGGTTTTCACGTGAATATATTCAGGAGAAAACGCATATGCCCTTTTCGGCCAAGCAAGCAAGCGGGCAATGCAAATCTGCATTACAAAGAACTATCACTTTCGACCAGCCAAAAGGGATATCCGCAAAATGTGTAAAAACCAGACAGGCAAGACAGGCACTGGAGAACAGGGAGCCTTGTTATGCTGATGGGCGGGATGTAAATTGCCAACTGCCTCTCTGGAGGAGTGCATTGTGTTCCCTAAAACAAGTAAACAACAGAGCTACAGAGCCAAGGACACTTCCAGTCTAGGGAATATAGCTTGGGAAAACTGAAAATTAATAAGACAGATCCACACCAAAATTCAGGGCTGCAATGATTACAAAAACCTCAACTTGGGTACACCTTAAATATCCCAGGAAAGACAAAAATGGTTCAAGAAATTGTGGTACTTACATATGACGGAATATCCCTCAGCCATGAAATCAATGTCATAAGGCCAGTAGCAGCATAATGAGTGGATTCAGGTACGATAATTCTAAGTGAAATAAGTCACACAGAAAAATAAAATTATCATAAGATATCAATGATGAAGATCCTGTAAACATGGCTACACATGAACTGAGTTAGGAAAGAGAAGGGAGTCTCACATTTAGAAAACACCCTTATGCCTTCTTAAGGGGGAAGGAGGGGTGGGGTGATGCATAAAACCAGAGTTTGATATTAGTACAGGTACAGTTCCAAAAACCAAATACGGAATAGACAAGACCTACACCTTCCTCAGTGAAAGGGACTCAACACCCCATATTCACCGCAGAGTAATATATCTTACTAGTAAGAATCTTAAAACCTATGTATTGATATGTCTCCATAAGGGAATCAAGTGTGTCTAGACTGGCCTAAAAATGGCAGTGAGAATCAGCTCAACCCACTATAAAAAGGAATTTCAAAAACAAAACAAAAAAAACAGGGAAATTCCTTAAAATTCCTTCAGGGTCTCTGATGAAACCTGGAATGACCCTATCTACAATGAGAGCTGGATGTGGCATAAAGCTGGACACATGGGACTGAGAGGATTGGTGAGATTGGGTGAGCAAATGCAGACCCTTTAAACAAATAATGCATAGCACCCATTCCATGGGTCCCATGTGTCCAGGTTGAAAGGACTATTACTACCGCTATAACATGTACGGGAAACCTAGAGAATGAACACACTGTGAATACAAAAGCTTTCTAAAACTCAACTAATAATCCCTCTCCTGGTGCTCCGGTTTGACTTTCCAACTGCTTTACTATCAATCTGCCAATTTGGAGAGACAGCCCCTTTAACCTCCTGGTTCGCACAGTTACCAATTTGGCAAAAATAAAACGAAAGAGGGAGAACAAATGAGAGAGTAGATGTTAGGCATATGGACGGGTACATGTCACACTAATTACCCCGCAGGAAGAATAATTAACCAATGTCTCAGCCACGCGCCGGGAACCAGTATAGGTCCTGAACCAAAATTTTGGACTTGCGGTCTTCTCACAAAAAACGAATTTAAAAATGGAGCTCAATGGCACAGGAATTCAGAAACTGGCAGAGTAATAAAGGACAACTATCGCCTAAAAATCTGTTGAGGGAAAGAATCAAGGCGGACTTGAAAGGGAGGCAGTATAGCAGGAAACAGATTTCAAGAGGTATGTTGGAATCACCTTTAAAGCACAGGAAGAGGGGCACAACTTCGACAATGATGCACTTGGCCAAAATGAGCGTATGCGTTTTCTCCTGAATATATTCAGGAGAAAACGCATACGCCCTTTTTGGCCAAGCAAGCAAGCGGGGAATGCAAATCTGCACTACAAATTAGTATCACTTCCCACTGGTCAAAAGGGACATCTGCAAAATGTGTAAAAACCAGAAAGGCAAGACAGGCCCTGGAGAACAGGGAGCCTTGTTATGCTGATGGGCGGGATGTAAATTGCCAACTGCCTCTCTGGAGGAGTGCATTGTGTTCCCTAAAACCAGTATACAACAGAGCTACAGAGTCAAGGGCACTTCCAGTCTAGGAAATATACCTTGGGAAAACTGAAAATCAATAAGACAGAGCCACCCCAAAATTTAGGGATTCACTGCTTACAAGAAACTCAACTTGTGTATACCTTAAATATCCCAGGAAAGACAAAAATGGTTCAAGAAATTTTTGTACTTACGTACGATGGAATATCCCTCAGCTATGAAATCAATTTCATAAGGCCAGTAGCAGCAAAATGAGTGGATTCAGGTACGATGATTCTAAGTGAAATAAGTCACACAGAAAAAGAATCTTATCATAAGATATCACTTAAGAAGGTCCTATAAACATGGCCTCACATGAACTGAGTTAGGAAAGATACCAGAGTAACGAATCTTATCATAAGATATCACTCATAGCGGGAATGTACACATGGCTACACATGAACTGATTTACAACCACAATGGAATCACACATTTAGAAAACAATCTTCTGCCTGCTTAAGGGGAAAGGCAAGGTGGGGTGATGCATAAAATCACAGTTTTAAATTAGCACTGATACCGTTACATAAACCAAGTATGTAATAGACAACACCTACTCCCGCCACAATGAACTGGACTCAACACCCCCTATTCATTGCAGAGGAATATGTCTGACTCTCAGTATTTTAAAACATATGTATTCTCATGTCCCCATGAAGGAATCATGTGTGTGTATAATGGCATGAACAGAGCACTGAAATTCAGTTAAACCCACTTATAAAAATAAATTTCAAAAGCAAAATGGAAAAACAGCGAAACAGTGAGAAAGTCTTAAAAATTACGTTCAGGGCCTGTGATGCAACCTGGATTGACCACCTTTACACCCACAGCTGGATGAGACATAAGACTGGACACTTGGGGCTGACAAGATTGCTGAGGTTGTGTGAACAGAAGAACACCACTTAGAGCAATACTGTGTGCTACCCATTCTAGTGGTCCCAACTCTCCAGGTTTAAGGGAATCTTCCTACAGTTAAAACATGCATGGGAAACCCAGTGGATGGTACACTGTGTAATTGGGAAAGTTTTCTAAAAGGTACCTCATTTTTCCTTTTGTCGTGCTCGGCTTCGCCATTCCATCTGCATTACTAAAAATCTCCCCACTTGGAGTGTCAGCGCCTTTACCCTCCTGTTATGCACAGTTTGCAAATTGTGCAGAGGATGAACATGAAGAGGGGGAATAAATGAGAGATTAGCTGTAGGTGTTTGGATGGGCACATGTCACTCTAGTTTCCCACCAGGAAGAAGAATTAACCAAAGGCTCAGCCTGTAACCCCGGAACCAGACTAGGGCCTAAAGCCATCCTGTGGTATTGCAGCCAGCTCACAAAGAGGCGAGTTGAAAAATGGAAATCAGGGGCACAGCAATTCACAAACTTGCAGAGTTATAAAGGACAACTATCATCCAGAAATATATTGAGGAAAGGCAGTGAAGAGGATTTGAATGCAAGGCAGAATTGAAGGAAAGAGATTTCAAGAGGTAGATTTGAGTCGTCTTTAAAGCACATGAAAAGGGACAGAATTTCGACAATGTTGCCCTTGGCTGAAAAGGGAGTATGTGTATTTTCTTGAATATATTCGGGAAAAAATGCATACGCCCTTTTTGGCTAAGCAAGCCATCGGGCATTGCAAATCCACACTACAGAGAAGTGTCCCTTACCTCCAGTCAAAAGGGCCATCCACAAATAGTGTAAAAACCGCAAATGCAGGACAAGCCATGGAGAAAAGGGAGCCTGGTTACGCCCAAGGACAGGATGTAAGTTGCCAACAGCCTCTCTGGAGAACAGTATGTTGTTTTCTAAAACAGAGCTACAGAGCATAGCACACTTCCACTCATGGGCGTGTATTTTGGGAAAACTAAAAATCCATAACACACAGCCAGCCCAAACTTTAGGGCTGCTCTGTTTAAAAGAACCTCGACTTCAGTACACTTTAAATATCCCAGGAAAGGAAAAAAAAATGGATATGGATATTGTGGGACTTATATACAATGGAATGCCACTCAGACATAAAATCAATGTGATAAGGCCAATAGCAGCTTAATGAGTGGCTTTTGGTACGATGATGCTAAGTGAAATGAGCCACAAAGTAAAAGAAACTTATTGTAATATATCACTTATAGAGGGAATGTAAACATGGCTACACATGAACTGAATTTCAAAAGAGAACAGAGTTACACATTTAAAAAGCACACTTATGCCTCCTTAAGGTGAAAGGTGACGTGGGGTGATGTGTAAAAGCAGAGTTTGAAATTAGCACAGATCCCATTCCATATACCAAATACGTAATAGACAAGACCTACTCCTTTCTCAATGAACTGGACACAAAACACGCTATTCACTGAAGAGGAATATATCTGACTGGTAATAACCTTGAAACCTATGTATTTATATGTCTCCATAATGGAATCAAGTGTATGTAGATTGGCATAAACACAGATCAATGGAACAGGACAGAAAGCCCAGAGATAAACCTACATACCTATGGCTATCTCATCTATGACAAAGGAGCTAAGGATATACAATGGAGAAAAGACAGTCTCTTCAGTAATTGGTGCTGGGAAAACTGGACCCCTACACATAAAAGAATGAAATTAGAACACTCCATAACACCATACACAAAAATAAACTCTAAATTGATTAGAGATCTAAATATAAGACCAGACACTATAAAACACTTAGAGGAAACCATAGGCAGAACACTCTATGACATAAATCACAGCAAGATCCTTTTTGACCCACCACTTAGAGAAATGGAAATAAAAACAGAAATCAACAAATGGGACCTAATGAAACTTAAAAGCTTTTACACAGTACAGGAAAACATAAACAAGATGCAAAAACAACCCTTAGAATGGGAGAAAATATTTTCAAATGAAGCAATTGACAAAGGATTAATCTCCTAACTTTACAAGCACCGTATGTAGCTCAATATCACAAAAACAAACAACCCAATCCAAAAACGGGCAGAAGACCTAAATAGACATTTCTCCAAAGAAGATATACAGATTACCAAGAAACACATGAAAGGATGCTGAACATCACTAATCATTAGAGAAATGCAAATCAAAACTACCCTGAGGTATCACCTCACAGCAGTCAGAGTGGCAATCATCAAAAAAATCTACAAAACAATAAACGCTGGAGAGGCCTTTATTGGAGAAAAGGGAACACACTTGCACTGTGGGTGGGAATGTAAATTGATATGGGCACTAGGGAGAACAGTACGGAGGTTCCTTTAAATAACTAACAATAGAAGTACCATACGACACAACAATCCAACTACTGGACATTTGCCTTGTGAAAACCATAATTCAAAAAGAGTTATGTACAAAAATGTTCATTGCAGCTCTATTTGCAATAGCCAGGACATGGAAGCAACCTAAGTGTCCATTGACAGATGAATGGATAAAGAAGATCTGGCACATATATACAATGGAATATTACTCAGCCATAAAAAAAAACAAAACTGAGTTATTTGTACTGAGGTGGATGGACTTAGAATCTGTCTTACACAGTGAAGTAAGTCAGAAAGGGAAAAACAAATACTGTATGTTAACAGAGATATACGGAATCTAATGAAGAAAAAAAAAAGATTTTGAAGAACCTAGTGGCAGGACAGGATTAAGGACACAGACATAGAGAAAGGACTTGAGGACACCGGAACGGGGATGGGTAAGCTGGGACGAAGTGAGAGAGTGGCATGGACATAAATACATTACCAAATGTAACACCGATAGCTACTGGGAAGCAGCCACATAGAACAGGGAGATCAGCTTGGTGCTCTGTGATCACATAAAGGGGTGGGATATGGAGTGTGGGAGGGAGATGCAAGAGGGAGTGGATCTGGTGATATTTGTATATGTATAGCTGATTCACTTTGTTATACAGCAGAAAGGAACACTCCATTGTAAAGCAATTATACTCCAATAAACGTGTAAAAGGAAAAAAAAAAAAAGAAAGCCCAGGGATAAACCTACACACCTATGGTCAACTAATCTATGACAAAGGAAGCAAGACTATACAATGGAGATAAGACAGTCTCTTCAATCATTGGTGCTGGGAAATATGGACAGCTATATGTAAAAGAATGAAATTAGAACACTCCCCAACACCATACATAAAAATATATTCAAAATGGATTAGAGACCTTAATGTAAGACCGGACAGTATAAAACTCTGAGAGGAAAACTTACGAAAGATACTCTGACGTAAATCACAGCAAGATCTTTTTTGATCCACCTCCTATAGTAATGAAATAAAAAAGAAAACTAAACAGATGGGACTAATGAAACGTAAAAGCTTTTGCAAAGCAAAGGAAACTACAAACAAGACGAAAAGAAAACCCTCAGAATGGCAGAAAATATTTGCAAACGAATCAATGGACAAATGATTAATCTCCAATATATATAAACAGCTCATGCAGCTCAATATTAATAAAACAAACAACCCAATACAAAAATGGAAGAAGATCTAAATAGATATTTCTTCCAAGAAGACATAGAGATGGCAGTACACACATGAAAATCTGCTCAACATCACTAATTATTTGAGAAATGGAAATCGAAACTACAATGAGGTATCACGTCAAATCATCAGAAAATCTACAAACAACAAATGCTGGAGAGAGTGTGGAGAAAAGGAACCTTATTCCACTATTGTTGGGAATGTAAATCTATACAGTCTCTATGGAGAACTGTATGAAGGTTCCTTAAAAAACTAAAAATAGAATTACCATATAGTCCAGCAATCCCACTACTGGGCATATACCCAGAGAAAACCATAAATCAAAAAGACACATTCACCACAATGTTCACTGCAGCACTATTTACAATAGCCAGGTAATGAAAGCAACCTAAGTGCCGACAGACAGACGAATGGATAAAGATATGGTACATATATATAATGGAATATTACTCAGCCATACATAGGAATGAATTTGGGTCATTTGTAGAGACCTTGATGGATCTAGAGACTGTCATACAGAGTGAAGTAAGTCAGAAAGAGAAAAACAAATATTGTATATTAATGCATATATGTGGAACCTAGAAAAATGGTACAGATGAACCGGTTTGCAGGGCAGAGAGAGAGACACAGATGTAGAGAACAAACATATGGACACCAAGGGGGGAACACCATGTGAGGGTGGTGGTGGGATGAATTGGGAGACTAGGATTCACATGTGCACACTTATATGTATAAAATAGCTATCAAATAAGAACCTGCTGTATAAAATGAATAAATATATTTTAAAAAAATAAAAATAAATAAATAACATTTAATAAAATAAAACAGAAAAAAAGTTTTTCCCTTCATATAGATGTCTTTATATTAATGCATTATTTCCATGTTTATATCTTCAAATTTAAAAAAAAGAGGAATAAATAAAATCTACCTTGAACCAAAAAGAAAAAAAAGAAAAAAATAAAAATAAACAGAACCCACCAGTTATACAGAGGAAAATCGTATAAGGGCACTTGCTCCAGTGGTAAAAAATTCTTAAGTTGGTGAGAGTTGGGAAATCGTCTCCAATGCAGTCAGCAGCACTCCCCCCCACAAGGAGCATCCTCATTGCAAAGCTGGGGGACTGTGTCGAGGCGTCTGTAAGTAAATGTGAGCTGAGCCCCAGTCCTGCTGCAGCTGAACTCTTCCCACCCTTTCCAGGTAAAACACCTGAATATGTACAAGCACTTGCAAGCCTAGAGGAAGGGCTGTGGAGCCACACCAGCCACAGCACGCAGGCCGACTTGGTGCCTGCAGGCCAGCCAGGATGGTCCTGGCCCCAGATGCTCTTCTGGAAGCTTTCCATTTCCCTGTCTGAGATACCCCTCCTGCCACGGCCTCCACTGATTTTTTACTTCCTCACCTCTGCCTGGGGAGAAATTCCAGTGGCAGGTATGGGTGACAGATCCTCTTCTTTAGCAGGTGGCAGCCTGGCAACTCCTGCAGAAAGTCCAGCAGAGCCCCCCTCACAATCGGCCACACACAAAGCCACGGCCTCTCCCTCCCTACCACCACCGCAGCCCCGACACTGCTGACGGGGCAGAGAATATGGCGTCAGGCACAGCAACAGGGGCTCTTGCTGACTGGAGAGGTGTTTATATTGACCTCAACCCAGGCACACATCGGGAGGGCCAGCAGGCAGTGTCAGGCTGCCCAAATCAGCCAATCCTCACCTCTCAGGGGCTCACAGTTGCAGAAAATGAACCTTGCTAAACGGGCCAGGCCCAAGGAACAGGTGTGGGCTCTTGAGAGTCAGGCTAGACAAGGGGCTGCAGCTGCGGCTTGTTTTCTTATCATTTTATCTGGTCCATGAGTGGAAAACAACTTCAAGAAGACCCTATCCTAATGAGAGGAAGCCAGGAGTCAGGGAGAGGAGTGATCGTGGGTGTAGACAGTGGCCTGGTGCCCTGGCTGCAGTGGAAGTGTCTGTAAGACCAGGCAGAGAGAGGCTGCACAGAGTGATAGCCAGGGTCACAGACCTGTCAGAGCTGCTGTTTGTTAGTTCAAGTCCTGCTCTGAGGTGTTCTGTGTCAGCTGTGAGCGACAGGTGAGCTGGGGTTTCTCTGCAAGGTGGGCTATGTGCACAGTTCCTGTGTGTCCAGCCCTGCTGGGGTACCTGCCGTGGGGAGCTCCGTATCCTGGGAAGGGCCTGACTATTAGAGCCCCATGGGCTGCTGGGTAGCTGCACAGGTGAGCTCCATACCATGGGAGGGACTTGAACATGAGAGCCCCGTGGGCTGTGGGGTGGGGGGTGCAGCCCAGGTGAGCTCCATATCCTGGGATTGGCCTGACCACGAGAGCCCCATGGGCTGCTGGAGACCTGGTAAAGGATATCAGGACAGTCAGTGAAGCCACCGAGGATATACATCCAGTAGCTCCTATTTCCTACTCCCTGCTGCTCATTCTACCATCCACCAGGCCATGGCATTCTGTATTACACTTCAATGATGCCTTCTTCTGTATTCCATTCATCTCAGAGTCACAAGAATTTTTGGCTTGTGTGTGGCAGTACACAACATGCAACACAAGCAATAATGCTGGGCCGTCCTGCCCCAATGGTTCAAAAATCCCCACACCATCATTGGGGAAATGTCCTCTAAAGACCTAAAAGTTCTACCTCTGTAAAAGGGAACCCTCCTTCAAGATGCAGATGACATTCTGATCGCCAGGCCTACTAAAGACGCCTCTGAACTACCTAGCCAAGAAAGGATAGAAGGTGTCCAAGAAAAAGGCTCAAATATCCCAGGCTCAGGTGACATGCCTGGGCTTCATTCTCACAGATATTCAGAGAAACGCATCCCAGGATAGGGAAGAAGCCATTTGCAGCCTTACCTCTTCTAAAACTAGAAGACAGCTTAGGGGTTCCTGGGGAGGCCAAGGTTTTCTGCATCTGGATCCCTAACTACAGTCTAATAGCTGGGACTCTACATGAAACACTGACACGAAAAGATGATGATCCTTTTGTATAGAATCCAGAAGCAGCCTTTCAAGAATAGAAAGATCAGTCAATTCAGACCCTTGCCCAGGAACTCGCTAATTTAGCTAAACCCTTTGACCTTTACATACCCGGTCAAAGGTTAATTGCCCTTGGAGACTTAGTGCAAAAACTGGGACCACTTGAAATGGAGCAACACAAGAATGCCCTTCAGGTATGATAAACTATGGTCACCAAGGGCTTTGCCCACCGACTCATCAGGCCAGGATACTGGGGTATCTAAAAAGCTGGAAATCAGCAGCCCACAAGGCCAGCTCACTCCTAAGGGAAAAGGACCCCACGTGGTGTTCCTAACCACCCATCATGCCCTGAAGTTGCAGGGGTCGCTCTGTGGACACACTGACCTCGAGTGAGGAGGCCCTCCAACTCCAACCTCCAGAGAGACACACGGGAGAAACGGGCCCCCAAGATGACTCGTGTGACCATCACTTGACCTGGAGTTTCTCTCAGAAAACAAGAAGACTGTGCCGCGAAAGAGCAGACTACTGCTTGCAGGACTTACTTCACCCAGAGGGGAGCTAATAAGCTTGGCGGGGGAAACGTATATCATGCTTTCACCATAGAAAGCCCTACAGACACCGCGGTGATGGTGGCCAATATGATCGGCTGGACTGCTAGCTACTCCTAAAGGCCGTTGACTCAGTGGACGTCATGGTCCTGGATCACCACTGACCCTTGACTGTCTGGTAGTTGCGTGGGCAGGGTTCTGACACATGGTGCTGTTTGTACATTAATTCAGTGACCTAATTAAAGAAAGCACAGACTACTGGTCAGAGCATCTAGGCTGGCAAAAACCGTCAGCCTAAGGTCGCCGAACAAATGCGGGGTGGGGTGAAACCTGCCACCTCAGCATCTCTGCACATCTCTTTCCTGGACACTTAAAGGTCATCAGAATCTATAACACTTCCAATGCTGGTGCTCAGGCGTACGAGAAGTGAGGCAGGAGGCCTTGGGACAATCAACCTCACCTGGAGGCTGGTGGGGAGATGTTTTGCCCCTCCCCCCAAGTATCAGGGCTCCCACCACAGCATGAAGCAGTTACAAAAGAGGGGTCTGCACCCTTAACACCCCAAGAATGAGTAACGGAACAAAAAGCAGAGGAGGTGTTCGTCTCTGGCAAAGTTCATTAAAAATTCCAGGGAGATAAAAAGAGAATCTGGGCAATAAAATAAAGTCTAAACAGTTTTCCCTTGGTGCTTTGTCTAATTTCACGTGCTCCTAGGGTTCTGCATGCAGAGGTCCCACACCCGGCACTTCAGACCCGATTTCGTAGTGCAGAATGGCTGGGTCAACACCTCAGCTAGCGGAGACCCATGCAGACTCCACGGCATAGAGCCTGAGCTTCAGCCAACCCAGCCCTCGAGAGCTCCATCCCCTCCCTCCCACTGACGCTGCTGGGATCCCTACACAGCATCCCAGCCCACAGCCCGTGGGGGAGTGCACACTCACACCTCTCCATTCTGTTTTCAAAATAATGTTTCCTTTGCTTCTGAACCAAACTCAGTCTTGATCTGTTGGCTCCAATGACACTGGGCACGGGGACTTCTGTTGGGGTCCACTCTGGAGGATCAGTAACAGAAATTGAGAACATAGTAACTTCAATGAACAGATGTGTGAGCCAAACTGTAGGTAACACAGAGCAGTGTATAATGCTCGGGTAAAATAAGATGTTTCTAAGACTTACCTTTGATATTTCCATCACTTTACTATAAGCAAGTTCAGTGAAGACATCTGTCTTATTTGTCAGGTCAACATTAGAGAAATGAAGTGATTTATTTCCATGGATGTACATCGAATACTCTTGGCTGAGGCTTCAATCTTGTTTTGAATGCTTTTCCATTGAAAATGATACCTCTCTTTCAGCTCCCCCATTTCTGAGAAGTATAAAATCTTATAATTTATTATTACCAAAGGGGAAAGGTAGGAGAAGGGATAAATTAACAGTGTGGGATTAACACATACACACTGCTATGTATAAAATAGATCATCAACAAGGAACTACTGTATAGCACAGGGAACTACACTGAATATTTTGCAATAACCTATAAGGGGAAATAATCTGAAAAAGAATAGATATTTTTATTGACATCGTCTATCAAAGACAGATAAAATGTAACCTAAGCAAGGCCGATGGTGAACGGTTCTGACCCTGAAGATTTCAATCATCTAAAGTTTGGGCTCTGCCTATTTCCCAAGGCGCTTAATGGACATACGTGTAGCCGTAGCTTAAAAATTCCCCAGTTTGGGGTACGGGGAGGCACTGATTTGGAAACATCCCTGGTGTTCTCCTTCCATGCACGGGACCCTTCCTACAGCTAAAACATGCCTGTCACACCTAGAGGATGGTACACCATTTGATCAGAAAGAGTTTGGAAAAGGCACCTCATCTCCTCATCGTCTTGTGCTCCGGTTCACCCCTCCAGCATCTTTCCTAACAATCTCCTAACTTGGGGATATCAGCACCGTCAACATCCTGTTGCACACAGTTTGGAATTTGTCCAGAGGATGAAGCGGAAGGATGAGAAAAATTTAGAGACAAGTCTTAGTTGTTCGGACAGGAACATGCCACTCTAATTTCCAATCCGGAAGACAAATTCATCAAAGGCTAGAATTGCCCACGGAAACAGAATAGGGCTAGAGGAAATCCCGCTGTTTTGTGTCCAGTTTCCAAAAACACAAGTTGAATAATGGAACTCAGGGGCACTAAATTTCATGAAACTGCAGAGTGGAAAATATCTATCGTCGAAAAATGTCTTGAGGTAAGTCACAGAAAAGGACTTGTAAGCAAGGGAGAGTGGCAGGAAACAGATTTGAAGAGGTAGAAAGGACTCCCCATTAAAGCACAAGAAAAGGGGCTGAACATCGCCAATGATGCAGTTGGCCCAAAAGGGCGTATGCAATTTTTTCTGAATATATTCAAGTAAAGGCCATACACACTTTTTATCCAACCAAACATGTGGGCACTGGAAATCAATACTACAAAATGTATCACTTCACATCAGTCAGAAGGGCCATCCACGTAAAGTGTAAACACCAGAAATGCAGGACAGGGTGAGGAGAAAAGGGAGCCCTGTGAGGCTGATAGTGGAATTGTAATTTGCCAACGGCCACTATGGCGAAGTGTATTGTGTTTGCTAAAACATCTAAAAGATGAGCTACAGAGCATAGGGCACTTGCACTCATGGACGTATCTGCATTGTGATGAAAAGTTCATGGAGCATTGTGGTGACAAATTTCACAGAGCCTTGTGATAATGAGGGCATTGACTATTGTGATGACACAGGTCATGAAACCTTGTGATGATGGGACACACGGAGCATTGTGATGACTGGGGTCATGTAGCATTGTGATGACAGGGGCATGGAGCATTGGTCTGACAAGTTTCATGGATAATTGTGTTGACAGTGGGCATGGCACATTGTGATGACAAGGGCATGGAGCATTGTGATGACAAGGTCATGGAGTATGGTGAAGACAGGTGTCAGGGAGCATTGTGATGACATATGTAATGGCCCATTTTGATGACAATGGCATGGAGCATTGTGATGCCAAGTGTTATGGAGGATTGTGATGACAAAGGTAATGGAGCATTGTACTGACAAGGGCTTGGAGCATTGTGATGACAAGTGTCATGGAGCATTGTGATGACAAGGGCATGGAGCATTGTGATGACAACGGCCATTGAGAATTTTGATGAAAATGACGTGAAGCATTGTGATGACAAAGGCATGGGGCTTGCTATGACAGGGGTCATGGGGCATTGCGATGACAACTGCATGGAGAATTGTGATGACAAGAGCATGTTAAACTGTGATGAGAACTGTCATGGAGCATTGTGATGACAAGGACGTGAAGAATTGTGATGACAAGGGACATGGAGCATTGTGATGACCAGGGCATGGAGCATTGTGATGGCAAGACCGTGGAGCACTGTGATGAGAAGACCATGGATAATTATAGTGACGAGCATCATGGAGCACTGTAATGACAATGGGCAAGGAGCATTGTGATGATACGTCTCATTGAGCATTGTGATGACACTGGTCATGGATCATTGTGATGACAAGGGTCATGGAGTATTGTGATGACAAGCTTGTGGAGTATTGTGATGACAAAGCATTTAACACTGTGATGGGAAGTGTCATGGAACATAGTTATGCCAAGAACGTGGAGAATTGTGATGACAGGGAACATGGAGCATTGTGATGACCAGGGCATGGAGCATTGTGATGGCAAAACCGTGGAGCATTGTGATGAGAAGACCATGGATAATTGTGATGATGAGCGCCATGGAGCGCTATAATGACAAAAGGTATGGAGAATTGTGATGACAGTGGCCATGGAGCATTGTGATGAAAAGAGTCATGGAGCATTTTGATGACAAGGGTGTGGAGCATTGTGATGAGATGAACATGGATAATTGTGAATGACGAGCGTCATGGAGCACTGTAATGACAAGGAGTATGGAGCATTGTGATGACAGTGCTCATGGAGCATTGTGATGACAAGTGTCATGGAGCATTCTGATGACAAGCTTGTGGAGTATTGTGATGACAATGGCATGGAGCATTGTGATGAAAAGGGCATGGAGCATTGTGATGAAAAATGCATGGAGCCTTTTCATGACAGTGTTCAAGGAGCATACTGAGGACAATTGTCAGGGAGCATTGTGATGACAAGTGTATTGGGAATTGTGATGACAAATATCATGGAGCATTGTGACGACAAGGGCATGGAGTATTGTGATGACAGGCATCATGGAGCGTTGTGATGACAAGGGTTATGGAACATTGTGATCACATGGGTTTGGAGCATTGTGAAGACAGAGGTCATGGATCATTGTGATTTCAAGGAGCATGGAGCATTGTGATGACAGGAGTCATGGAACATTTTGATGAAAGGGGTCATGGAGCATTTTGATGACAGGGGTTATGGAACATTGTGATGTCAGTGGTCATCGAACATTGTGATGATAAGTGCATGTAGCATTGTGATGACAGGAGTCATGGAACATTGTGATGACAGGGCTGAGGGAGTATTGTGATGTATAGTGATGAAACATTTTGATATCAGTTGTGAGAGAGCATTTTGATGAGAAGTGCATGGAGCATTGTGATGACAAGGTTTATGGAGCATTGTGATGACAAGATTGTGGAGCACTGTGATGACAAGCGCATGGCAAATTGTGATGACATGTGTCATGGAGCACTGTGCTGACAAGCGCATGGAGCATTGTAATGACAACGGTCATAGTGCACTGTGCTGAGAAAGGCATAGAGTATTGTGATGACAAGGGTCAAAGAGCATTGTGATGAAACGTTCAAGGAGAATTGTGGTTAAAAAGGTCACAGAGACTGTTGATGATGAGGGCATGGACCATTGTAATGACAAAGGTCATGAAGCATTGTGATGACTGGAGTCACGGAGCATTGTGATGACAGGGGTCATGGAGTTTTGTGATATCAAGGGCATGGAGCATTGTGATGACAAGGGCATGGATCATTGGTCTAATAAGTTTCATGGATTATTGCAATGACAGTTGGAAAGGTGCATTGTGATGACAAGGGCATGGAGCATTGTGAAGACCAGCTCATACAGTATTGTGAAGACAGGTGTCAGGGAGCATTGTGATGACATATGTAATGGCCCATTGTGATGACAATGGCATGGAGCATTGTGATGCAAGTGCCATGGAGGATTCTGATGACAAAGGTAATGGAACAGTGTGATGACAATGTCTTGGAGCATTGTGATGACAAGGGTCAGGGAGCATTGTGCTGACAAGTGCATGGAGAATTGTGATGCCAAGGTCATGGAGCATTTTGGTGACAAGCTTGTGGAGTATTCTGATGACAATGGCATGGAGCATTGTGATGAAAACTGCATGGGTCATTGTGAGGAAAAAGGCATGGAGCCTTTTCGTGACAGGGTTCATGGAGAATTCTGACGAAAAGTGTCAGGGAGCACTGTGATGACAAGTGTATTGAGAATTGTGATGACAAAGGTCATGGGGCATTGTGATGAAAAGTGCATGGAGTATTGTGATGACAGGCATCATGGATCGTTGTGATGACAAGTGTTATGGAACATGGTGATCACAAGTGTTTGGAGCATTGTGATGACACAGGTCATGGATCATTTTGATTTCAAGAAGCATGGAGCATTGTGATGACAAGGGCATGAAACAATGGGATACAAATGTTCATGGAGGATTTTGATGACAATGGTAATGGAGTATAGTGATGACAAGCGCATGGAACATTGTAATGACAAGTTCATGTAGCATTTTGCTGACAAAGGCATGGAGCATTGTGATGACAGGTGTCATGGAGCACTGTGATGCCATGCGTCACAGAGCATTGTGAATACATGGGTCATGGAGCATTGGGATGAAAAGGGCATGGATCATTGTGATGACAAGCGTCATGGAAGATTGGGCTGAAAATGTTCATGGAGTATTGTGATGACAGGGGTCATGGAGCATTGTGATGACAAGAGATCCGGATCACTGTGTTTTCAGGGGTAATTGAGTGTTGTGATGACAGTGGTCATGGAGCATTGTGTTGATATTGGTCCTAGAGCATTGTGATGAGAAGACCATGGAGACATGTGATGACAAGTTTCATGGAGTATTCTGATGAAAAGGGGCATGGAGCATTGTGATTACAGTGGTCTTGCAGCACTGTTATGACAAGGGCATGGGGCATTGTGAAGAGAAGGACATGGAGCATTCTGATGAATGTGTCATGGAGCTCTGTGATGACAAGTGCATGGAGCATTGTGATTACAGGTGTCTTGGAGCACTGTGATGAAAAGGGCATGGATCATTGTGATGAAAAAGGCATGGAGCCTTTTCATGACACTGTTCAAGGAACATACTGACGACAAGTGTCAGGGAGCATTGTGATGAAAAGTGTATTGAGCATTGTGATGACTAAGGTTATGGAGCATAGTGATGAGAAGACCATGGATAACTGTGATTATGAGCCTCATGGGGTGTTGTGATGATAAGTGTTATGGAATATTGTGATCACAACGGTTTGGAGCATTGTGATGACAGAGGTCATGGAGCATTTTGATTTCATTGTGATGACAACAGCCTGAAGCATTATTGTGATGGGCATGGTACATTGTGATGATAGGATTCATGGAGCTTTGAGATGAAAATTGGCATCGAGCATTTTGATAACAAGGGTCTTGGAGCATTGTGATGACAAGGGCATGGAGCATTGTGATGAGAAGTCCATGGAATATTCTGATGACATGCGTCATGGAGCTTTCTGATGACAAGGGCATGGAGCATTGTGATTACAGGGGTCTTGGAACATTGTGATGACAAGTGTCATGGAGCCTTGTGAATGACAAGGCCGTGGAACATTGTGATGGCAGGGGTCATGGAACATTGTTATGACAGGTGTAATGGAGCACTGTGAGGAGAAGGGCAGGAAGCATTGTTGTGAAATGTTTCATGGATTATTGTAATGAGAGTGGGCATGGAGCATTGTGATGACAAGAGCACGGAACGCTGTGATACATGGGTCATGGAGGATTGTAATGGCAAGGGCATGGAGCATTGTGATGAGAAGGGCATTGAGCATTGTGCTGACAAGTGCATGGAGAATTGTGATAACAAGGGTCATGGAGCAATCTGATGACAAGCTTGTGGAGTATTTTGATGAAAATGGCATGGAGCATTGTTATGAAAATGGCATGGGGCATTGTGATTAAAAAGGCATGGAGCCTTTTCGTGACAGGGTTCAAGGAGCAATCTGATGACAAATGTCAGGGAGCATTGTGATGACAAGTGTATTGATAATTGTGATGACAAAGGTCATGGAGCATTGTGATGAAAAGGGCATGGAGTATTGTGATGACAGGCATCATGGAGCGTTGGGATGACAAGTGTTATGGAACATTGTGATCACAAGGGATTGGAGCATTGTGATGACAGAGGTCATGGATCATTTTGATTTAAAGGAGCATGGAGCATTGTGATGCCAAAGGCATGAAGCAATGTGATCCCAAGGTTCATGGAGGATTGTGATGACAATGGCAATGGAGTATTGTGATGACAATTGCATAGAGCATTGTAATGACAATGTCATGTAGCATTTTGCTGACAAAGGCATGAAGCATTGTGATGACATGTGTCATGGAGCACTGTGATGACAAGTGTCACGGAGCATTGTGAATACAGGGGTCATGGAGCTCTGGGATGACAAGGGCATGGAAAATTGTGAAGACAACGGTCATGGAGCACTGGGCTGAAAATGTTCATGGAGTGTTGTGATGACTCGGGTCATGGATCATTGTGAAGACAAGGGAATGGAACATGGTGATGACAAGGTCCTGGAGCATTGTGATGAGAAGACCATGGAGACTTGTGATGACAAGACTCATGGAGCATTCTGAAGAAAAGGGGCATGGAGCATTGTGATTACAGGGGTCTTGGAGCATTGTGATGAAAAGGGCATGGAGCATTGTGAGGAGAAGGCCATGAAGAATTCTGATGACATGCGTCATGGAGCATTTGATGAAAAGAGCATGGAGCTTTGTGATTACAGGGATCTTGGAGCATTGTGATGGAAAGGGCATGGATCATTGTGATGAAAAAGGCATGGAGCCTTGTCATGACAGGGTTCAAGGAGCATATAGACAACAAGTGTCAGGGAGCATTTTGATGACAAGTGTATTGAGCATTGTGATGACAAAGGTCATGGAGCGTTGTGATGAGAAGACCATGGATAATTGTGATGACGAGCGTCATGGGGCATTGTGATGACAAGGGTTAAGGAATATTGTGATCACAAGGGTTTGGAGCATTGTTATGACAGAGGTCTTGGAGCATTTTGATATCATTGTGATGACAACAGCATGAAGCATTATGATGATGGGCATGATGCATTGTGATGACTGGATTCATGGATCATTGAGATGAAAAGGGGCATAAAGCATTGTGATTACAGGGTTCTTGGAGCATTGTGATGAGAAGGGTCATGGAGTTTTGTGATGACAAGGCCATGGAACATCGTGATGGCAGGGGTCATGGAGCATACTTATGGCAAGTGTAGTGGAGCATTGTGATGGCAAGGGCATGGAGCATTGTGATGAGAAGGCCACGGAGCATTCTGATGACATGTGTCATGGAGCTCTGTGAAGACAAGGGCATGGAGCAATGTGATGAGAGCATTTATGGAGCACTGTGATGCCAATCACATGGAGCATTGTGATGCCAAGGGTCATGGATCTTTGTGATGACAAAGGTCATGGAGCATTTTGATGGCAAGGGCGTTTTGCATTGAGATGAGAAAGGCAGGGAGCATTCTGATGACAGGGTCATGAAGCAATTTGATGAAAAGTGTCATGGAACATTTTGATGACAGGTGTTATGGAACATTGTGATGTCAGGGGTCATTGAACATTTTGATGATAAGTGCATGTAGCCCTGTGATGACAGGAGTCATGGAACATTGTGATGACAGGGGTGAGGGTGTATTGTGACAAATAATGATGTAGCATTGTGATATCTGTGGTGAGAGAGCATTTTGATAAGAAGTGCATGGATCATTGTGATGACAAATGTTAAGGAACATTGTGATGAGAAGATTGTGGAGCACTGTGATGACAAGCGCATGGTGCATTGTGATGACATGTGTCATGGAGCATTGTGCTGACAAGCACATGGAGCATTGTGATGACAAGGGTCAAAGAGCATTGTGAGGAAAAGTTCATGGAGCATTGTGGTTAAAAAGGTCACAGAGACTGTTGATGACGAGGGCATGGACCATTGTGATGACAAAGGTCATGAAGCATTGTGATGACTGGAATCACGGAGCATTGTGATTTCAGGCGTCATGGAGCATTGTGTTAACAAGGGCATGGAGCATTGTGATGACCAGGTCATGCAGTATTGTGAAGAGAGGTGTCAGGGAGCATTGTGATGACATATGTAAAGGCCCATTGTGATGACAATGGCATGGAGCATTGTGATGACAATTGTCATGGAGGATTCTGATGACAAAGGTAATGGAGCATTGTGATGACAATGGCTTGGAGCATTGTGATGACAAGGGTCAGGGAGCACTGAGCTGACAAGTGCATGGGGAATTGTGATGACAAGTGTCATGGAGCATTCTGATGACAAGCTTGTGGAGTATTTTGATGACAATGGCATGGAGCATTGTGATGAAAACGGCATGGGGCATTGTGATGAAAAAGGCATGGAGCCTTTTTGTGACAGATTTCAAGGAGCATTCTGATGACAAGTGTAAGGGAGCATTGTGATGACAAGTGTATTGAGAATTGTGATGACAAATGTCAGGCAGCATTGTGATGAAAAGTGCATGGGGTGTTGTGATGACAGGCATCATGGAGCGTTGTGATGAAAAGTGCTATGGAACATTGTGATCACAAGAGTTTGGAGCATTGTGATGACAGAGGTCATGGATCATTTTGATTTCAAGGAGCATGGAGCATTGTGATGACAAGGGCATGAAGCAATGTGATCGCAAGGTTCATGGAGGATTGTGATGACAATGGAAATGGAGTATTGTGATGACAAGCGCATAGAGCATTGTAATGACAAGGTCATGTAGCATTTTGCTGACAAAGGCATGGAGCATTGTGATGACATGTGTCATGGAGCACTGTGATGACAAGCACATGGATCATTGTGATGACAAGGGTCATGGAACACTGGGCTGAAAATGTTCATGGAGTGTTGTGATGACAGGGGACATAGAGCATTGTGATGACTAGGGAATGGAGCAATGTGATGAAAAGAGTCCCGGATCATTGTGTTGTCAGGTGTCATGGAGTGTTGTGATGACAGTGGTCATGGAGCATTGCGATGATATTGGCCATCGAGCATTGTGTTGAGTAGATCCTGGAGCATTGTGCTAAAAATATTCATGGATTATTGTGATGACAGGGGTCATGGAGCATTTTGATGACAAGGGAATGGAGCATGGTGATGACAGGTCTTGGAGCATTGTGATGAGAAGACAATGGAGACTTGTGATGACAAGTCTCATGAAGCATTCTGATGAAAAGGGGCATGCAGCATTGTGATTACAGGGGTCTTGGAGCATTGTGATGACAAGGGCATGGAGTATTGTGATGAGAAGGCCATGAAGCATTCTCATGACCTGCGTCATGGAGTTTTTGATGACAAGGGCATGGAGCATTGTGATTACAGGGATCTTGGAACATTGTGATGAAATGTGCCTGGATTATTTGATGAAAAAGTCATGGAGCCTGGTCATGACAGGGTTCAAGGAGCATACTGGCGACAAGTGTCAGGGAGCATTGTGATGACAAGTGTATTGAGCATTGTGATGACAAAGTTCATGGAGCATTGTGATGAGAAGATCATGGATAATTGTGATAATGAGCGTCATGGCGTGTTGTGATGATAAGTGTTATGGAACATTGTGATCACAAGGGTTTGGAGCATTATGATGATAGAGGTCATGGAGAATATTGATTTCATTGTGATGACAATAGCCTGAAACATTATGATGATGGGCATGGTGCATTGTGATGACAGGGTTCATGGAGCATTGGGATGAAAACCGTCATAGAGCATTGTGATTACAAGCGTCTTGGAGCATTGTGATGAAAAGGGCATGGATCATTGTGATGAAAAAGGCATGGAGCCTTGTCATGACAGGGTTCAAGGAGCATATTGACGACAAGTGTCAGTGAGCATTGTGATGACAAGTGTATTGAGAATTGCGATGACATAGGTCATAGAGCATTGTGATGAGAAGGCCATGGATAATTGTGATGATGAGCGTCATGGGGTTTTGTGATGATAAGTGTTATGGAACATTGTGATCACAAGTGTTTGGAGCATTATGATGACAGAGGTCATGGAGAATATTGATTTCATTGTGATGACAATAGCCTGAAGCATTATGATGATAGGCATGGTGCATTGTGATGGCAGGGTTCATGGAGCATTGAGATGGAAAGGGGCATGGAGCATTGTGTTTACAAAGGTCTTGGAGCATTGTGATGACAAGGGCATGGAGCATTGTGATGAGAAGGCCATGGAACTTTCTGATGACATGCGTCATGGAGCTTTGTGATGACAAGGGCAAGGAGCATTGTGATTACAGGGGCCTTCAGCATTGTGATGACAAGTGTCTTGGAACCTTGTGATGACTAGGCCTTGGAACACTGTGATGTCAGGGGTCATGGTGCATTGTTATGAAAGAGGTAATGGAGCATTGTGATGAGAAGGGCATGGAACCTTGGTCTGAAATATTTCATGGATTATTGTGATGAGAGTGGGCATGGAGCATTGTGATGACAAGGGTACGGAACACTATGATACATGGGTCATGCAGGACTGTAATGAAAGGGCATGTAGCATTGTGATGAGAAAAGCATTGAGCATTGTGATGACAAGTGTCATGGAGCTTTGTGATGACAAGGGCATGGAGCAATGTGATGAGAGGGTTCATGGAGCATTGTGATGACAATGACATGGAGCATTGTGATGCCAAGGGTCATGGAGCTTTGTGATGACAAGTCATTGAGCATTTTGATGACAAGGGCATGGTGCATTGTGATGAGAAGGGCAGGGAGCATTTTGAGGACCGGGTCATGCAGCAATTTGATAAAAAGTGTAATGGAACATTTTGATGGCAGGGGTTATAGAACATTGTGTTGTCAGGGGTCTTGGAGCTTTGGGATGAAACGGGTCATGGAGCATTTTCTTCACAGGGGTTATGGAAGATTGTGATATCAGGGGTCATGGAACATTGTGATGATAAGGGGATGTAACATTGTGATGACAGATTCATGGAACATTGTGATTCCAGGTGTGAGTGAGTATTGTGATGACTATTGTTGGAATATTGTGATATCTCTGGTGAGAGAGCATTTTGATGAGAAGTGCATGGACCATTGTGATTACAAGGTTTATGGAGCTTTGCAATGACAAGGTTGTGGACCGTTGTGATGAAATACACTTGGCACATTGTGATGATAATGGTCATACAGCATTGTTAAGGCAAAGACATGGAGCATTTGATGACAAGGGTCACAGAGAATTGTGATGAAAATATCATGGAGCATTGTGGTTACAAAGGTCACAGAGCCATGTGATGACGCGGGCATGGACCATTGTGATGACAAACGTTATGAAACACTGTGATGACTGGAGTCACGGAGCATTGTGATGACAGGGGTCATGGAGCATTTTGGTGACAAGGGCATGGAGCATTGTGATGACAGGGGCATGGAGCATTGGTCTGACAAGTTTCACAGATTATTGTGATGACAGTGGGCATGGTGCATTGTGATGAAAAGGGCATGGAGCATTGTGATGAGAAGGTCATGGAATATTGTGAAGAGAGGTGTCAGGGAGCATTGTGATGACATATGTCATGGTCCATTGCTATGACAATGGCATGGAGCACTGTGATGCGAAATGTAATTGAGAATTGTAATAAAAAATATAATTGAGCATTGTGATGATTAGGGCGTGGAGCATTATGATGACAAGGGCCATTGAAAATTTTCATGACAAGGTCGAGAAGCATTGTGATGACAAGGTCCTGGAGCATTGTGATGAGAAAACCATGGTGCCTTGTGATGACAAGTCTCATGGAGCATACTGATGAAAAGGGGCATGGAGCATTGTGATTACAGGGGTCTTGGAGCATTGTGATGACAAGGGCATGGAGCATTGTGAGGAGAAGGCCATGAAGCATTCTGATGATAAGCGTCATGGAGATTTTTGATGACAAGGTCATGGAGCATTGTGATTACAGGGATCTTGGAGCATTGTGATGAAAAGGGCATGGATAATTGTGATTAAAAAGCATGGAGCCTTGTCATGACAGGCTTCAAGGAGCATACTGACGACAAGTGTCAGGGAGCATTGTGATGACAAGTGTATTGAGCATTGTGATGACAAAGATCATGGAGCATTGTGATGAGAAGACCATGGATAATTGTGATGATGAGTGTCATGGGGTGTTGTGATGATAAGTGTTATGGAACATTGTGATGACAAGAGTTTGGGGCATTATGATGACAGAGGTCATGGAGAATATTGATTTCATTTTGATGACAATAGCCTGAAGCATTATGATGATGGGCATGGTGCATTGTGATGACAGGGTTCATGGAGCATTGAGATGAAAAGGGGCATGGAGCATTGTGTTTACAGGGGTCTTGGAGCATTGTAATGACAAGGGCATGGAGCATTGTGATGAGAAGGCCGTGGAACATTCTGATGACATGCGTCATGGAGCTTTGTGATGACAAGGGCATGGAGCATTGTGATTACAGTGGTCTTCAGCATTGTGATGACAAGTGTCATGGAACCTTGTGATGACAAGGCCGTGGAACATTGTGATGGCAGGTGTCATGGTGCATTCTTATGACAGGGGTAATGGAGCATTGTGATGAGAAGGGCAAGGAACATTGGTCCGAAATGTTTCATGGATTATTGTGATGAGAGTGTGCATGGAGCATTGTGATGACAAGGGTACGGAACACTATGATACATGGGTCAAGCAGGATTTTAATGACAAGGTCATGGAGCATTGTGATAAGAAGGTCATCAAGCATTGTGATGACAAGTGTCATGGAGCTTTGTGATGACAAGGGCATTGGGCAATGTGATGAGAGCATTCATGGAGCATTGTGATGACAATGACATGGAGCATTCTGATGCCAAGGGTCATGGATCTTTGTGATGACAAAGGTCATGGAGCATTTTGATGGCAAGTGCGTTGTGCATTGTGATGAGAAGGGCAGGGAGCATTCTGATGTCCGGGTCATGGAGCAATTTGATGAAAAGTGTAATGGAACATTTTGATGACAGTTGTTATGGAACCTTGTGATGTCAGGGGTCATCGAGCATTGTGATGATATGTGCATGTAGCATTGTGATGACAGGAGTCATGAAACATTGTGATGACTGGGGTGAGGGAGTATTGTGACAAATAGTGATGTAGCATTGTGATATCACTGGTGAGAGAGCATTTTGATGAGAAGTGCATGGAGCATTGTGATGACAAATTTTAAGGAGCATTGTGATGACAAAATTGTGGAGCACTGTGATGACAAGCGCATGGTGCATTGTGATGTCATGTGTCATGGAGCAATGTGATGACATGCATATGGAGCATTGTGATGCCAAGGGTCATGGATCTTTGTGATGACAAAGGTCATGGAGCATTTTGAGGGCAAGTGCGTTGTGCATTGTGATGAGAAGGGCAGGGAGCATTCTGATGTCAGGGTCATGGAGCAATTTGATGAAAAGTGTCATGGAACATTTTGATGACAGGTGTTATGGAACATTGTGATGTCAGGGCTCATCGAACATTGTGATGATATTTGCATGTATCATTGTGATGACAGGAGTCATGGAACATTGTGATGACTGGTGTGAGGGAGTATTGTGATACAGAGTGATGTAGCATTGTGATATCAGTGGTGAGAGAGCATTTTGATGAGAAGTGCATGGAGCATGGTGATGACAAATTTTAAGGAGCATTGTGATGACAAGATTGTGGAGCACTGTGATGACAAGCGCATGGTGAATTTTGATGACATGTGTCATGGTGCATTGTGATGACAAGGGCATGGAACATTGGTCTAACATGTTTCATGGATTATTGCGATGACAGTTGGAATGGCGCATTGTGATGACAAGGGCCTGGAGCATTTTGATGAGAAGGCCATGGAGCATTCTGATGACATGCGTTATGGAGTTTTGTGATGACAAGGGCAGGGAGCTTTGTGATTACACGGATCTTGGAGCATTGGGATAAACAGGGCATGGATCAATGTGATGAAAAAGGCATGGAGCCTTGTCATAACAGGGTTCAAGGAGCATACTGATGAAAAGTGTCAGGGAGCACTGTGAAGACAAGTGTATTGAGCATTGTGATGTCAAAGTTCATGGAGCATTGTGATGACAGGGGTCATGGAACATTGTGATGATTAGGGGATGTAGCAGTTTGATGACAGGGTCATGGAACATTGTGATTACAGGGCTGAGGGAGTATTGTGATGACTAGTGATGGAAAACTGTGATATCTCTGGTGAGAGAGCATTTTGATGAGAAGTGCATGGACAATTGTGATTAAAAGGTTTATGGAGCATTGCAATGACAAGGTTGCGGACCAGTATGATGAGATGTGTGTGGCACATTTTGAAGACAATGGTCATGGAGCATTGTTCTGAAAAACCTTGGAGCATTGTGATGACAAGGGTCACAGAGAATTGTGATGAAAAGTTCATGGAGGATTGTGGTTACAAAGGTCACAGAGCATTGTGATGATGCGGGCATGGAGCATAGTGATGACAAATGTTATGAAGCATTGTAATGACTGGAGTCACGGAGCATTGTGATGACAGGGGTCATGGAGCACTGTGATAACAAGGGCATGGAGCATTGTGATGACAAGGGCATGGAACATTGGTGTAATAAGTTTCAAGGATTATTGCGATGACATTTGGAATGGCGCTATGTGATGACAAGGGCATGGGGCATTTTGATGACCAGGTCATGCAGTATTGTGAAGAGAGGTGTCAGGGAGCATTGTGATGACATATGTAATGGCCCATTGTGATGACAATGGCATGGAGCATTGTGATGCCAAGTGTCATGGAGGATTCTGATGACAAAGGTAATGGAGCATTGTGATGACAATGGCTTGGAGCATTGTGATGATAAGGGTCAGGGAGCATTGTGCTGACAAGTGCATGGAGAATTGTGATGACAAGGGTCATGGAACATTCTGATGACAAGCTTGTGGAGTATTTTGATGACAATGGCATGGAGCATTGTGATGAAAACGGCATGGGGCATTGTGATTAAAATGGCATGGAGCCTTTTCTTGATAGGGTTCAAGGAGCATTCTGATGACAAATGGCAGGGAGCATTGTGATGACAAGTGTATTGAGAATTGTGATGACAAAGGTCATGGAGCATTGTGATGAAGAGGGCAATTATCATTGTGATGAAAAAGGCATGGAGCCTTTTCATGACAGTGTTCAAGGAGCATAATGATGACAAGTGTCAGGGAGCATTATGATGACAAGGGTATTGTGCATTGTGATGACAAAGTTCATGGAGCATTGTGATGAGAAGGCAATGGATAATTGTGATGATGAGCGTCATGGGGTGTTGTGATGATAAGTGTTATGGAACATTGTGATCACAAGGTTTTGGAGCATTATGATGACAGAAGTCATGGAGAATATTGATTTCATTGTGATGACAATAGCCTGAAGCATTATGATGATGGGCATGGTGCATTATGATGACAGGGTTCATGGGCATTGAGATGAAAATGGGCATGGAGCATTGTGTTTACGGGGGTCTTGGAGCATTGTGATGACAAGGGCATGGAGCATTGTGAGGAAAAGTCCAAGGAGCATTCTGCTAGCATGCATCATTGAGGTCTGTGATGAAAAGGGCATGGAGAATTGTGATCACATGGTTCTTGGAGAATTGTAATGAAAAGAGCATGGATCATTGTGATGAAAATGGCATGGAGCCTTGTCATGACAGGGCTCAAGGAGCATACAGACCACAAGTGTCAGGGAGCATTTTGATGACAAGTGTATAGAGCATTGTGATGACAAAGGTCATGGAGCATTGTGATGAGAAGACCATTGATAATTGTGATGTCGAGCATCAAGGGGCATTGTGATGACAAGTGTTATGGAATATTGTGATCACAGGGGTTTGGAGCATTGTTATGACAGAAGTCATGGAGCATTTTGATTTCATTTTGATGACAATAGCATGAAGCATTATGATGATAGGCATGGTGCATTGTGATGACAGGGTTCATGGATCATTGAGATGAAAAGTGGCATACAGCATTGTGAATACAGTGTTCTGGGAGCATTGTGATGAGAAGGGTCATGGAGCTTTCTGATGACGAGGCCAAGGAACATCGTGATGGCAGGGGTCATGGAGCATAGTTATAAGAGCGGTAATGGAACTTTGTGATGGCAAGTGTATGAAGCATTGTGATGAGAAGGCCATGGAGCATTCTGATGATATGTGTCATGGAGCTTTGTGAAGACAAGGGCATGGAGCAATGTGATGAGAGCGTTCATGGAGCATTGTGATGACAATGACATGGAGCATTGTGATGCCAAGGGTCATGGATCTTTGTGATGTCAAAAGTCATGGAGCATTTTGATGGCAAGGGCGTTGGGCATTGTGATTTGAAGGGCAGGGAGCATTGTGATGAAAGGGTTATGGAGCAATTTGATGAAAAGTGTCATGGAACATTTTGATGACAGGTGTTATGGAACATTGTGATGTCAGGGGTCCTCGAACATTGTGATGATAAGTGCATGTAGCATTGTGATGACAGGAGTCATGGAACAATGTGTTGACAGGGGTGAGGGGGTATTGTGAGATATAGTGATGTAGCATTGTGATATCAGTGGTGAGAGAGCATTTTGATGAGAAGTGCATGGAGCATTGTGATGACAAATTTTATGGAGCATTGTGATAACAAGATTGTGGAGCACTGTGATGACAAGCGCATGGTGCATTGTGATGACATGTGTCATGGAGCATTGTGCTGAGAAGTGCATGGACCATTGTGCTGACAAGGGTCAAAGAGCATTGTGATGAAAAGTTCATGGAGCATTGTGGTTAAAAAGGTCACAGTGACTGTTGATGGCGAGGGAATGGACCATTGTAATGACAAAGGTCATGAAGCATTGTGATGACTGGAGTCACGGAGCATTGTGATGACAGGTTTCATGGAGCATTGTGATAACAAGGCCATGGAGCATTGTGATGACAGGGGCATGGAAATTTGTCTAATAATTTTCATGGATTATTGCGATGACATTTGGAATGGATAATTGTGAAGACCAGGTCATGCAGTATTGTGAAGATAGGTGTCAGGGAGCATTGTAATGACATATGTAATGGCCCAATGTGATGACAATGGCATGGAGAATCTGATGCCAAGTGTCATGGAGGAATCTGATGACAAATGTAATGGAGCATTGAGATGACAATGGCTTGGAGCACTGAGATGACAAGGGTCAGGGAGCATTGTGCTGACAAGTGCATGGAGAATTGTGATGCCAAGGGTCATGGAGCATTCTGATGACAAGCCTGTGGAGTATTTTGATGACAATGGCATGGGCCATTGTTATGAAAACGGCATGGGGAATTGTGATGAAAAAGGCATGGAGCCTTTTCGTGACAGGGTTCAGGGAGCATTCTGATGAAAAGTGTCAGGGGGCATTGTGATGACAAGTTTATTGAGAATTGTGATGACAAAGGTCATGGAGCATGGTGATGAAAATGGCATAGAGTATTTTAATGTCAGGCATCTTGGAGCGTTGTGATGACAAGTGTTATGGAACATAGTGATCACAACGGATTGGAGCATTGTGATGACAGCGCTCATGGATCATTTTGATTTCAAGGAGCATGGAGCATTGTGATGACAAGGGCATGAAACAATGTGATCCCAATGTTCATGGAGGATTGTGATGACAATGGAAATGGAGTATTGTGATGACAAGCGCATACAGCATTGTAATGACAAGGTCATGTAGCATTTTGCTGACAAAGGCAGGGAGCATTGTGATGACACGTGTCATGGAGCACTGTGATGACAAGCGTCACGGAGCATTGTGTAAACAGGTGTCATGGAGCATTGGGATGACAAGGGCATGGATCTTTTTTATGACAAGAGTCATGGAGCATTGGGCTGAAAATGTTCATGGAGTGTTGTGATGATTGGGGACATGGAACATTGTGATGACTAGGGAATTGAGCAATGTGATGACAAGAGTCACGGATCATTGTGTTGTCAGTTGTCATGGAGTGTTGTGATGACAGGGTCATGGAGCATTGTGATGATATTGGCCATGGAGCATTGTGATGAGTAGGTCGTGGAGGATTGGGCTGAAAATATTCATGGATTATTGTGATGACAGGGGTCATGGAACATTGTGATGACAAAGGAATGGAGCATGGTGATGACAAGGTCCTGGAGCATTGTGATGAGAAGACCATGGAGACTTGTGATGACAAGTCTCATGGAGCATTCTGATGAAAAGGGGCATGGAGCATTGTGATTACAGGGGTCTTGGAGCATTGTGATGACAAGGGCATTGAGCATTGTGAGGAGAAGGCCATGGAGCATTCTGTTGACATGTGTCATGGAGCTTTGTGATGACAAGCGCATGGAGCATTGTGATTACAGGGGTCTTGAAGCATTGTGATGAAAAGGGCATGGATCATTGTGATGAAAAGGCATGGAGCCTTGTCATGACAGGTTTCAAGGAGCATACTGAAGACAAGTGTCAGGGAGCATTGTGACGACAAGTGTATTGAGCATTGTGATGACAAAGATAATGGAGAATTGTGATGAGAAGACCATGGATAATTGTGATGATGAGCGTCATGGCGTGTTGTGATGATAAGTGTTATGGAACATTGTGATCACAAGAATTTTGAGCATTATGATGACACAGGTCATGGAGAATATTGATTTCATTGTGATGACAATTGCCTGAAGCATTATGATGATGGGCATGGTGCATTGTGATGACAGGGTTCAAGGAGCTTTGAGATGAAAAGGGTAATAGAGCATTTTGTTTACAGGTGTCTTGGAGCATTGTGATGACAAGGGCATGGAGCATTGTGATGAGAAGGCCATGGAACATTCTGATGACATGTGTCAAGGAGCTTTGTAATGACAAGGGCATGGAGCATTGTGATTACAGGGGTCTCCAGCATTGTAATGACAAGTGTCATGGAACCTTGTGATGACCAGGCCGTGGAACTTTGTGATGGCAGGTATCATGGTGCATTGTAATGACAGGGGTAATGGAGCATTGTGATGAGAAGGGCATGGAACATTTGTCTGAAATGTTTCATGGGTTATTGTGATGAGAGTGGGCATGGAGCATTGTAATGACAAGGGTACGGAACTCTATGATACATGGGTCATGCAGGATTGTAATGACAAGGACATGGAGCATTGTGATGAGAAGGTCATCGAGCATTGTGATGACAAGTGTCATGGAGCTTTGTGATGACAAGGGCATGGAGCAATGTGATGAGAGGTTTCATGGAGCTTTCTGATGACCATGATATGGAGCATTGTGATTCAAAGGGTCATGGAGCTTTGTGATGACAAGACATGGAGCATTTTGATGACAACGGCATGGTGCATTCTGATGAGAAGGGCAGGGAGCATTCTGATGATAGGTTCATGCAGCAATTTGATTAAAAGTGTAATGGAATATTTTGATAGCAGGGGTTATAGATCATTACGATGTCAGGGTTCTTGGAGCTTTGTGATGAAATGGGTCATGGAGCATTTTGATGACATGGGTCATGGAACATTGTGATGATAAGGGGATGTAGCATTGTGATGACAGGGTCATGGAACATTTTGATTACAGGGGTGAGGGAGTATTGTGATGACTAGTGATGGAACACTGTGATATCTCTGGTGAGAGAGCATTTTGATGAGAAGTGCATGGAGCATTGTGATTACAAGGTTTATGGAGCATTGCAATGACAAGGTTGTGGACCGTTGTGATGAAATGCGTGTGGCACATTGTGAATTCAATGGTCATGGAGCATTGTTCTGACAAAGACATGGAGCATTGTGATGACAAGTGTCACAGATAATTGTGATGAAAAGTTCATGGATGATTGTGGATAAAAAGTTCACAGAGCCTTGTGATGACACGGGCATGGACCATTGTGATGATAAACGTTATGAAGCATAGTGATGACTGGAGTCACACAGCATTGTGATGACAGGGGTCATGGAGCATTGTGATGGCATGTGTCAATGAGCATTGTGCTGACAAGTGCATGGAACATTGTGAAGTCAAGGGTCACGGAGCTTGTGATGACATGTGTCATGGAGCAATATGCTGACAAGTGCATGGAGCATTGTGATGACAATTGTCATGGAGCACTGTGTTGAGAAAGGCATAGAGCATTGTGATGACAAGGGTCAAAGAGCATTGTGATGAAAAGTTCATGGATCATTTTGGTTAAAAAGCTCACAGAGACTGATGATGACGAGTGCATGGACCATTGTGGTGACAAAGGTCATGAAGCATTGTGAGGACTGGAGTCACAGAGCATTGTGATGGCAGGGGTATTGGGGCATTGTGATAACAAGGGCATGGAGCATTGTGATGACCAGGGCATGGAGCATTTCTCTAATAAGTTTCAGGGATTATTGCGATGACAGTTGGAATGGCACATTGTGATGACATGGGCATGGAACATTGTGATGGCCAGGACATGCAGTATTGTGAAGACAGATGTCAGGGAGCATTGTGATGACATATGTAATGGCCCATTGTGATGACAATGGCATGGAGCATTGGGATGCCAAGTGTCATGGAGCATTCTGATGACAAATGTAATGGAGCATTGTGATGACAATGGCTTGGAGCATTGTGATGACAACGGTCAGGGAGCATTGTGATGACAAGTGCATGGAGAAATGTGATGACAAGGGTCATGGAGCATTCTGATGACAAGCTTGTGGAGTATTTTGATGACAATGGCATGGAGCATTGTGATGAAAATGGCATGGGGCATTGTGATGAAAAAGTCATGGAGCCTTTTCGTTACAGGATTCAAGGAGCATTCTGATGACAAGTGTCAGGGAGCATTGTGATGACAAGTGTATTGAAAATTGTGATGACAAAGGTCTTGGAGCATTGTGATGAAAAGGGCATGGAGTATTGTGATGACAGGCATCATGGAGCGTTGTGATGACAAGTGTTAAGGAACATTGTGATCACAAGGATTTGGAGCACTGTGATGACAGAGGTCATGGATCATTTTGATTTCAAGGAGCATGGAGCATTGTGATGACAAGGGCATGAAGCAATGTGATCCCAAGGTTCATGGAGGATTGTGATGACAATGGTAATGGAGTATTGTGATGACAAGCACATAGAGCATTGTAATGGAGTGGCCATGTAGCATTTTGCTGACAAAGGCATGGAGCACTGTGATGACATGTGTCATGGAGCACTGTGATGACAAGCGTCACGGATTATTGTGAATACACGGGTCATGGAGCATTGGGATGACAAGGGCATGGATCATTGTGATGACAAGGGTCATGGATCACTGGGCTGAAAATGTTCATGGAGTGTTGTGATGACAGGGGTCATGGAGCATTGCGATGACTAGGGAATGGAGCATTGTGATGACAAGAGTCCCAGATCATTTTGTTGTCAGTTGTCATGGAGTGTTGTGATGACAGTGGTCATGGAGCATTGTGATGATATTGGCCATGGATCATTGTGATGAGTAGGTCGTGGAGCAATGTGCTGAAAATGTTCATGGACTATTGTGATGACAGGGGTCATGGAGCATTGTGATGACAAGGGAATGGAGCATGGTGATGAAAAGGTCCTCGAGCATTGTGAGGAGAAGACCATGGCGACTTGTGATGACAAGTCTCATGGAGCATTCTGATGAAAAGGGGCATGGAGCATTGTGATTACAGGGGTCTTGGAGCATTGTGATGACAAGGGCATGGAGCATTATGATGAGAAAACCATGAAGCATTCTGATGACATGTGTCATGGAGCTTTTTGATGACAATGGCATGGATCATTGTGATTACAGGGATCTTGGAGCATTGTGATGAAAAGGGCATGGATTATTGTGATGACAAAGGCATGGAGACTTGTCATGACAGGGTTCAAGGAGCATACTGATGACAAGTGTCAGGGAGCATTGTGATGACAAGTGTATTGAGCATTGTGATGACAAAGATCATGGAGCATTGTGAAGAGAAGACCATGAATAATTGTGATGATGAGCGTCATGGGGTGTTGTGATGATAAGTGTTATGGAACATTGTGATCACAAGTGTTTGGAGCATTATGATGACAGAGGTCATGGAGAATATTGATTTCATTGTGATGACAATAGCCTGAAGCATTATGATGATGGGCATGGTTCATTGTGATGGCAGGTTTCATGGATCACTGAGATGATAAATGGGCATGGAGCATTGTGATGACAAGGGCATGGAGCATTGTGATGAGAAGGCCATGGAACCTTCTGATAACAGGTGTCATGGAGCATTTTGATGACAAGAGCGTGGAGCCTTGTGATTACAGGGGCCTTCAGCATTGTGATGACAAGTGTCATGGAACCTTGTGATGACTAGGCCGTGGAACATTTTGATGGCAGGCGTCATGGTGCATTGTTATGACAGAGGTAATTGAGCATTGTGATGAGAAGGGCATGGAACATTGGTCTGAAATGTTTCATGGATTATTGTGATGAGAGTGTGCATGGAGCATTGTGATGACAAGGGTATGGAACACTATGATACATGGGTCATGCAAGATTGTAATGACAAGGGCATGGAGCATTGTGATGAGAAGGGCATCGAGCATTGTGATGACAAGTGTCATGGAGCTTTGTGATGACAAGGGCATTAAGCAATGTGATGAGAGTGTTCATGGAGCATTGTGATGACAATGACATGGAGCATTGTGATGCCAAGGGTCATGGAGCTTTGTGATGACAAGTCATGGAGCATTTTGATGACAAGGGCATGGTGCATTATCATGAAAAGTGCAGGGAGCATTTTGATGACCGGGCCATGCAGCAATTTGATGAAAAGTGTAATGGAATATTTTGATGGCAGGTGTTATAGAACATTGTGATGTCAGGGGTCTTGGAGCTTTGGGATGAAAAGGATCATGAAGCATTTTGATGACAGGGGTTATGGAACATTGTGATGTCAGGGGTCATGGAACATTGTGATGATAAGGGGATGTAGCAGTGTGATGACAGGGTCATGGAACATTGTGATTATAGGGGTGAGGGAGTATTGTGATGACTAGTGATGGAACACTGTGATATCTCTCGTGAGAGAGCATTTTGATGAGAAGTGCATGGACCATTGTGATTACAAGGTTTATGGAGCATTGCAATGAAAAGGTTTTTGACCGTTGTGATGAAATGCGTGTGGCACATTGTGAAGACAATGGTCATGGAGCATTGTTATGACAAAGACATGGAGCATTGTGATGACAAGGGTCACTGTGAATTGTGATGAATAGTTCATGGAGCATTGTGGTTACAAAGGTCACAGAACCTTGTGATGGCACGGGCATGGATCATTGTGATGACAAACGTTATGAAGCATTGTGATGACTGGAGTCACAGAGCATTGTGATGACAGGGGTCCTGGAGCATTGTGATGACGTGTTATGGAAAATTGTGCTGACAAGCGCATGGAGCATTGTGATGACAAGGGTCATGGAGCATTGTGCTGAGAATGGCATAGAGCATTGTGATGACAAGTTTCAAAGATCATTGTGATGAAAAGTTCATGGATCATTTTGGTTAAAATGCTCACAGAGAGTGATGATGACGAGGGCATGGACCACTGTGGTGACAAGGTCATGAAGCATTGTGATGACTGGAGTCACAGAGCATTGTGATGGCAGGGGTCATGGAGCATTGTGATAACAAGGGCATGGAGCATTGTGATGACCAGGGCAAGGAGGTCATGGATCATTTTGATTTCAAGGAGCATGGAGCATTGTGAGGACAAGGGCATGAAGCAATGTGATCCCAAGTTTCATGGAGGATTGTGATGACAATGGAAATGGAGTATTGTGATGACAAGCGCATAGAGCATTGTAATGACAAGGTCATGTAGCATTTTGCTGACAAAGGCATGGAGCATTGTGATGACATGTGTCATGGAGCACTGTGATAACTAGCGTCACGGAGCATTGTGAATACAGGGGTCATGGAGCATTGGGATGAAAAGGGCATGGATCATTGTGATGACAAGGGTCTTGGAACACTGGGCTGAAAATGTTCATGGAGTGTTGTGATGACAGGGGTCATGGAGCATTGCGATGACTACGGAATGGAGCATTGTGATGACAAGAGTCCCAGATCATTTTGTTGTCAGTTGTCATGGAGTGTTGTGATGACAGTGGTCATGGAGCATTGTGATGATATTGGCCATGGATCATTGTGATGAGTAGGTCGTGGAGCAATGTGCTGAAAATGTTCATGGACTATTGTGATGACAGGGGTCATGGAGCATTGTGATGACAAGGGAATGGAGCATGGTGATGAAAAGGTCCTCGAGCATTGTGAGGAGAAGACCATGGCGACTTGTGATGACAAGTCTCATGGAGCATTCTGATGAAAAGGGGCATGGAGCATTGTGATTACAGGGGTCTTGGAGCATTGTGATGACAAGGGCATGGAGCATTATGATGAGAAAACCATGAAGCATTCTGATGACATGTGTCATGGAGCTTTTTGATGACAATGGCATGGATCATTGTGATTACAGGGATCTTGGAGCATTGTGATGAAAAGGGCATGGATTATTGTGATGACAAAGGCATGGAGACTTGTCATGACAGGGTTCAAGGAGCATACTGATGACAAGTGTCAGGGAGCATTGTGATGACAAGTGTATTGAGCATTGTGATGACAAAGATCATGGAGCATTGTGAAGAGAAGACCATGAATAATTGTGATGATGAGCGTCATGGGGTGTTGTGATGATAAGTGTTATGGAACATTGTGATCACAAGTGTTTGGAGCATTATGATGACAGAGGTCATGGAGAATATTGATTTCATTGTGATGACAATAGCCTGAAGCATTATGATGATGGGCATGGTTCATTGTGATGGCAGGTTTCATGGATCACTGAGATGATAAATGGGCATGGAGCATTGTGATGACAAGGGCATGGAGAATTGTGATGAGAAGGCCATGGAACCTTCTGATAACAGGTGTCATGGAGCATTTTGATGACAAGAGCGTGGAGCCTTGTGATTACAGGGGCCTTCAGCATTGTGATGACAAGTGTCATGGAACCTTGTGATGACTAGGCCGTGGAACATTTTGATGGCAGGCGTCATGGTGCATTGTTATGACAGAGGTAATTGAGCATTGTGATGAGAAGGGCATGGAACATTGGTCTGAAATGTTTCATGGATTATTGTGATGAGAGTGTGCATGGAGCATTGTGATGACAAGGGTATGGAACACTATGATACATGGGTCATGCAAGATTGTAATGACAAGGGCATGGAGCATTGTGATGAGAAGGGCATCGAGCATTGTGATGACAAGTGTCATGGAGCTTTGTGATGACAAGGGCATTAAGCAATGTGATGAGAGTGTTCATGGAGCATTGTGATGACAATGACATGGAGCATTGTGATGCCAAGGGTCATGGAGCTTTGTGATGACAAGTCATGGAGCATTTTGATGACAAGGGCATGGTGCATTATCATGAAAAGTGCAGGGAGCATTTTGATGACCGGGCCATGCAGCAATTTGATGAAAAGTGTAATGGAATATTTTGATGGCAGGTGTTATAGAACATTGTGATGTCAGGGGTCTTGGAGCTTTGGGATGAAAAGGATCATGAAGCATTTTGATGACAGGGGTTATGGAACATTGTGATGTCAGGGGTCATGGAACATTGTGATGATAAGGGGATGTAGCAGTGTGATGACAGGGTCATGGAACATTGTGATTATAGGGGTGAGGGAGTATTGTGATGACTAGTGATGGAACACTGTGATATCTCTCGTGAGAGAGCATTTTGATGAGAAGTGCATGGACCATTGTGATTACAAGGTTTATGGAGCATTGCAATGAAAAGGTTTTTGACCGTTGTGATGAAATGCGTGTGGCACATTGTGAAGACAATGGTCATGGAGCATTGTTATGACAAAGACATGGAGCATTGTGATGACAAGGGTCACTGTGAATTGTGATGAATAGTTCATGGAGCATTGTGGTTACAAAGGTCACAGAACCTTGTGATGGCACGGGCATGGATCATTGTGATGACAAACGTTATGAAGCATTGTGATGACTGGAGTCACAGAGCATTGTGATGACAGGGGTCCTGGAGCATTGTGATGACGTGTTATGGAAAATTGTGCTGACAAGCGCATGGAGCATTGTGATGACAAGGGTCATGGAGCATTGTGCTGAGAATGGCATAGAGCATTGTGATGACAAGTTTCAAAGATCATTGTGATGAAAAGTTCATGGATCATTTTGGTTAAAATGCTCACAGAGAGTGATGATGACGAGGGCATGGACCACTGTGGTGACAAGGTCATGAAGCATTGTGATGACTGGAGTCACAGAGCATTGTGATGGCAGGGGTCATGGAGCATTGTGATAACAAGGGCATGGAGCATTGTGATGACCAGGGCAAGGAGGTCATGGATCATTTTGATTTCAAGGAGCATGGAGCATTGTGAGGACAAGGGCATGAAGCAATGTGATCCCAAGTTTCATGGAGGATTGTGATGACAATGGAAATGGAGTATTGTGATGACAAGCGCATAGAGCATTGTAATGACAAGGTCATGTAGCATTTTGCTGACAAAGGCATGGAGCATTGTGATGACATGTGTCATGGAGCACTGTGATAACTAGCGTCACGGAGCATTGTGAATACAGGGGTCATGGAGCATTGGGATGAAAAGGGCATGGATCATTGTGATGACAAGGGTCTTGGAACACTGGGCTGAAAATGGTCATGGAGTGTTGTGATGACAGGTGTCATGGAGCACTGTGATAACTATGGAATGGAGCCTTGTGATGACAAGAGTCGCGGATCATTGTGTTGTCGGGTGTCATGGTGTGTTGTGATGACAGTGGTCATGGAGCACTGTGATGATATTGGCCATGGAGCATTGTGATGAATAGGTCTTGGAGCATTGGGCTGAAAATATTCATGGATTATTGTGATGACAGTGGTCATGGAGCATTGTGATGAGAAGGGAATGGAGCATGGTGATGACAAGGTCCTGGAGCATTGTGATGAGAAGACAATGGAGACTTGCGATGACAAGTCTCATGGAGCATTCTGATGAAAAGGGGCATGGAGCATTGTGATTACAGGGGTCTTGGAGCACTGTGATGACTAGGGCATGGAACACTGTGATACATGTGTCATGGGTCATGGAGGATTGTGATGACAAGTCATGGAGCATTGTGATGACAAGGGCATGGAGCATTGTGATGACAGGAGCATGGAGCATTTTTCTTACAAGTTTCAGAGATTATTGTGATGAGAGTGGACATGGTGCATTGTGATGACAAGGGCATGGATCATTGTGAAGAGAAGGTCATGGTGTATTGTGAAGACAGGTGTCAGGGAGCATTGTGATGACAAGATTGTGAAGCACTGTGATGACAAGCACATGGTGCATTGTGATGACATGTGTCATGGAGCATTGTGCTGCCAAGCGCATGGAGCATTGTGATGACAAGGGTCAAAGAGCATTGTGATGAATATTTCATGGAGCGTTGTGGTTAAAAAGGTCACGGAGACTGTTGATGACCAGGGCATGGACCATTGTGATGACAATGGTCATGAAGCATTGTGATGGTTGGAGTGACGGAGCACTGTGATGACAGGGGTCATGGAGCATTGTGATAACTAGGGCATGGTGCATTGTGATGACAAGGGCATGGAACATTGGTCTAATAAGTTTCATGGATTATTGTGATGACAGTTAGAATGGCGCACTGTGATGACAACGGCATGGAGCATTGTGATGACCAGGCCAAGCATTATTGTGAAGACAGGTGTCAGCGAACATTGTGATGACATATGTAATGGCCCATTGTGATGACAATGGCATGGAGCATTGTGATGCCAAGTGTCATGGAGGATACTGATGACAAATGTAATGGAGCATTGTGATGACAAGGGTCAGGGAGCATTGTGCTGACAAGTGCATGGAGAAATGTGATGACAAGGGTCATGCAGCATTCTGATGACAAGCTTGTGGAGTATTTTGATGACAATGGCATGGAGCATTGTGATGAAAACGGCATGGGGCATTGTGATGAAAAAGGCATGGAGCCATTTCCTGACAGGTTTCAAGGAGCATACTGATGACAAGTGTCAGGGAGCCTTGTGATGACAAAGGTCATGGAGCATTGTGATGAAAAGAGCATGGAGTATTTTGATTACAGGCATCATGGAGCGTTGTGATGACAAATGTTATGGAACATTGTGATCACAAGAGTTTGGAGCATTCTGATGACAGAGGTCATGGATCATTATGATTTCAAGGAGCATGGAGCATTGTGAGGAGGAGGGCATGAAGCAATGTGATCCCAAGTTTCATGGAGGATTGTGATGACAATGGAAATGGAGTATTGTGATTACAAGCGCATAGAGCATTGTAATGACAAAGTCATGTAGCATTTTGCTGACAAAGGCATGGAGCATTGTGATGACATGTGTCATGGAGCATTGTGAATACAGGGGTCATGGAGCATTGGGATGACAAGGGCATGGATCATTGTGATGACAAGGGTCATGGATCACTGGGCTTATAATGTTCATGGAGTGTTTTGATGACAGGTGTCATGGAGCATTGTGATGACTATGGAATGGAGCATTGTGATGACAAGAGTCGCGGATCATTGTGTTGTCGGGTGTCATGGAGTGTTGTGATGACAGTGGTCATGGAGCATTGTGATGATATTGGCCATGGAGCATTGGGATGAATAGGTCTTGGAGCATTGGGCTGAAAATATTCATGGATTATTGTGATGACAGGGGTCATGGAACATTGTGATGAGAAGGGAATGGAGCATGGTGATGACAAGGTCCAGGAACATTGTGATGAAAAGGGGCATGGAGCATTGTGATTACAGGGGTCTTGGAGCATTGTGATGACTAGGGCATGGAACACTGTGATACATGTGTCATGGGTCATGGAGGATTGTGATGACAAGTCATGGAGGATTGTGATGACAAGGGCATGGAGCATTGTGATGACAGGAGCATGGAGCATTTATCTGACATGATTCATAGATTATTGTGATGACAGTGGACATGGTGCATTGTGATGACAAGGCATGGAGCTTTGTGATGACAAGGGCATGGAGCATTGTTATGAGGAGGTCAGGGCGTATTGTGAAGACAGGTGTCAGGGAGCATTGTGATGACATATGTCAAGGTCCATTGTGATGACAATGGCATGGAGCACTGTGATGCCAAATGTAATGGAAAATTGTGATGACAAATATAATGGAGCATTGTGATGATTAGGGCTTGGAGCATTATGATGACAAGGGCCGTTGAAAATTTTCATGACAAGGTCGAGAAGCATTGTGATGACAAGATCCTGGATCATTGTGATGACAAAATCATGGAGCCTTGTGATGACAAGTCTCATGAAGCATACTGATGAAAAAGGGCATGGAGCATTGTGATTACAGGGGTCTTGGAACATTGTGATGACAAGGGCATGGAGCATTGTGTGGAGAAGACCAAGGAGCATTCTGATGGCATGTGTCATTGAGCTTTGTGATGACAAGGGCATGGAGCATTGTGATTACATGGGTCTTGGAGCATTGTGATAAAAAGGGCATGTATCATTGTGATGAAAAAGGCATGGAGCCTTGTCATGACAGGGTTCAAGGAGCATACTGACTACAAGTGTCAGGGAGCATTGTGATGACAAGTGTTTTGAGCACTGTGATGACAAAGATCATGCAGCACTGTGATGAGATGACCATGGATTATTGTGATGACGAGCGTCATGGGGCATTGTGATGGCAAGTGTTATGGAATATTGTGATCACAAGGGTTTGGATCATTGTTATGACGGAGGTCATGGAGCATTTTGATTTCATTGTGATGACAATAGCATGAAGCATTATGATGATGGGCATGGTGCATTGTGATGACAGGGTTCATGGATCATTGAGATGAAAAGGGGCATAGAGCATTGTGATTACAGGGTTCTTGGAGCATTGTGATGAGAAGGGTCATGGAGCTTTGTGATGACAAGGCCACGGAACATTGTTATGGCAGGGGTCATGGAGCATTGTTCTCACAAGCGAAATGGAGCACTGTGATGGCAAGGGCATGGAGCATTGTGATGACAAGGCCATGGAGCATTCTGAAGATATGTGTCATGGAGCTTTGTGAAGACAAGGGCATGGAGCAATGTGATGAGAGCGTTCATGGAGCATTGTGATGACAATGATATGGAGCATTGTGATGCCAATGGTCATGGATATTTGTGATGACAAAGGTCATGGAGCATTTTGATGGCAAGGGCGTTGTGCATTGTGATGAGAAGTGCAGGGAGCATATTGATGACTGGGCCATGGAGCAATTTGATGAAAAGTGTCATGGAACATTTTGATGACATGTGTTATGGAACACTGTGATGTCAGGGGTCTTGGAGCTTTGGGATGAAAAGGATCATGAAGCATTTTGATGACAGGGGTTATGGAACATTGTGATGTCAGGGGTCATGGAACATTGTGATGATAAGGGGATGTAGCAGTGTGATGACAGGTTCATGGAACATTGTGATTATAGGGGTGAGGGAGTATTGTGATGACTAGTGATGGAACACTGTGATATCTCTCGTGAGAGAGCATTTTGATGAGAAGTGCATGGACCATTGTGATTACAAGGTTTATGGAGCATTGCAATGAAAAGGTTGTGGACCGTTGTGATGAAATGCGTGTGGCACATTGTGAAGACAATGGTCATGGAGCATTGTTATGACAAAGACATGGAGCATTGTGATGACAAGGGTCACTGTGAATTGTGATGAATAGTTCATGGAGCATTGTGGTTCCAAAGTCACAGAACGTTGTGATGACACGGGCATGGATCATTGTGATGACAAACGTTATGAAGCATTTTGATGACTGGAGTCACAGAGCATTGTGATGACAGGGGTCCTGGAGCATTGTGATGACGTGTCATGGAGCATTGTGCTGACAAGCGCATGGTGCATTGTGATGACAAGGGTCATGGAGCATTGTGCTGAGAATGGCATAGAGCATTGTGATGACAAGGTTCAAAGATCATTGTGATGAAAAGTTCATGGATAATTTTGGTTAAAATGCTCACAGAGAGTGATGATGACGAGGGCATGGACCACTGTGGTGACAAGGTCATGAAGCATTGTGATGACTGGAGTCACAGAGCATTGTGACGGCAGGGGTCATGGAGCATTGTGATAACAAGGGCATGGAGCATTGTGATGACCAGGGCAAGGAGGTCATGGATCATTTTGATTTCAAGGAGCATGGAGCATTGTGAGGACAAGGGCATGAAGTAATGTGATCCCAAGTTTCATGGAGGATTGTGATGACAATGGAAATGGAGTATTGTGATGACAAGCGCATAGAGCATTGTAATGACAAGGTCATGTAGCATTTTGCTGACAAAGGCATGGAGCATTGTGATGACATGTGTCATGGAGCACTGTGATAACTAGCGTCACGGAGCATTGTGAATACAGGGGTCATGGAGCATTGGGATGACAAGGGCATGGATCATTGTGATGACAAGGGTCATGGAGCACTGGGCTGAAAATGTTCATGGAGTGTTGTGATGACAGGTGTCATGGAGCACTGTGATAACTATGGAATGGAGCATTGTGATGACAAGAGTCCCGGATCATTGTGTTGTTGGTGTCATGGTGTGTTGTGATGACAGTGGTCATGGAGCATTGTTATGATATTGGCCATGGAGCATTGTGATGAATAGGTCTTGGAGCATTGGGCTGAAAATATTCATGGGTTATTGTGATGACAGTGGTCATGGAGCATTGTGATGAGAAGGGACTGGAGCATGGTGATGACAAGGTCCTGGAGCATTGTGATGAGAAGACAATGGAGACTTGTGATGACAAGTCTCATGGAGCATTCTGATGAAAAGGGGCATGGAGCATTGTGATTACAGGGGTCTTGGAGCATTGTGATGACTAGGGCATGGAACACTGTGATACATGTGTCATGGGTCATGGAGGATTGTGATGACAAGTCATGGAGCATTGTGATGACAAGGGCATGGAGCATTGTGATGACAGGAGCATGGAGCATTTGTCTTACAATTTTCATAGATTATTGTGATGACAGTGGACATGGTGCATTGTGATGACAAGGGCATGGACCATTTTGAAGAGAAGGTCATGGTGTATTGTGAAGACAGGTGTCAGGGAGCATTGTGATGACATATGTCATGGTCCATTGCGATGACAATGGTAGGGAGTACTGTGATGCCAAATGAAATGGAGGATTGTGATGACAAATATAATGGAGCATTGTGATGACTAGGGCTTGGAGCATTATGATGACAATGGCCATTGAGAATTTTCATGACTAGGTCGTGAAGTATTGTGATGACAAGTTCCTTGAGCATTGTGATGACAAAACCATGGAGCCTTGTGATGACAAGTCTCATGGAGCATACTGATGAAAAGGGTCTTGGAACATTGTGATGACAAGGGCATGGAGCATTGTGAGGAGAAGACCAAGGAGCATTCTGATGGCATGCGTCATCGAGCTTTGTGATGACAAGGGCATGAAGCATTTTGATTACATGGGTCTTGGAGCACTGTGATGAAAATGCCATGGATCATTGTGATGAAATAGGCATGGAGCCTTGTCATGACAGGGTTCAAGGAGCATACAGACAACAAGTGTCAGGGAGCATTTTGATGACAAGTGTAATGAGCACTGTGATGAAATTGGCATGGATCATTGTGATGAAATAGGCATGGAGCCTTGTCATGACAGGGTTCAAGGAGCATACAGACAACAAGTGTCAGGGGGCATTTTGATGACAAGTGTATTGAGCATTGTGATGACAATGGTTATGGACCATTGTGATGAGAAGTCCATTGATAATTGTGATGACAAGCGTCATGGTGCATTGTGATGACAAGTGTTTTGGAATATTGTGATCACAAGCGTTTGGAGCATTGTTATGACAGAGTTCATGGAGCATTTTGATTTCATTGTGATGACAATAGCATGAAGCATTATGATGATTGGCATGGTGCATTGTGATGACAGGGTTCATGGGCATTGAGATGAAAATGGGCATGGAGCATTGTGTTTACGGGGGTCTTGGAGCATTGTGATGACAAGGGCATGGAGCATTGTGATTGCAGGGGTCTTGGAGCATTGTGATGAAAAGGGCATGGATCATTGTGATGAAAAATGCATGGAGCCTTGTCATGACTGGATTCAAGGAGCATGCAGACAACAAGTGTCAGGGAACATGTTGATGACAAGTGTACTGAGCATTGTGATGACAAAGGTCATGGAGCATTCTGAGGAGAAGACCATGGATAACTATAATGACGAGCGTCATGGGGCATTGTGATGATAAATGATATGGAATATTGTGATCACAAGGGTTTGGAGCATTGTTATGACAGAGTTCATGGAGCATTTTGATTTCATTGTGATGACAATAGCATGAAGGATTACGATGATGGGCATGGTTTATTGCGATGACAGGGTTCATGGATCATTGAGATGAAAAGGGGCATAGAGCATTGTGATTACAGGGTTCTTGGAGCATTGTGATGAGAAGGGTCATGGAGCTTTGTGATGACAAGGCCATGGAACATCGTGATGACAGGGGTCATGGAGCATTGTTATGACAGGGGTAATGGAGCATTGTGATGGCAAGGGCATGGATCATTGTGATGTGAAGGCCATGGAGCATTCTGATGACGTGTCATGGAGGTTTGTGAAGACAAGGGCATGGAGCAATGTGATGAGAGCGTGCATGGAGCATTGTGATGACAATGACATGGAGCATTGTGATGCCAAGGGTCATGGATCTTTGTGATGACAAAGGTCATGGAGCATTTTGATGGCAAGGGCATTGTGCATTGTGATGAGAAAGGCAGGGAGCATTCTGATGACAGGGTCTTTCAGCAATTTGATGAAAAGTGTCATGGAACATTTTGATGACAGGTGTTATGGAACATTGTGATGTCAGGGGTCATTGAACATTGTGATGATAAGTGCATGTAGCATTGTGATCACAGGAGGGACGGAGTATTGTGACAAATTGTGATGTAGCATTGTGATATCAGTGGTGAGAGAGCATTTTGATGAGAAGTGCATGGAGCATTTTGATGACAAATTTTATGGAGCATTGTGATGACAAGATTGTGAAGCACTGTGAGGACAAGCACATGGTGCACTGTGATGACATGTGTCATGGAGCATTGTGCTGCCAAGCGCATGGAGCATTGTGATGACAAGGGTCAAAGAGCATTGTGATGAAAAGTTCATGGAGCGTTGTGGTTAAAAAGGTCACAGAGACTGTTGATGACCAGGGAATGGACCATTGTGATGACAATGGTCATGAAGCATTGTGATGGTTGGAGTGACGGAGCACTGTGATGACAGGGGTCATGGAGCATTGTGATAACTAGGGCATGGAGCATTGTGATGACAAGGGCATGGAACATTGGTCTAATAAGTTTCATGGATTATTGTGATGACAGTTAGAATGGCGCACTGTGATGACAACGGCATGGAGCATTGTGATGACCAGGCCAAGCATTATTGTGAAGACAGGTGTCAGCGAGCATTGTGATGACATATGTAATGGCCCATTGTGATGACAATGGCATGGAGCATTGTGATGCCAAGTGTCATGGAGGATACTGATGACAAATGTAATGGAGCATTGTGATGACAAGGGTCAGGGAGCATTGTGCTGACAAGTGCATGGAGAAATGTGATGACAAGGGTCATGCAGCATTCTGATGACAAGCTTGTGGAGTATTTTGATGACAATGGCATGGAGCATTGTGATGAAAACGGCATGGGGCATTGTGATGAAAAAGGCATGGAGCCTTTTCCTGACAGGGTTCAAGGAGCATACTGATGACAAGTGTCAGGGAGCCTTGTGATGACAAAGGTCATGGAGCATTGTGATGAAAAGAGCATGGAGTATTTTGATGACAGGCATCATGGAGCGTTGTGATGACAAATGTTATGGAACATTGTGATCACAAGAGTTTGGAGCATTCTGATGACAGTGGTCATGGATCATTTTGATTTCAAGGAGCATGGAGCATTGTGAGGAGGAGGGCATGAAGCAATGTGATCCCAAGTTTCATGGCGGATTGTGATGACAATGGAAATGGAGTATTGTGATGACAAGCGCATAGAGCATTGTAATGACAAAGTCATGTAGCATTTTGCTGACAAAGGCATGGAGCATTGTGATGACATGTGTCATTGAGCATTGTGAATACAGGGGTCATGGAGCATTGGGATGACAAGGGCATGGATCACTGTGATGACAAGGGTCATGGATCACTGGGCTTATAATGTTCATGGAGTGTTTTGATGACAGGTGTCATGGAGCATTGTGATGACTATGGAATGGAGCATTGTGATGACAAGAGTTGCGGATCATTGTGTTGTCGGGTGTCATGGAGTGTTGTGATGACAGTGGTCATGGAGCATTGTGATGATATTGGCCATGGAGCATTGTGATGAATAGGTCTTGGAGCATTGGGCTGAAAATATTCATGGATTATTGTGATGACAAGGGCATGGAGCATTGTGATGAGAAGGGAATGGAGCATGGTGATGACAAGGTCCAGGAGCATTGTGATGAGAAGACCATGGAGACTTGTCATGACAAGTCTCATGGAGCATTCTGATGAAAAGGGGCATGGAGCATTGTGATTACAGGGGTCTTGGAGCATTGTGATGACTAGGGCATGGAACACTGTGATACATGTGTCATGGGTCATGGAGGATTGTGATGACAAGTCATGGAGCATTGTGATGACAAGGGCATGGAGCATTGTGATGACAGGAGCATGGAGCATTTGTCTGACAAGATTCATAGATTATTGTGATGACAGTGGACATGGTGCATTGTGATGACAAGGCATGGAGCTTTGTGATGACAAGGGCATGGAGCATTGTGATGAGGAGGTCAGGGCGTATTGTGAAGACAGGTGTCAGGGAGCATTATGATGACATATGTCAAGGTCCATTGTGATGACAATGGCATGGAGCACTGTGATGCCAAATGTAACGGAAAATTGTGATGACAAATACAATGGAGCATTGTGATGATTAGGGCTTGGAGCATTATGATGACAAGGGCCGTTGAAAATTTTCATGACAAGGTCGAGAAGCATTGTGATGACAAGATCCTGGATCATTGTGATGACAAAATCATGGAGCCTTGTGATGACAAGTCTCATGAAGCTTACTGATGAAAAAGGGCATGGAGCATTGTGATTACAGGGGTCTTGGAACATTGTGATGACAAGGGCATGGAGCATTGTGTGGAGAAGACCAAGGAGCATTCTGATGGCATGCGTCATTGAGCTTTGTGATGACAAGGGCATGGAGCATTGTGATTACATGGGTCTTGGAGCATTGTGATAAAAAGGGCATGTATCATTGTGATGAAAAAGGCATGGAGCCTGGTCATGACAGGGTTCAAGGAGCATACTGACTACAAGTGTCAGGGAGCATTGTGATGACAAGTGTTTTGAGCACTGTGATGACAAAGATCATGGAACACTGTGATGAGAAGACCATGGATTATTGTGATGACGAGCGTCATGGGGCATTGTGATGACAAGTGTTATGGAATATTGTGATCACAAGGGTTTGGATCATTGTTATGACGGAGGTCATGGAGCATTTTGATTTCATTGTGATGACAATAGCATGAAGCATTATGATGATGGGCATGGTGCATTGTGATGACAGGGTTCATGGATCATTGAGATGAAAAGGGGCATAGAGCATTATGATTACAGGGTTCTTGGAGCATTGTGTTGAGAAGGGTCATGGAGCTTTGTGATGACAAGGCCACGGAACATTGTTATGGCAGGGGTCATGGAGCATTGTTCTCACAGGCGAAATGGAGCATTGTGATGGCAAGGGCATGGAGCATTGTGATGACAAGGCCATGGAGCATTTTGAAGACATGTGTCATGGAGCTTTGTGAAGACAAGGGCATGGAGCAATGTGATGAGAGCGTTCATGGAGCATTGTGATGACAATGACATGGAGCATTGTGATGCCAATGGTCATGGATATTTGTGATGACAAAGGTCATGGAGCATTTTGATGGCAAGGGCGTTGTGCATTGTGATGAGGAGGGCAAGGAGCACTCTGATGACAGGGTCATGGAGCAATTTGATGAAAAGTGTCATGAAACATTTTGATGACAGGTGTTATGGAACACTGTGATGTCAGGGGTCATCGAACATTGTGATGATAAGTGCATGTAGCATGGTGATGAAAGGAGTCATGGAGCATAGTGATGACAAGGGAATGGAGCATGGTGATGACAATGTCCTGGAGCATTGTGATGACAAAACCATGGAGCCTTGTGATGAAAAGTCTCATGGAGCATACTGATGAAAAGGGGCATGGAGCATTGTGATTACAGTTGTCTTGGAACATTGTGATGACAAGGGCATGGAGCATTGTGAGGAGAAGACCAAGGAGCATTTTGATGGCATGCATCCTTTAGCTTTGTGAGGACAAGGGCATGGAGCATTTTGATTATATGGGTCTTGGAGCATTGTGATGAAAAGGGCATGGATCATTGTGATGAATAAGGCATGGAGCCTTGTTATGACAGGGTTCAAGGAGCATACAGACAACAAGTGTCAGGGAGCATTTTGATGAGAAGTGTACTGAGCATTGTGATGACAAGGGTCATGGAGCATTTTGCTGAGAAAGGCATAGAGCATTGTGATGACAAGGGTCAAAGAGCATTGTGATGAAAAGTTCATGGAGCATTGTGATGACAAAGAAATGTAGCATTGTGATGCCAAGGGTCATGGTCTTTGTGATGACAGAGGTCATGGAGCATTCTGATGGCACGGGCATTGTGCATTGTGATGAGAAGGGCAGGGAGATTTTTGATGACAGGGTCATGGAGCCATTTGATGAAAAATGTCATGGAACATTTTGATGACAGGTTTTATGGAACACTGTGATGTCAGGTGTCATGGAGCATTTTGATGAAAAGGGTCATGGAGCATTTTGATGACAGGTGTTATGGAACATTGTGATGGCAGGTGTCATCGAACATTGTGATTATAAGTGCATGTATCATTGTGATGACAGGAGTCATGGAACATTGTGATGACAGGAGTGAGGGGGTATTGTGACAAATAGTTATGTAGCATTGGGATATCAGTGGTGAGAGAGCATTTTGATGAGAAGTGCATGGAGCATTGTGATGAGAAGTATTATGCTGCATGTTGATGAGAAGTTTGTGGAGCACTGTGATGACAAGCGCATGGTGCATTGAGATGACATGTGTCATGAAGCATTGTGCTAACAAGCGCATAGAGCATTGTGATGACAAGGGTCATGGAGCACTGTTCTGAGAAAGGCATAGAGCATTCTGATGTCAAGGGTCAAAGAGCATTGTGATGAAAACTTCATGGAGCATTGTCATTAAAAAGGTCACAGAGACTGTTGATGACGAGGACATGGACAATTGTGATGACAAAGTCCATGAAGCATTGTGATGACTGGAGTCACGGAGCATTGTGATGACAGGGGTCATGGAGCATTGTGATAACAAGGGCATGGAGCATTGTGATGACAAGGGCATGGAGCATTGGTCTAATATGTTTCAAGGATTCTTGCGATGACAGTTGGAATGGCAGATTGTGATGAGAAGGGCATGGAGCATTGTGATGACCAGGTCATACAGTATTGTGAAGACAGGTGTCAGGGAGAATTGTGATGACATATGTAATGGCCCATTGTGATGACAATGCCATGGAGCATTGTGATGCCAATTGTCATGGAGGATTCTGATGAGAAAGGTAATGGAGCATTGTGATGACAATGGCTTGGAGTATTGTGATGACAAGGGTCATGGAACATTGGGCTGAAAATGTTCATGGAATATTGTGATGACAGGGGTCATGGAACATTGTGATGACAAGGGAATGGAACATTGTGATGACAAGAGTCCGGAATCATTGTGTTGTCAGGTGTCATGGAGTGTTGTGATGACAGTGGTCATGGAGCATTGTGATGATATTGGCCCATGAGCATTGTGATGAAAAGACCTTGGGTAATTGTGATGTTGAGCATCATGGAGCACCGTAATGACATGGGGCATGAAGCATTGTGATGACAGGTGTCAGGGAGCATTGTGATGACAGGGGTCATGGCGCACTGTGATGACAAGGGCATGGAGCTTTGTGATGGCATGTGCATGGAGCATTGTGATGACAAGTGCATGGTGCCTTGCAATGTCAATTGGATGGAGAATTGTGATGACAAGAGCATGTAACATTTTGATGAGAAGTGACTTGTAGCATTGTGATGACAAGGACGTGGAGAATTCTGATGACAAGGGACATGGAGCATTGTGATAACCAGGGCATGGTGCATTGTGATGACAGGGGACATGGAGCATTATTATGAGAACGGCCATGGTGTATTCTGACATAAGATATCACTTATGAAAGGAATGTAACCATGGCTACATATGAACTGATTTAGGGAAGAGAACAGAGTCTCAGATTTAGAAAACACTCTAACCCTTGCTTAAGGGGAAAGAGAGGTGGGGAGATACACAAAGCAAAAGTTTGATATTAGCACAGGTGCCGTTCCATAATCCAAAAACAGAAGAGACAAGCCCTACTCCTTCCTCAGTGGATGGAACTCAACATCCCTATTCCCTGCAGAGAAATATATATGAGTAGTAAGAATTTTAAAACCTATGTATTGATATGTCTCCGTAAGGGAACCAAGTGTGTCTAGAACGACATAAACATGGCAGTGAGAATCAGCTCAAACCCACTATAAAAATGAATTTCAAAACAAAACATATAAACAGTAAAATTCTTACACAATACCTTCAGAGGTTCTGATGAAACCTGGAATGACCCTATCTACAATGACAGCTGGATGTGGCATAAGGCTGGTCACTTGGGACTGAGAGGATTGGTGAGATTGGGTGAAAAAATGCAGACCCTTTAAAGCAATAATGCCTGCCACCCATTCCATGGTTCCCAACTCTCCAGGTAGAAGGGAATATCACTACAGTTATAACGTGTATGGGAACCTAGAGAATGGAAACCATCTGATGGTGAAAGGTTTCTAAAACTCTACTTGTACTCCAGTTTGACATTCCAACTGCTTTACTATCAATCTCCCAACTTGGAAAGTCAGCCACTATAACCTCCTGGTTCGCACAGTTGGCAAATTGTGCACAGGATATAAGGGAAGAGAGAGAACCAATGAGAGAGTAGCTGTAGGCACTTGGACGGCCACATGTCTCTCTAATTTCCCGTCACAAAGAGGAATTAACCAAAGTCTCAGCCTGCCCCCCAGAACCAGTATAAGTCTAGAAGCAAAACTGTTGATTTACGGTCAGCTCACAAAAACGCGAGTTGAAAAATGGAGCTCAGGGCCACAGCAATTCACTAAACTGAAGAGTTATAAAGGACTACTCGCTGCCAAAAATCTGTTGAGGGAAAGCCACGAGGCGGAAGGGAAAATGAGGAAGAATGGCATGAAACAGATTTCAAGAGGTACATTGGACTCGCCTTTAAACACAGGAAAAGCATTACAACTTCGAAAATTATGGAAATGGCCATAAAGGGCATATGGGTTTTCACGTGAATATATTCAGGAGAAAACACATATGCCCTTTTTGGACAAGCAAGCAAGCGGGCAATGCAAATTGGCACTACAAAGAAGTATCACTTCCCACCGGTCAAAAGGGACATCCGCCAAATGTGTAAAAACCAGAAAGGCAAGACAGGCCCTGGAGAACAGGGAGCCTTGTTATGCTGATGGGCGGGATGTAAATTGCCAACTGCCTCTCTGGAGGAGTGCATTGTGTTCCCTAAAACAAGTAAACAACAGAGCTACAGAGCCAAGGGCACTTCCAGTCTAGGGAATATACCTTGGGGAAACTGAAAATAAATAAGACAGATCGACACCAAAATTCAGGGCTGCACTGCTTACAAAAACCTCAACTTGCGTACACCTTAAATATACCAGGAAAGACAAAAATGGTTCAAGAAATTGTGGTACTTACGTACGATGGAATATCACTCAGCCATGAAATCAATGTCATAAGGCCAGTAGCAGCAAAATGAGTGGATTTAGGAACGATAATTCTAAGTGAAATAAGTCACACAGAAAAAGAAACTTATCATAAGATATCACTTATGAAGATCCTGTAAACATGGCTACACATGAACTGAGTTAGGATAGAGAAGAGAGACTCACATTTAAAAAGCACGCTTATGCCTGCTTAAGGGGGAAGGAGAGGTGGGGTGATGCATAAAATCAGAGTTTGATATTAGTACAGGTACCTTTCCAAAAACCAAATACGGAATAGACAAGACCTACACCTTCCTCAGTGAAAGGGACTCAACACCCCATATTCACCACAGAGTAATATATCTTACTAGTATGAATCTTAAAATGTATGTATTGATATGTCTCCGTAAGGGAATCAAGTGTGTCTAGACTGGCATAAACATGACACTGAGAATCAGCTCAAACCCACTTTAAAAAGGAATTTCAAATACAAAACAAAAAAAAAAACAGCGAAATTTCTTACAATTCCTTCAGGGTCTCTGATGAAACCTGAAATGACCCTATGTACAATGACAGCTGGATGTGGCATAAGACTGGATACTTGGGACTGAGAGGATTGGTGAGATTGGGTGAGCAAATGCAGACCCTTTAAAGCAATAATGAGTGGCACCCATTCCATGGGTCCCAACTCTCCAGGTTGAAGGGAATATTACTACAGCTATAACATGTACGGGAAACCTAGAGAATGGACACACTGTGAATACGAAAGGTCTCTAAAATTCAACTAATAGTCCCTTACCTGGTGCTCCGGTTTGACTTTCCAACTGCTTTACTATCAATCTCCCAACTTGGAGAGACAGCCCCTTTAACCTCCTGGATCTCACAGGTTGCCAATTTGGCAGAGGATGAAAGGGAAGAGGGAGAACCAATGAGATAGTAGCTGTTAGGCATTTGGACGGGAACATGTCCCTCTAATTTCCCGGCTGGAAGAAGAGTTAACCAAAGTCTCAGGCACCCACTGGACACCAGTATAGGTCCTGAACCAAAGTTTGGACTTGCATTCAACTCACAAAAAGCGAGTCGAAAAATGGAGCTCAGGGGAACAGCAATTCACAAACTGGCAGAGAAATATAGGACAAGTATCGTCCAAATATCTGTTTAATGGAAGGCAACGAGGTGGACTTGAAAGAGAGGCAGAATAGCAGGAAACAGATTTCAAGTGGTATGTTGGAATCGCCTTTAAATCACAGGAAGAGGGGCACAACTTCGACAATGATGCACTTGGCCAAAAAGGGCGTATTCCTTTTCTCCTGTATATATTCAGGAGAAAACGAATACGCCCTTTTTGGCCATCCAGCAAGCGGGCAATGCAAATCTGCACTACAAAGAATTATCACCTCCAACCAGTCAAAAGGGATATCTGCAAAATGTGTAAAAAGCAGAAAGGCAAGAGAGCCCCTGGAGAACTGGGAGCTTTGTTATGCTGATGGGCGGGACGTAAATTGACAACTGCCTCTCTGGAGGAGTGAATTGTGTTCCCCAAAACAAGTAAACAACAGAGCTACAGAGCCAAGGGCACTTCCAGCCTAGTGAATATACCTTGGGAAAACTGAAAATCAATAAGACAGAGCCACCCCCAAATTTAGGGCTGCACTGCTTACAAGAACCTCAACTTGGGTACACGTGAAATATCCCAGGAAAGATAAAAATGGTTCAAGAAATTGGGGTACATATGTACGATGGAATATCCCTCAGCCATGAAATCAATGTCATAAGACCAGTAGCAGCAAAATGAGTGGATTCAGGTACGATGATTCTAAGTGAAATAAGTCACAGAGTAAAAGAAACTTATCATAAGATATCATGTATGAAGGTACTCTAAACATGGCTACACATGAACTGAGTTAGGAAAGAGAGCAGAGTCTCACATTTAGAAAACACTCTTATGCCTGCTGAAGGGGGAAGGAGAGGTGGGGTGATGCATAAACCCAGAGTTTGTTATTAGTACATGTACCTTTCCAAAAATCAGATATAGAATAGACAAGACCTACACCTACCTCAGTGAAAGGCACTCAAAACCCCATATTACCTGCAGAGGAATATATCTGACTAGTAAGAATCTTATAACCTATTTATTGATATGTCTCCATGAGGCAATCAAGTGTTTCTAGACTGGCATAAACATGGCACTGAGAATCAGCTCACACCCACTATATAAAGGAATTTCAAACACACAAAAAAAAGAGGAAATTCTTTACAATTTCTTCAGGGTCTTTGACGAAACCTGGAATGACCCTATCTACATCGACAGCTGGATGTGGCATAAGGCTGGACACTTCGGACTGAGAGGATTGGTGAGATTGGGTGAGCAAATGCAGACCCCTTAAAGCAATAATGTGTGGCACCCATTCCATGGGTCCCAACTCTCCAGGTTGAAGGGAATATTACTACAGATATAACATGTATGGGAAACCTAGAGAAAGTACAGTCTATGAATACGAAAGGTTTCTAAAACTCAACTAATAGTCCCTCTGCTGGTGCCCTGGTTTGACTTTCCAACTGCTTTACTATCAATCTCCCAACTTGGAGAAACAGCCCCTTTAACCTCCTAGTTTGCACAGGTTGCCAATTTGGCAGAGGATGAAAGGGAAGAGGGAGTATCACAGAGAGATTAGCTGTTAGGCGTTTGGACCGTCACATATCACTCTAATTTCAGGTCAGGAAGGAGAATTAACCAACGACTCAGCCAAGCACAGTAAACCAGTATAGGTTGTGAAGCAGTCTTTTGGACTTGCGTTCAGCTCACAAAAACGAGTTCAAAAAAGGAGCTCAGGGGCACAGCAATTCACAAACAGGCAGAGTAATAAAGGACAACTATCATCCAAAAATCTGTTGAGTGAAGGCAACGAGGTGGACTTGAAAGCGAGGCAGAAGAGCAGGAAACAGATTTCAAGAGGTACGTTGGAATTGACTTGAAAGAACAGGTAGAGGGCACAACTTTGTCAATGATGCACTTGGCCAAATAGGGCGTATGCATTTTCTCCTGAATATAATCAGGAGAAATCACATACGCCCTTTTTCGCCAAGCAAGCAAGCGGGCAATGCAAATCTTCACTAAAAAGAAGTAACACTTCCCACCGGTCAAAAGGGAAATCCACAAAATGGGTAAAAACCAGAAAGGCAAGACAGGCCCTGGAGAACAGGGAGCATAGTTATACTGACGGGTGGGATGTAAATTGCCAACTGCCTCACTGGAGGAGTGCATTGTGTTCCGTAAAACAAGTAATCGACACAGCTACAGAGCCAAGGGCACTTCCAGTACAGGGAATATACCTTGGGAAAACTGAAAATCAATAAGACAGAGCCACCCCAAAATTTAGGGGTGCAGTGCTTACAAGAACGTCAACTTGGGTACACCTTAAGTATCCCAGGAAAGATAAAAATGGTTCAAAAACTTGTGGTACTTACGTATGATGGAATATCCCTCAGCCATGAAATCAATGTCATAAGACCAGTAGCAGCAAAATGAGTGGATTCAGGTATGATGACTCTAAGTGAAATAAGTCACACAGAAAAAGAAACTTATCATAAGATATCACTTATGAAGATCCTGTAAACATGGCTACACATGAACTGAGTTAGGAAAGAGAAGAGAGTCTCACATTTAGAAAACACGCCTATGCCAGCTTAAGGGGGAAGGAGAGGTCGGGAGATGCATAAAACCAGAGTTTGATATAAGCACAGGTACCGTTCCAAAAACCAAGTACAGAATAGACAAGACCTACACCTTCCTCAGTGAAAGGGACTCAAAACCACATATTTCCCACAGAAAAATATATCTGACTAGTAAGAATCTTTAAACCTATGTATTGATATGTCTCCGTAAGAGAATCAAAAATTTCTAGACTGGCATAATCATGGCAGCGAGAATCAGCTCAAACCCAATATAAAAAGGAATTTCAAAAACAAAACAAAAAAGCAGGGAAATTCTTTACAATTCCTTCAGGGTCTCTGATGAAACCTCGAATGACCCTATCTACAACGACAGCTGGATGTGGCATAAGGCTGGACACATGGGACTGAGAGGATTGGTGAGATAGGGTGAACAAATGCAGACCCTTTGAAGCAATAATGCAAGGCACCTATTCCATGGTCTCCAACTCTCCAGGTTGAAGGCAATATTACTACAGCTATTACATGTACAGGAAACGTAGAGAATGGACACACGGTGAATACGAAAGGTCTCTAAAACTCAACAAATAGTCCCTCTCCTGGTACTCCGGTTTGACTTTCCAACTGCTTTACTATCAATCTCCCAAACTGGAGAGAGAGCACCTTTAACCTCCTGTTTTTCACAGGTTGCCAATTTGGCAAAGGATGAAAGGGAAGAGGGAGAACCAAAGAGAAAGTAGCTGTTAGGCATTTGGACGGGTTCATGTCACTCTTATTTCCCGGGAGGAAGAAGAATTAACCAAAGTCTCAGCCACCTACCGGCAACCAGTATAGGTCCTGAACCAAAATATGGGACTGGCGTTCAGCTCACTAAAAACGAGTTAAAAAAAGTAGCTATAGGGCAGAGCAATTCACAAACTGGCAGAGTAATAAAGGACAACTATCATCCAAAATCTGTTAAGGGAAGGCAACGAGATGAACTTGAAAGAGAGGCAGAATAGCAGGAAGCAGATTCCAAGAGGTACCTTGGAATTGCATTTAAGGCACAGGAAGAGGGGCACAACTTCAACAATGATGCACTTGGCCAAAAAGGGCGTATGCATTTTCTCCTGAGTATATTCAGGAGAAAACGCATACGCCCTTTTTGGCCAAGCAAGCAAGCGGACAATGTAAGTCTGCACTACAAAGAAGTATCACTTCCCAGCGGTCCAAAGGGACATCCGCAACATGGGTAAAATTCAGAAAGGCAAGATAGGCCCTGGGTAACAGGAAGCATTGTTATGCTGATGGGCGGGATGTAAATTGCCAACTGCCTCTCTGGAAGCGTGCATTGTGTTCCCTAAAACAAGTAAACAACAGAGCTACAGAGCCAAGGGCACTTCCAGTCCAGGGAATATACCTTGGGAAAACTGAAAATCAATAAGACAGAGCCACCCCATATTTAGGGCGGCACTCATTACAAGAACCTCAACTTGGATACACCTTAATTATCCCAGGAAAGATAAAATTGGTTCAAAAAATTGTGGTACATATCTATGATGGAATATCCCTCAGCTATGAAATCAATTTCATAAGACCAGTTGCAGCAAAATGAGTGGATTCAGGTACGATGATTCTAAGTGAAATATGTCACACAGAAAATGAAACTTATCATAAGATAGCCCTTATGAAGATCCTGTAAACATGGCTATACATGAACTGATTTAGGAAAGAGAAGAGAGTCTCACATTTAGAAAACACTCTTATGCCTGCTTAAGGGGGAAGGAGAGGTGGGGTGATGCATAAAACCAGAGTTTGATATAAGCACAGGTACCGTTCCAAAAACCAACTATGGAATAGACAATACCTACAACTTCCTCAGTGAAAGGGACTCAAAACCACATATTTCCCTCCGAGGAATATTTCTGACTAATAAGAATCTTAAAACCTATGTACTGATATGTCACCGTAAGGGAATCAATTGTGTCTAGACTGGCATAAACATGGCAGCGAGAATCAGCTCAAACCCACTATAAAAATGAATTTGAAAAACAACAAAAAAAGGGAAATTCTTTACAATTCCTTCAGGGTTTCTGAATGAAACCTGGAATGACCCTATCTACAATGACAGCTGGATGTGGCATAAGGCTGTACATATGGGACTGAGAGGATTGGTGAGATTGGGTGAGCAAATGCAGACCCTTTAAAGCAATAATGCATGGCACCCATTCCATGGGTCCCATGTCTCCAGCTTGAAGGGAATATTACTAGAGCTATAACATATACGGGAATCCTAGAGAATGGAAACACTGTGAATATGAAAGGTCTCTAAAACTCAACAAATAGTCCCTCTACTGGAGCTCCGGTTTGACTTTCCAACGGATTTACTGTCAATCTCCCAGCTTGGAGAGACAGCACCTTTAAACTCCTGGTTCACAGAGCTTGGCAATTTGACAGTGGATGAAAGTGAAGAGGGAGAACCAATGAAAGAATAGCTGTTAGGCATATGGAATGGCACATGTCACTCTTATTTCCCGTGAGGAAGAAGAATTAACCAAAGTCTCAGCCACCCACTGGGAACCAGTATAGATCCTGAACCAAAATATTGGACTTGCGTTCAGCTCAAAAAAAAAAAATAGTTAAATAATGGAGCTCAGGTGTACAGCAATTCACAAACAGTGGGAGTAATAATGGACAACTATCATCCAAAAATCTGTTGAGGGAAGGCAACGAGGAAGTCTTGAAAGCGAGGCAGAATATCAGGAAACAGATTTCAAGAGGTAAGTTGGAATTGCCTTTAAAGCACAGGAAGACAGGCACAACATCGACAGTGATGCACTTCGCCAAAAAGGGCGTATGAGTTTTCTCCTGAATATATTCAGGAGAAAACGCATACGCCCTTTTTGCCCAAGCAAGCAAGCAGGCAATGCAATTGTGCAGTACAAAGAAGTATCCCTTCCCACCGGTCAAAAGGGACATCCACAAAATGGTTAAAATTCAGAAAGGCAAGAAAGGCACTGGAGAACAGAGAGCCTTGTTATGCCGATGGGCGGGATGTAAATTTCCAACTGCCTCTCTGGAGGAGTGCATTGTGTTCCCTAAAACAAGTAAACAAGAGAGCTACAGAGCCAAGGGCACTTCCAGTCCAGGGAATATACCTTGGGAAAACTGAAAATCAATAAGACAGAGCTACCCCAAAATTTAGGGCGGCAATGATTACAAGAACCTCAACTTGGGTACACCTTAAATATCCAAGGAATGATGAAAATGGTTCAAAAAATTGTGGTACTTTTGTACGACGGAATATCCCTCAGCCATGAAAACAATGTCATAAGACCAGTAGAAGCAAAATGAGTGGATTCAGGTACGATGATACTAAGTCAAATAAATCACACAGAAAAAGAAACTTATCATAAGATAGCACTTATGAAGATCCTGTAAACATGGCTAAACATGAACTGAGTTAGGAAAAGAAGAGAGTTTGACATTTAGAAAACACTCTTATGCCTGCTTAAGGGGGAAGGAGAGGTGGGGTGATGCATAAAACCAGAGTTTGATATAAGCACAGGTACCGTTCCAAAAACCAACTATGGAACATACGAGACCTACACCTTCCTCAGTGAAAGGGACTCAAAACCTCATATTTCCCACAGAAGAATATATCTGACTAGTAAGAATCTTAAAACCTATGTATTGATATGTCTCCATAAGGGAATCAAGTGTGTCGAGACTGGCATAAACATGGCAGCGAGAATCAGCTCAAACCCACTATAAAACGGAATTTGAAGTACAAAGAAAAGGGAAATTCTTTACAATTCCTTCAGAGTCTCTGATGAAATCTGGAATGACCCTATCTACAATGACAGCTGGATGGGGCATAAGGCTGGACACATGGGACTGAGAGGATTGGTGAGATTGGGTGAGCAAATGCAGACCCTTTAAAGCAATAATGCATGGCACCCATTCAATGGATCCCATGTCTTCAAGTTGAAGGGAATATTACTACAGCTATAACATGTACGGGAAACCTAGAGAATGGACACACTGTGAATACAAAAGGTCTCTAAAACTCAACGAATAGTCCCTCTCCTGGTGCTCCGGTTTGACTTTCCAACTACTTTACTATCAATCTCCCAACGTGGAGAGACAGCACCATTAACCTCCTGGTTCGCACAGGTTGCCAATTTGGCAGAGGATGAAAGGGAAGAGGGAGAATCAATGAGAGAGTAGCTGTTAGGCATTTGGAGGGGCACATGTCACTCTTATTTCCCGGGAGGAAGAAGAATTAACCAATGTCTCAGCCACCCACCGGGAACCAGTATAGTTCCTGAACCAAATTATTGGACTTGCGTTCAGCTCAGAAAAAACGAGTTAAAATCAGGAGCTCAGGGGCACAGCAATTCACAACAGGTAGAGAAATAATGGACAAATATCGTCCAAAAATCTGTTGTGTGAAGGCAACGAGGCAGGCTTGAAAGCGAGGCAGAATAGCAGGAAACAGATTTCAAGAGGTACGTTGGAATTGCCTTTAAAGCACAGAAAGAGGGGCACAACTTCGACAAAGATGCACTTGGCCAAAAAGTGCGTATGTGTTTTCTCCTGAATATATTCAAGAAATAACGCATACGCCCTTTTTGGCCAAGCAAGCAAGCGGGCAATGCAAATCTGCAGTACAAAGAAGTATCAATTCCCAGCAGTCAAAATGGACATCCACAAAATGGGTAAAAACCAGAAAAGCAAGATATGCCCTGGAGAACAGGGAGCCTTGTTATGCTGATGGGCAGGATGTAAATTGCCAACTGCCACTCTGGAGGAGTGCATTGTGCTCCCTAAAACAAGTAAACAACAGAGCTACAGAGCCACGGGCACTTCCAGTCTAGGGAATATACCTTGGGAAAACTGAAAATCAATAAGACAGAGCCATCCCAAAATTCAGGGCTGCACTGCTTACAAGAACCTCAACTTGGGTACAACTTAAGTATCCCAGGAAAGAAAAAAATGGTTCAAAAAATTGTGGTACATACGTACGATGGAATATCCCTCAGCAATGAAATCAATATCATAAGACCCATAGTAGCAAAGTGAGTGGATACAGGTACGATAATTCTAAGTGAAATAAATCACACAGAAAAAGAAACTTATCATAAGATATCACTTATGAAGATCCTGTAAACATGGCTACACATGAACTGAGTTAGGAAAGAGAACAGAGTCTCACATTTAGAAAACACTCTTATGCCTGCTTAAGGGGGAAGAAGAGGTGGGGTGATGCATAAAACCAGAGTTTCATATAAGCACAGGTACCGTTCCAAAAACCAACTGTGGAATAAACAAGACCTACACATTCCTCAGTGAAAGGGACTCAAAACAACATATTTCCCACAGAGGAATATATCTGACTAGTAAGAATCTTAAAACCTATGTATTGATATGTCTCCATAAGGGAATCAAGTGTGTCGAGACTAGCATAAACATGGCAGCAAGAATCAGCTCAAACCAACTATAAAAAGAATTTCAAAAACAAAAAAAAGGGAACTTCTTCACAATTCCTTCAGGGTTTCTGATGAAACCTGGAATGTCCCTATCTACAAAAACAGCTGGATGTGGAATAAGGCTGGACTCATGGGACTGAGAGGATTGGTGAGATTGGGTGAGCAAATGCAGACCGTTTAAAGCAATAAGGCATGACCCCCATTCCATGGGTCACAACTCTCCAGGGTGAAGGGAATACTTCTACTGCAGTAACATGTACGGGAACCCTAGAGAATGGACACACTGTGAATACGAAAGGTTTCTAAATCTCAGTGAATACTCCCTCTCTTGGTGCTCCCGTTTGACTTTCCAACTGCTTTACTATCAATCTCCCAACTTGGAGAGACAGCATCTTTAACCTCCTGGTTCGCACAGGTTCCCAATTTGGCAGACGATGAAAGGGAAGAGGGAGAACCAATGAAAGAGTAGCTGTTAGGAATTTGGACGGGCATATGTCACTCTTATTTCCCGTGAGGAAGAAGAATTAATCAACGTCTCAACAACCCACTGGGAACCAGTATAGGTCTTGAACCAAAATATTAGACTTGTGTTCAGCTCACAAAAAACGAGTTACATAATGGGGCTCAGGGGCACAACAATTCACAAACTGGCAGAGTAATAAAGGACAACTATCGTCCAAAAATCTGTTGACGGAAGGCAACGAGGTGGAACTGAAAGCGAGTCAGAATAGGAGGAAACAGGTTTCAAGTGGTACGTTGGAATCCCCTTTAAAGCACAAGAAGAGGGGCAAAACTTCGACAATGATGCACTTGGCCAAAAAGGGCGTGTGCGTTTTCTCCTGAATATATTCAGGAGAAAATGCATACGCCCTTTTTGGTCAAGCAAGCAAGCGGGCAATGCAAATCTGCACTACAAAGTAGTATCACTTCCCACCGGTTAAAAGGGACTTCCACAAAATGGTTAAAAACCAGAAAGGCAAGACAGGCCCTGGAAAACAGGGAGTCTTGTTATGCTAATGGGCGGGATGTAAATTGCCAACTACCTCTCTGGAGGAGTGCATTTTGTTCCCTAAAACAAGTAAACAACAGAGCTACAGAGCCAAGGGCACTTCCAGTCTAGGGAATATACATTGGGAAAACTGAAAATCAATAAGACAAAGACATCCCAAAATTTAGGGCTGCACTGCATAAAAGAACATCAACTTGGGTACACCTTAAGTATCCCAGGAAAGATAAAAATGGTTTAAAAAATTGTGATACTTACATATGATGGAATATCCTTCAGCCATGAAATCAATATCATAAGACCAGTAGCAGCAAAATGAGTGGATTCAGGTACGATGATTCTAAGTGAAATAAGTCACACAGTAAAAGAAACTTATCATAAGATATCACTTATGAAGATCCTGTAAACATGGCTACACATGAACTAAGTTAGGAAAGAGAACAGAGCCTCACATTTAGAAAACACTCTTATGCCTGCTTAAGGGGAAGGAGAGGTGTGGTGAAGCATAACACCAGAGTTTGATATAAGCACAGGTACTGTTCAAAAAACCAAATAAGGAATAGACAAGACCTACACCTTACTCTGGGAAAGGGACTCAAATCCCCATATTCCCCACAGAGGAATATATGTGACTAGTGAGAACTTTAAAACCTATGTATTGATATGTCTCCGTAAGGGTATCAATTGTGTCTAGAATGGCATAAACATGGCAGTGAGAATCAGCTCAAACCCACTATAAAATTAAATTTCAAAAACAAAACAAAAAAACATGGAATTTCTTTACAATTCCTTCAGGGTCTCTGATGATTTCTGGAATGACCATATCTACAACGACATCTGGATGTGGCATAAGGCTGGACACTTGGGACTGAGAGGATTGGTGAGATTGGGTGAGCAAATGTAGACCCTTTAAAGCAGTACTGCATGGCACCCATTCCATCAGTCCCAACTCTCCTGGTTGAAGGTAGTATTACTATAGATATAACAAGAAAGGGAAACTTAGAGAATGGACACACTGTGAATACAAAATGTTTCTACAACTCAACAAATAGTCCCTCTCCTGGTGTTCCAGTTTGACTTTCCAACTGCTTTACTATCAATCTGCCAACTTGGAGAGACAGCCCCTTTAACCTCCTGGTTCGCACAGTTGCCAATTTGGCAAAGATGAAAGGGAAGAGGGAGAACAAATGAGAGAGTAGATGTTAGGCATTTGGACGGGTACATGTCACATTAATTGCCCGGCAGGAAGAAGAATTAACCAAAGTCTCAGCAACGCGCTGGGAACCAGTATAGGTCCTGAACCAAAATTTTGGACTTGTGGTCTGCTCACAAAAAACGAATTTATAAATGGAGCTCAGGGGCACAGCAATTCAGAAACTGGCAGAGTAATAAAGGACAACTATCGCCCAAAAATCTGCTGAGGGAAGGCAACGAGGCGGACTTGAAAGCGAGGCAGTATAGCAGGAAACAGATTTCAAGAGGTATGTTGGAATCGCCTTTAAAGCACAGGAAGAGGGGCACAACTTCTACAATGATGAACTTGCCCAAAAAGGGCGTATATGTTTTCTCCTGAATATATGCAGGAGAACACACATACACACTTTTTGGCCAAGCAAGCAAGCGGGCAATGCAAACCTGCACAACAAAGAAGTATCACTTCCCACTGGTCGAAAGGGAAATCTGCAAAATGTGTAAAAACCAGAAAGGCAAGACAGGCCCTGGAGAACAGGGAGCCTTGTTATGCTGATGGGCGGGATTTAAATTGCGAACTGCCTCTATGGAGGAGTGCATTGTGTTCCCTAAAACAAGTAAACAACAGAGCTACAGAGTCAAGGGCACTTCCAGTCTAGGAAATATACCTTGGGAAAGCTGAAAATCAATAAGACAGAGCCACCACAAAATTTAGGGCTTCACTGCTTACAAGAACCTCAACTTGGGTATACCTTAAATATCCCAGGAAAGACAAAAATGGTTCAAGAAATTGTGGTACTTACGTACGATGGTATATCCCTCAGCCATGAAATCAATTTCATAAGGCCAGTAGCAGCAAAATGAGTGGATTCAGGTACGATGATTCTAAGTGAAATAAGTCACACAGAAAAAGAAACTTATCATAAGATATCACTTATGAAATTCCTGTAAACATGGCCTCACATTAACTGATTTAGGAAAGATACCAGAGTAACGAATCTTATCATAAGATATCACTCATAGCGGGAATGTACACATGGCTACACATGAACTGATTTACAAACACAACGGAGTCACAAATTTAGAAAACAACTTCTGCCTGCTTAATGGGAAAGGCGAGGTGGGGTGATGCATAAAATCACAGTTTTAAATTAGCACAGATACCGTTACATAAACCAAGTATGTAATAGACAACACCTAATCCCGCCACAATGAACTGGACTCAACACCCCCTATTCATTGCAAGGAATATGTCTGACTCTCAGTATTTTAATACATATGTATTCTCATGTCTCCATAAAGGAATCATGTGTGTGTATAACGGCATGAACAGAGCACTGAAATTCAGTTAAACCCACTTATAAAAATAAATTTCAAAAGCAAAATGCAAAAACAGCGAAACAGTGAGAAAGTCTTAAAAATTTCGTTCAGGGCCTGTGATGCAACCTGGATTGACCACCTTTACACCCACAGCTGGATGAGACATAAGACTGGACACTTGGGGCTGACAAGATTGCTGAGGTTGTGTGAGCAAAAGAACACCACTTAGAGCAATACTGTGTGCTACCCATTCTAGTGGTCCCAACTCTCCAGGTTTAAGGGAATCTTCCTACAGTTAAAACATGCATGGGAAACCCAGTGGATGGTACACTGTGTAATTGGGAATGTTTTCTAAAAGGTACCTCATTTTTCCTTTTGTCGTGCTCGGCTTCGCCATTCCATCTGCATTAATAAAAATCTCCCCACTTGGAGTGTCAGCGCCTTTACCCTCCTGATATGCACAGTTTGCAAATTGTGCAGAGGATGAACATGAAGAGGGGGAATAAATGAGAGATTAGCTGTAGGTGTTTGGATGGGCACATGTCACTCTAGTTTCCCACCAGGAAGGAGAATTAACCAAAGGCTCAGCCTGAAGCCCTGGAACCAGACTAATGCCTAAAGCCATCCTGCGGTATTGCAGCCAGCTCACAAATAGGCGAGTTGAAAAATGGAAATCAGGGGCACAGCAATTCACAAACTTGCAGAGTTATAAAGGACAACTATCATCCAGAAATATATTGAGGAAAGGCAGTGAAGAGGATTTGAATGCAAGGCAGAATTGAAGGAAACAGATTTCAAGAGGTAGATTGGAGTCGTCTTTAAAGCACATGAAAAGCGACAGAATTTCGACAATGTTGCCCTTGGCTGAAAAGGGACTATGTGTATTTTCTTGAATATATTCGGGAAAAATGCATATGCCCTTTTTGGCCAAGCAAGCCATCAGGCATTGCAAATCCACACTACAGAGTAGTGTCCCTTACCTCCAGTCAAAAGGGCCATCCACAAATAGTGTAAAAACCACAAATGCAGGACAGGCCATGGAGAAAAGGGAGCCTGGTTACGCCGATTGACAGGATGTAAATTGCCAACAGCCTCTCTGGAGAACTGTATGTTGTTTTCTAAAATAGAGCTACAGAGCATAGCACACTTCCACTCATGGGCGTGTATTTTGGGAAAACTGAAAATCCATAACACACAGCCAGCCCAAACTTTAGGGCTGCTCTGTTTACAAGAACCTCGACTTCAGTACACTTTAAATATCCCAGGAAAGGAAAAAAAATAGATATAGATGTTGTGGTACTTATATACAATGGAATGTCACTCAGACATAAAATCAATGTCATAAGGCCAATAGCAGCTTAATGAGTGGCTTTAGGTATGATGATGCTAAGTGAAATGAGCCACAAAGTAAAAGAAACTTATTGTAATATATCACTTATAGAGGGAATGTAAACATGGCTACGCATGAACTGAATTTCAAAAGAGAACAGAGTTTCACATTTAGAAAACACACTTATGCCTCCTTAAGGGGAAAGGTGACGTGGGGTGATGTGTAAAAGCAGAGTTTGAATTTAGCACAGATTCCATTCCATATACCAAATACGTAATAGACAAGACCTACTCCTTTCTCAATGAACTGGACACAAAACACCCTATTCACTGAAGAGGAATATATCTGACTGGTAATAACCTTGAAACCTATGTATTTATATGTCTCCATAATGGAATCAAGTGTATGTAGATTGGCATAAACACAGATCAATGGAACAGGACAGAAAGCCCAGAGATAAACCTACATACCTATGGCTATCTCATCTATGACAAAGGAGCTAAGGATATACAATGAGGAAAAGACAGTCTCTTCAGTAATTGGTGCTGGGAAAACTGGACCCCTACACATAAAAGAATGAAATTAGAACACTCCATAACACCATACACAAAAATAAACTCTAAATTGATTAGAGATCTAAATATAAGACCAGACACTATAAAACACTTAGAGGAAACCATAGGCAGAACACTCTATGACATAAATCACAGCAAGATCCTTTTTGACCCACCACTCAGAGAAATGGAAATAAAAACAGAAATCAACAAATGGGACCTAATGAAACTTAAAAGCTTTTACACAGTACAGGAAAACATAAACAAGATGCAAAAACAACCCTTAGAATGGGAGAAAATATTTTCAAATGAAGCAATCGACAAAGGATTAATCTCCTAACTTTACAAGCACCGCATGTAGCTCAATATCACAAAAACAAACAACCCAATCCAAAAACGGGCAGAAGACCTAAATAGACATTTCTCCAAAGAAGATATACACATTACCAAGAAACACATGAAAGGATGCTGAACATCACTAATCATTAGAGAAGTGCAAATCAAAACTACAGTGAGGTATCACCTCACAGCAGTCAGAGTGGCAATCATCAAAAAAATCTACAAAACAATAAATGCTGGAGAGGCCTTTATTGGAGAAAAGGGCACACACTTGCACTGTGGGTGGGAATGTAAATTGATATGGGCTCTAGGGAGAACATTACGGAGGTTCCTTTAAATAACTAACAATAGAAGTACCATACGACACAACAATCCAACTACTGGACATTTGCCTTTTGAAAACCATAATTCAAAAAGAGTTATGTACAAAAATGTCCATTGCAGCTCTATTTACAATAGCCAGGACATGGAAGCAACCTAAGTGTCCATCAACAGATGAATGGATAAAGAAGATCTGGCACATATATACAATGGAATATTACTCAGCCATACATAGGAATGAAATTGGGTCATTTGTAGAGACCTTGATGGATCTAGAGACTGTCATACAGAGTGAAGTAAGTCAGAAAGAGAAAAACAAATATTGTATATTAATGCATATATGTGGAACACAGAAAAATGGTACAGATGAACCAGTTTGCAGGGCAGAGATAGAGACACAGATGTAGAGAACAAACATATGGACACCAAGGGGGGAACACCATGTGAGGGTGGTGGTCGGATGAATTGGGAGACTAGGATTCACATGTGCACACTTATATGTATAAAATAGATATCCAATAAGAACCTGCTGTATAAAAGAAATAAATAAATTTTAAAAAATTAAAAATAAATAAATAACATTTAATAAAATAAAACAGAAAAAAAGTTTTTCCCTTCACATAGATGTCTTTATATTAATGCATTATTTCCATGTTTATATCTCCAAATTAAAAAAAAAAGAGGAATAAATAAAATCTACCTTGAACCAAAAAGAAAAAAAGAAAAAAAAAAAAAAACAGAACCCACAAGTTATACAGCGGAAAATCGTATCAGGGCACTTGCTCCAGTGGTAAAAATTCTTAAGTTGGTCAGAGGTGGAAAATCGTCTCCCATGCACTCAGCAGCACTCCCCCCCACAAGGAGCATCCTCATTGCAAAGCTGGGGGACTGTGTCGAGGCGTCTCTGAGTAAATGTGAGCTGAGTCCCAGTCCTGCTGCAGCTGAACTCTTCCCACCCTTTCCAGGTAAAACACCTGAATATGTACAAGCACTTGCAAGCCTAGAGGAAGGGCTGTGGAGCCACACCAGCCACCGCACGCAGGCCAACTTGGTGCCTGCAGGCCAGTCAGGATGGTCCTGGCCCCAGATGCTCTTCTGGAATCTTTCCATTTCCCTGCCTGAGATACCCCTCCTGCCACGGCCCCCACTGCTTTTTTACTTCCTCACCTCTGCCTGGGGAGAAATTCCAGTGGCAGCTATGGATGACACATCCTCTTCTTTAGCAGGTGGCAGCCTGGCAACTCCTGCAGAAAGTCCAGAAGATCCCCACTCACACTGGGCCACCCACAAAGCCACGGCCTCTCCCTCAGTACCACCACCCCAGCCCCGACACTGCTGACGGGGCAGAGAATATGGCATCAGGCACAGCTACAGGGGCTCTTGCTGACTGGAGAGGTGTTTATATTGCCTTCAACACAGGCACACCTGGGGAGGGCTGGCAGGCAGTGTCAGGCTGCCCAAATCAGCCAATCCTCACCCCTCAGGGGCTCACAGTTGCAGAAAATGAAACTTGTTAAACGGGCCAGGCCCAAGGAAGAGTTGTGGGCTCTTGAGAGTCAGGCTAGACAAGGGGCTACAGCTGCGGCTTGTTTTCTTATCATTTTATCTGGTCCATGAGTGGAAAACAACTTCAAGAAGACCATATCCTAATGAGAGGAACCCAGGAGTCAGGGAGAGGAGTGATGGTGGGTGGAGACAGAGGCCTGGTGCCCTGGCTGCAGTGGAAGTGTCTGTAAGACCAGGCAGAGAGAGGCTGCACAGAGTGATAGCCAGGGTCACAGACCTGTCAGAGCTGCTGTTTGTTAGTTCAAGTCCTGCTCTGAGGTGTTCTGTGTCAGCTGTGAGCGACAGGTGAGCTGGGGTTTCTCTGCAAGGTGGGCTATGTGCACAGTTCCTGTGTGTCCAGCCCTGCTGGGGTACCTGCCCAGGGGAGTTCCGTATCCTGGGAAGGGCCTGACTATGAGAGCCCCATGGGCTGCTGGGTAGCTGCACAGGTGAGCTCCATACACTGGGAAGGACTTGACCACGAGAGCCCCGTGGGCTGTGGGGTGCGGGATGCAGCCCAGGTGAGCTCCATATCCTGGGATTGGCCTGACCACGAGAGCCCCATGGGCTGCTGGAGACCTGGTAAAGGATATCAGGACACTCAGTGAAGCCACCGAGGATATACATCCAGTAGCTCCTATTTCCTACACCCTGCTGCTGATTCTACCATCCACCAGGCCATGGCATTCTGTATTAGACTTCAATGATGCCTTCTTCTGTATTCCATTCATCTCAGAGTCACAAGAATTTTTGGCTTGTGAGTGGCAGGACACAACATGCAACACAAGCAATAATGCTGGGCCGTCCTGCCCCAATGGTTCAAAAATCCCCACACCATCATTGGGGAAATGTCCTCTAAAGATCTAAAAGTTCTACTTCTGTAAAAGGGAACCCTCCTTCAATATGCAGATGACATTCTGATCACCAGGCCTACTAAAGACGCCTCTGAACTACCTAGCCAAGGAAGGATAGAAGGTGTCCAAGAAAAAGGCTCAAATATACCAGGCTCAGGTGACATGCCTGGGCTTCATTCTCACAGATATTCAGAGAAACGCATCCCAGGATAGGGAAGAAGCCATTTGCAGCCTTACCTCTTCTAAAACTAGAAGACAGCTTAGGGGTTCCTGGGGAGGCCAAGGTTTTCTGCATCTGGATCCCTAACTACAGTCTAATAGCTGGGCCTCTACATGAAACACTGACACGAAAAGATGATGATCCTTTTGAATAGAATCCAGAAGCAGCCTTTCAAGAATGGAAAGAGCAGTCAATTCAAACCCTTGCCCAGGAACTCGCTAATTTAGCTACAGCCTTTGACCTTTACATACCCGGTCAAAGGTTAATTGCCCTTGGAGCCTTAGTGCAAAAACTGGGACCACTTGAAATGGAGCAACACAAGAATGCCCTTCAGGTATGATAAACTATGGTCACCAAGGGCTTTGCCCACCGACTCATCAGGCCAGGATACTGGGGTATCTAAAAAGCTAGAAATCAGCAGGCCACAAGGCCAGCTCCCTCCTAAGGGAAAAGGACCCCACGTCGTGATCCTAACCACCCAACATGCCCTGAAGTTGCAGGGGTCACTCTGTGGACACACTGACCTCGAGTGAGGAGGCCCTCCAACTCCAACCTCCAGAGAGACAAATGGGGGCAACGGGCCCCCAAGATGACTCGTGTGACCATCACTTGACCTGGAGTTTCTCTCAGAAAACAACAAGACTGTGCCCCGAAAGAGCAGACTACTGCTTGCAGGACTTACTGCACCCAGAGGGGAGCTAATAAGCTTGGCGGGGGAAACGTATATCACGCTTTCACCATAGAAAACCCTACAGACACCGCGGTGATGGTGGCCAATATGACCGCCTGGACTGCTGGCTACTTCTAAAGGCCGTTGACTCAGTGGACGTCATGGTCCTGGATCACCACTGACCCTGGACTGTCTGGGAGTTGCACGGGCACGGTTCTGACACATGGTGCTGTTTGTACATTAATTCAGGGACCTAATTAAAGAAAGCACAGACTACTGCTCAGAGCATCTAGGCTGGCAAAAACCGTCAGCCTAAGGTCACCGAACAAATGTGGGGTGGGGTGAAACCTGCCACCTCAGCATCTCTGCACATCTCTTTCCTGGAAACTTAAAGGTCATTAGAATCTATAACACTTCCAATGCTGGTGCTCAGGCTTACGAGAAGTGAGGCAGGAGGCCTTGGGACAATCAACCTCACCTGGAGGCTGGTGGGGAGACGTTTTGCCCCTCCCCCGAAGTATCAGGGCTCCCACCACAGCATGAAGCAGTTACAAAAGAGGGGTCTGCACCCTCAACACCCCAAGAATGAGGAACAGAACAAAATGCAGAGGAGGTGTTCGTCTCTGGCAACGTTCATTAAAAATTCCTGGGAGGTAAAAAGAGAATCTGGGCAATAAAATAAAGTCTTACCTGTTTTTCCTTTGTGCTTTGTCTAATTTCACGTGCTCCTAGGGTTCGGCATGCAGAGGTCCCACACCCGGCACTTCAGACCCGATTTCATAGTGCAGAGTGGCTGGGTCCACACCTCAGCTAGCGGGGTCCCATGCAGACTCCACGGCATAGAGCCTGAGCTTCAGCCAACCCAGCCCTCGAGAGATCCATCCCCTCCCTCCCAGTGATGCTCCTGGGATCCCTACACAGCATCTCAGCCCACAGCCCGTGGGGGAGTGCACGCTCTCACCTCTCCATTCTGTTTTCAAAATAATGTTTCCTTTGCTTCTGAACCAAACTCAGTCTTGATCTGTTGGCTCCAATGACACTGGGCACGGGGACTTCTGTTGGGGTCCACTCTGAATGATCAGTAACAGAAATTGAGAACATTGTAACTTCAATGAACAGATGTGTGAGCCAAACTGTAGTTAACATAGAGCAGTGTATAATGCTCGGGTAAAATAAGATGTTTCTAAGACTTACCTTTGATATTTCCATCACTTTACTATAAGCAAGTTCAGTGAAGACGTCTGTCTTATTTGTCAGGTCAACATTAGAGAAATGAAGTGATTTATTTCCATGGATGTACATCGAATACTCTTGGCTGAAGCTTCAATCTTGTTTTGAATGCTTTTCCATTGAAAAGGATACCTCTCTTTCAGCTCCCCCATTTCTGAGAAGTATAAAATCTTATAATTTATTATTACCAAAGGGGAAAGGTAGGAGAAGGGATAAATTAACAGTGTGGGATTAACACATACACACTGCTATGTATAAAATAGATCATCAAAAAGGAACTACTGTATAGCACAGGGAACTACACTGAATATTTTGCAATAACCTATAAGGGGAAATAATCTGAAAAAGAATAGTTTTTTTATTGACATCGTCTATCAAAGACAGATAAAATGTAACCTAAGCAAGGCCGATGGTGAACGCTTCTGACCCTGAAGATTTCAATCATCTAAAGTTTGGGTTCTGCCTATTTCCCAAGGCGCTTAATGGACATACGTGTAGCCGTAGCTTAAAAATTCCCCAGTTTGGGGTACGGGGAGGCACTGATTTGGAAAAATCCCTGGTGTTCTCCTTCCATGCACTGGACGCTTCCTACAGCTAAAACATGCCTGTCACACCTAGAGGATGGTACACCATTTGTTCGGAAAGAGTTTGGAAGAGGCACCTCATCTCCTCATTGTCTGGTGCTCGGGTTCACCCCTCCAGCATCTTTCCTAACAATCTCCTCACTTGGGGATATCAGCACCGTCAACATCCTGTTGCACACAGTTTGGAATTTGTCCAGAGGATGAAGCGGAAGGATGAGAAAAATTTAGAGACAGGTCTTAGGTGTTCGGACAGGCACATGCCACTCTAATTTCCAATCTGGAAGACAAATTCATCAAAGGCTAGAATTGCCCACGGAAACAGAATAGGGCTAGAGGAAATCCCGCTGTTTTGTGTCCAGTTTCCAAAAACACAGGTTGAGAAATGGAACTCAGGGGCACTAAAATTCATGAAACTGCAGAGTTGAAAATATCTATCGTCGAAAAATGTCTTGAGGTAAGTCACAGAAAACGAGTTGTAAGCAAGGGAGAGTGGCAGGAAACAGATTTGAAGAGGTAGAAGGGACTCCCCATTAAAACACAAGAAAAGGGGCTGAACATCGCCAATGATGCAGTTTGCCCAAAAGGGCGTATGCAATTTTTTCCGAATATATTCAAGTAAAGGCCATACACACTTTTTATCCAACCAAACAGGTGGGCACTGGAAATCAATACTACAAATTATATCACTTCACATCAGTCAGAAGGGTCATCCACATAAAGTGTAAACACCAGAAATGCAGGACAGGGCGAGGAGAAAAGGGAGCCCTGTGAGGCTGATAGTGGAATTGTAATTTGCCAACGGCCACTATGGAGAAGTGTATTGTGTTTGCTAAAACATCTAAAAGATGAGCTACAGAGCATAGGGCACTTGCACTCATGGACGTATCTGCACTGTGATGAAAAGGTCATGGAGCATTTTGGTGACAAATTTCACAGAGCATTGTGAGGAAGAGGGCATTGACCATTGTGATGACACAGGTCATGAAGCCTTGTGATGACGGGACACACGGAGCATTGTGATGACTGGGGTCATGTAGCATTGTGATGACAGGGGCATGGAGCATTGGTCTGACAAATTTCATGGATAATTGTGTTGACAGTGGGCATGGCACATTGTGATGACAAGGGCATGGAGCATTGTGATGACAAGGTCATGGAGTATGGTGAAGACAGGTTTCAGGGAGCATTGTGATGGCATATTTCATGTTCCATTGTGATGACAATGGCATGGAGCATTGTGATGCCAAGTTTTATGGAGGATTGTGATGCCAAAGGTAATGGAGCATTGTGATGACAAAGCTTGGAGCATTGTGATGACAAGGGTCATGGAGCATTGTGATGACAAGGGCATGGAACATTGTGATGACAATGGCCATTGAGAATTTTGATGAAAATGTCGTGAAGCATTGTGATGACAAAGGCATGCGGCTTGCTATGACAGGGGTCAGGGGGCATTGCGATGACAAGTGCATGGAGAATTGTGATGACAAGAGCATGTAACATTGTGATGAGAACTGTCATGGAGCATTGTGATGACAAGGACGTGGAGAATTGTGATGACCAGGGCATGGAGCATTGTGATGGCAAGACCGTGGAGCACTGTGATGAGAAGACCATGGATAATTCTGGTGACGAGCATCATGGAGCACTGTAATGACAAGGGGCATGGAGCATTGTGATGATACGTCTCATGGAGCATTGTGATGACAGGGGTCATGGATCATTGTGATGACAAGGGTCATGGAGTATTGTGATGACAATCTTGTGGAGTATTGTGATGACAAAGCATTTAACACTGTGATGGGAAGTGTCATGGAACATAGTGTTGCCAAGAACGTGGAGAATTGTGATGACAGGGAACATGGAGCATTGTGACGACGAGGGCATGGAGCATTGTAATGGCAAGACAGTGGAGCATTGTGATGAGAAGACCATGGACAATTGTGAGGATGAGCGTCATGGAGCGATATAATGACAAGGGGTGTGGATAATTGTGATGACAGTGGCCATGGAACATTGTGATGACAAGAGTCATGGAGCATTTTGATGACAAGCGTGTGGAGCATTGTGATGAGAAGACCACGGATAATTGTGAATGGCCAGCGTCATGGAGCACTGTAATGACACGTGGTATGGAGCATTGTGATGACAGTGCTCATGGAGCATTGTGATGACAAATGTCATGGAGCATTCAGATGACAAGCTTGTGGAGTATTGTGAAGACAATGGCATGGAGCATTGTGATGAAAAGGGCATGGAGCATTGTGATGAAAAATGCAAGGAGCCTTTTCATGACAGGGTTCAAGGAGCATTCTGACGACAAGTGTCATAGAGCATTGTGATGACATGTGTATTGAGAATTGTGATGACAAATATCATGGAACATTGTGACGACAAGGGCATGGAGTATTGTGATGACAGGCATCATGGAGCGTTGTAATGACAAGGGTTATGGAACATTGTGATCACATGGTTTTGGAGCATTGTGAAGACAGAGGTCATGGATCATTGTGATTTCAAGGAGCATGGAGCATTGTGATGACAGGGGTCATGGAGCATTGTGATGTCAGGGGACATGGAACATTTTGATGAAAAGGGTCATGGAGCATTTTGGTGACAGGGGTTATGGAACATTGTGATGTCAGGTGTCATCGAACATTGTGATGATAAGTGCATGTAGCATTCTGATGACAAGGTTTATGGAGCATTGTGATGACAAGATTGTGGAGCACTGTGATGACAAGCGCATGGCAAATTGTGATGACACGTGTCAAGGAGCATTGTGCTGTCAAGCGAATGGAGCATTGTAATGACAACGGTCATGGAGCATTCTGCTGAGAAAGGCATAGAGTATTGTGATGACAAGTGTCAAAGAGCATTGTGATGAAAATTTCATGGAGCATTGTGGTTAAAAAGGTCACAGAGACTGTTGATGATGAGGGCATGGAACATTGTGATGACAAAGGTCATGAAGCATTGTGATGACTGGAGTCACGGAGCATTGTGATGACAGGGGTCATGGAGCTTTGTGATATCAAGGGCATGGAGCATTGTGAAGACCAGCTCATACAGTATTGTGAAGACAGGTGTCAGGGAGCATTGTGATGACATATGTAATGGCCCATTGTGATGACAATGGCATGGAGCATTGTGATGCAAGTGTCATGGAGGATTCTGATGACAAAGGTAATGGAACAGTGTGAGGACAATGGCTTGGAGCATTGTGATGACAAGGGTCAGGGAGCATTGTGCTGACAAGTGCATGGAGAATTGTGATGACAAGGGTCATGGAGCATTTTGATGACAAGTTGTGGAGTATTTTGATGACAATGGCATGGATCATTGTGATGAAAACTGCAAGGGGCATTGTGAAGAAAAAGGCATGGAGCCTTTTCATGACAGGGTTCATGGAGCATTCTGAAGACAAGTGTCAGGGAGCATTGTGATGACTAGTGTATTGAGAATTGTGATGACAAAGGTCATGGGGCATTGTGATGAAAAGTGCATGGAGTATTGTGATGACAGGCATCATGGAGCTTTGTGATGACAAGTGTTATGGAACTTGGTGATCACAAGTGTTTGGAGCATTGTGATGACACAGGTCATGGATCATGTTGATTTCAAGAAGCATGGAGCATTGTGATGGCAAGGGCAAGAAACAATGTGATACCAAGGTTCATGGAGGATTGTGATGACCATGGTAAATGAGTCTTGTTATGACAAGCTCATAGAACATTGTAATGACAAGTTCATGTAGCATTTTGCTGACAAAGGCATGGAGAATTGTGATGACAGGTGTCATGGAGCACTGTGATGACATGCGTCACAGAGCATTGTGAATACAGGGGTCATGGAGCATTGGGATGAAAAGGGCATGGATCATTGTGATGACAAGTGTCATGGAAGATTGGGCTGAAAATGTTTATGGAGTGTTGTGATGACAGCGGTCATGGAGCATTGTGATGATATTGGTCATGGAGCATTGTGATGAGAGTGTCATGGAGAATTGGGCTGAAAATGTTCATGGAGTACTCTGATGACAGGGGTCATGGAACATTGTGATGACAAGGAAATGGAGCATGGTGATGACAAGGTCATGGAGCATTGTGATGAGAAGACCATGGAGACATGTGATGAAAACTATCATGGAGTATTCTGATGAAAAGGGGCATGGAGCATTGTGATTACAGTGGTCTTGGAGCATTGTTATGACAAGGGCATGGAGCATTGTGAAGAGAAGGACATGGAGCATTCTGATGAATGCGTCATGGAGCACTGTGATGAAAAGAGCATGGATCATTGTGATGAAGAAGGCATGGAGCCTTGTCATGACAGTGTTCAAGGAGCATACTGACGACAAGTGTCAGAGAGCATTGTGATGACCAGTGTATTGAGCATTGTGATGACAAAGGTTATGGAGCATAGTGATGAGAAGACCATGGATAACTGTGCTTATGAGCATCATGGGGGGTTGTGATGATAAGTGTTATGGAATATTGTGATCACAACGGTTTGGAGCATTGTGATGACAGAGGTCATGGAGCATTTTGATTTCATTGTGATGACAATAGCCTGAAGCATTATGATGATGGGCATGGTGCATTGTGATGATAGGATTCATGGAGCTTTGAGATGAAAAGGGGCATCGAGCATTTTGATAACAAGGGTCTTGGAGCATTGTGATGACAAGGGCATGGAGCATTGTGATGAGAAGTCCATGGAACATTCTGATGACATGCGTCATGGGGCTTTCTGATGACAAGGGCATGGAGCATTGTGATTACAGGGTTCTTGGAACATTGTGATGACAAGTGTCATGGAGCCTTGTGAATGACAAGGCCGTGGAACATTGTGATGGCAGGGGTCATGAAACATTGTTATGACAGGTGTAATGGAGCATTGTGATTAGAAGGGCAGGAAGCATTGTTGTGAAATATTTCATGGATTATTGTGATGAGAGTGGGCATGGAGCATTGTGATGACAAGAGCACGGAACGCTGTGATACATTGGTCATGGAGGATTGTAATGACAAGGGCATGGAACATTGTGATGAGAAGGGTATCGAGCACTGTGATGACAAGTGTCATGGAGCTTTGTGATGACAAGGGCATGGAGCAATGAGATGAGAGGGTTCATGGAGCATTGTGAAGACAATGACATGGAGCATTGTGATGTCAAGGGTCATGGAGCTTTGTGATGACAAAAGTCATGGAGCATTTTGATGAAAAGGGCATGGTGCATTGTGATGAGAAGGGCAGGGAGGAGTTTGAGGACAGGGTCATGCAGCAATTTGATGAAAATTGTAATGGAACAATTTGATGACATGGGTTATAGAACATTGTGATGTCAGGGGTCATGGAGCTTTGGGATGAAAAGGGTCATGGAGCATTTTGATGACAGGGGTTGTGGAACATTGTGATGCCAGGGGTCATGGAATATTGTGATGATAAGGGGAGGTAGCATTGTGATGACAGGGGTCATGGAACATTGTGATTACAGGTGTGAGGGAGTAATGTGATGACTAGTGATGGAACATTATGATATCTCATGTGAGAGAGCATTTTGATGAGAAGTGCATGGAGCATTGGGATTATAAGGTTTATGGAGCATATCGATGACAAGGTTGTGGACCGTTGTGATGAAAAGCACGTGGCACATTGTGATGACAAGGGTCATGGAGCATTGTTCTGACAAAGACATGGAGCACTGTGATGAAAATTTCATGGAACATTTTGGTAAAAAATATCACAGAGACTTTTGATGACTCGGTAATGGACCATTGTGATGACAAATGTCATGGAGCATTGTGATGAATGGAGTCACGGAGCATTGTGATGACAGGGGTCATGGGGCAGTGTGATGACAAGGGCATGGAGCATTGTGATGAGGAGACCATGGAGCCTTGTGATGACAAGTCTCATGGAGCATACTGATGAAAAAGGGCATGAAGCATTGTGATTACAGGTGTCTTAGAGCATTGTGATGAAGCGGGCAATTAGCATTGTGATGAGAAAGACATGGAATATTCTGATGACATACGACATGGAGCTTTGTGATGACAAGGGCATGGAGAATTGTGATTACAGGGGTCTAGGAGCATTGTGATGACAAGGGTCATGGAGCCTTGTGATGACAAGGCCGTGGAAAATTGTGATGGCAGGCGTCATGGAGCATTGTTATGACAGAGGTAATGGAGCATTGTGATGAGAAGAGCACTGAACATTGGTCTGAATTATTTCATGGATTATTGTGATGAGAGTGGGCATGAAGCATTGTGATGACATGGCCACGGAACACTGTTACATGGGTCATGGAGGAATGTAAAGACAACGGCATGGAGCATTGTGATGAGAAGGGCATAGAGCATTGTGATGACAAGTGTCATGGAGCTTTCTGATGACAAGGGCATTGAGCAATGTGATGAGAGGGTTCATGGAGCATTGTGATGACAATGACATGGAGCATAGTGATGTCAAGGATCATGGAGCTTTGTGAAGACAAAGGTCATGGAGCCTTTTGATGACAAGGGCGTGGTGCATTGTGATGAGAAGGGCAGGGAGCATTTTGATGACAGTGTCATGCAGCAATTTGAGGAATAGTGTAATGGAATATTTTGATGAGAGGGGTTATAGAATATTGTGATGTCATTGGTCATGGAGCTTTGGGTTGAAAAGGGTCATGGAGCATTTTGATGACAGGGGTTGTGGAACATTGTGATGTTAGGTGTCATGGAACATTGTGATGATAAGTGGATGTAGCATTGAGATGACAGGGGTCATGGAACATTGTGATTACAGGGATGAGGGAGTATGGTGATGACTAGTGATGGAACATTGTGATATATCTGGTGAGAGAGCATTTTGATGAGAAGTGCATGGATCACTGTGATTACAGGGTTTATGGAGCATAGCAATGACAAGTTTGTGAACCTTTGTAATGAAAAGTGTGTAGCACAATGTGATGACAAGGGTCATGGAGCATTGTTCGGACAAAGGCAAGGAACATTGTGATGACAAGTGTCATGGAGCATTGAGATGAAAATTTCATGGAGCATTTTGGTTACAATGGTCACAGAGCCTTGTGATGACTGGGGCATGGAGCATTGTGATGACAAACGTTATGAAGCATTGTGATGACTGGAGTCACGGAGCATTGTGATGACAGGGGTCATGGAGCATTGTGATGACAAGGACATTGAGCATTGTGATGACAGGTGCATGGAGCATTGGTCTGAAAATTTTCATAGATTATTGTGATGACAGTGGGCATGGTGCATTGTGATGACAAGGGCATGCAGCATTGTGATGTGAAGGTCATGGATTATTGTGAAGACAGGTGTCAGGGAGCATTCTGATGACCTATGTCATGGTCGACTGCGATGACAAGGACATGCAGCATTGTGATGAGAATGTCATGGAGTATTGTGTAGACAGGTGTCAGCGAGCATTGGGATGATATATGTCATGGTCCATTGCGATGACAATGGCATGGAGCATTTTGATGCCAAATGTAATGGAGGATTGTGATGACAAATATAATGGAGCATTGTGATGACTAGGGCTTGGAGCATTATGATGACAAGGGCCATTGAGAATTTTCATGACAAGGTCGTGAAGCATTGTGATGACAATGTCCTGGAGCATTGTGATGAGAAAACCATGGAGCCTTGTGATGACAAGTCTCATGGAGCATACGGATGAAAAGGGGCATGGAGCATTGTGAATACAGGGGTCTTGGAACATTGTGATGACAAGGGCATGGAGCATTTTGAGGAGAAGGACAAGGAGCATTCTGATGACATGCGTCATTGAGCTTTGTGATGACAAGGGCATGGAGCATTGTGATTAGAGGGGTCTTGGAAGACTGTGAAGACAAGGGCATGGATCATTGTGATGAAAGAGGCATGGAGCCTCGTCATGACAGGGTTCAAGGAGCATACAGACAACAAGTGTCAGGGAGCATTTTGATGACAATGTCATTGTGCATTGTGATGAGAAGGGCAAGGAGCATTGTGATCACAGTGTCATGGAGCAATTTGATGAAAAGGGTCATGGAACATTTTGATGACAGTGTTTATGGAACATTGTGATGTCAGGGGTCATGGAGCATTTTGATGAAAATGGTCATGGAGCATTTTGATGACAGGGGTTATGTAACATTGTGATGTCAGAGGTATTCGAACATTGTGATGATTAGTGCATGTAGCACTGTGATGACAGGAGTCATGGAACATTGTGATGACAGGGGTGATGGAGTATTGTGACGAATAGTGATGTATCATTGTGATATCAGTGGTGAGAGAGCATTTTGATGAGAAGTGCATGGAGCATTGTAATGACAACGTTTATGGAGCATTGTGATGACAAGATTGTGGAGCACTGTGATGACAAGTGCATGGAGCATTATGATGACAAGGGTCATGGAGCATTGTGGTGAGAAAGGCATAGAGCATTGTGATGACAGGGGTCAAAGAGCATTGTGATGAAAAGTTCATGGAGCATTGTGATTAAAAAGGTCACAGAGACTGTTGATGACGAGGGCATGGACCATTGTGATGACAAAGGTCATGAAGCATTGTGATGACTGGAGTAACGGAGCATGGTGATGACAGGGGTCATGGAGCATTGTGCTGACAAGGGCATGGAGCACTGTGATGACAAGCGTCATGGAGCATTCTGATGACAAACTTGTGGAGTATTTTGAGGACAATGGCATGGAGCATTGTGATGAAAACGGCATGGGGCATTGTGATGAAAAAGGCATGGAGCCTTTTCGTGACAGGGTTCAAGGAGCATTCTGGCGACAAGTGTCAGGGAGCATTGTGATGACAAGTGTATTGAGAATTGTGATGACAAAGGTCATGGAGCATTGTGATCAAAATGGCATGGAGTATTGTGATGATAGGCATCATGGAGCGTTGGGTTGACAAGTGTTATGGAACATTGTGATCAATAGGGTTTGGAGCATTATGATGAAAGAGTTCGTGGATCATTTTGATTTCAAGGAGCATGGAGCATTGTGAGGACAAGGACATGAAGCAATGTGATACCAATGTTCATGGAGGATTGTGATGACAATGGTAATGGAGAATTGTCATGACAAGCGCATAGAGCATTATAATGACAAGGTCATGTAGGATTTTGCTGACATAGGCATGGAGGATTGTGATGACAGGTGTCATGGAGCACTGTGATGACAGGCGTCACGGAGCATTGTGAATACAGGGGTCATGGAGCATTGGGATGACAAGGGCATGGATCAATGTGATGACAAGGGTCATGGAGCATTGGCCTGAAAATGTTCATGGAGTATTGTGATGACAGGGGCATGGAGCATTGTGATTACAAGGGTCTTGGTGCATTGTGATGACAAGTGTCAGGGAGTCTTGTGATGACAAGGCCGTGGAACATTGTGATTGCAGGGGTCATGGAGCACTGTTATGACAGGGGTAATGGAGCATTGTGATGAGAAGGGCATGGAGCATTGTGATTACAAGGTTTATGGAGCATTGCCATGACAAATTTGTGGACTGTTGTGATAAAACGCACGTGGCACATTGTGATGACAAGCGTCATGGAAAATTTTTCTGACAAAGGCATGGAGCATTGTGATTACAAGGGTCACGGAGCATTGTGATGAAAATTTCAGTTAGCATTGTGGTTACAAAGGTCACAGAGCCTTGTGATGACGCGGGCATGGACCACTGTGATGACAAATGTTATGAAGCATTGTGATTACTGGAGTCACGGAGCATTGTGATGACAGGGTTCACGGAGCGTTGTGATGACAAGGGCATGGAGCATTTTGATGACAGGGGCATGGAGCATTGGTCTGACAAGATTCATAGATTATTGTGATGACAGTGGACATGGTGCATTGTGATGACAAGGGCATGGAGCATTGTGATGAGAAGGTCATGGATTATTTTGAAGATATGTGTCAGGGAGCATTGTGATGACATATGTCATTGTCCATTACGATGACAATGGCATGGAGCATTGTGATGCCAAATGAAATGGAGGATTGTGATGACAAATATAATGGAGCATTGTGATGACTAGGGCTTGGAGCATTATGATGACAAGGGCCATTGAGAATTTTCATGAAAAGGTCGTGAAGCATTGTGATGACAATGTCCTGGAGCATTGTGATGAGAAAACCATGGAGCCTTGTGATGACAAATCTCATGGAGCATACTGTTGAAAAGGGGCATGGACCATTGTGTTTACAGGGGTCTTCGAACATTGTGATGAAAAGGGCATGGATCATTGTGATGAAAATGGCATGGAACCTTGTCATGACAGGGTTCAAGGAGAGTACAGACAACAAGTGTCAGGGAGCATTTGATGACAAGTGTATTGAGCATTGTGATGACAAAGGTCATGGAGCATTGTGATGAGAATACCATGGATTATTGTGATGATGAGCGTCATGGGGCATTGTGATGACAAGTGTTACGGAATATTGTGATCACAAGGGTTTGGAGCATTGTGATCACAGAGGTCATGGAGCATTTTGATTTCATTGTGATGACAATAGCATGAAGCATTATGATGATGGACATGGTGCATTGTGATGACAGGGTTCATGGATCATTGAGAAGAAAAATAGCATGGAGCATTGTGATGACAGGGGTCTTGGAGCATTGTGATGAGAAGGGTCATGGAACCCTGTGATGACAAGGCCATGGAACATCGTTATGGCAGGGATCATGGAGCATTGTTATGACAGGGGTAATGGAGCATTGTGATGGCAAGGACATGGAACATTGTGATGAGAAGGCCATGGAGCATTCTGATGACATGTGCCATGGAGCATTATGATGACGACGGACAGGGAGCATTGTGATGAAAAGTTCATGGAGCACTGTGGTTACAAAAGTCAAAGAGCCTTGTGATGACGCGGGCATGCATCACTGTGATGACTAACGTTATGAAGCATTGTGATGACTGATGTCACGGAGCATTGTGATGACAGGGGTCATGGAGCATTGTGATGACTAGGGAATGGAGCATTGTGATGATAAGAGTCCCGGATCATTGTGTTTTCAGGTGTCATGGAGTATTGTGATGATAGTTGTCATGGTGCATCGTGATGATATTGGTCATGGAGCATTGTGATGAGAAGGTCATGAATCATTGGGCTGATAATATTCATGGAGTATTGTGATGACAGGGGACATGGAGCATTGTGATGACAAGGGAATGGAGCATTGTGATGAGAAGACCATGGAGACTTGTGATGACATATCTCATGGAGCATTCTGATGAAAATTGGTATGGGACACTGTGATTACAGTGGTCTGGGAGCATTGTGATGACAAGGGCATGGAGCATTGTCATGAGACGGCCATGCAGCATTCTGATGACATGCGTCATGGAGCTTTGTGATGACAATTCTCATGCAGCATTCTGATGAAAAGGGGCATGGAGCATTGTGCTTACAGTGGTCTTGGAGCATTGTGATGACAAGGGCATGGAGCATTGTCATGAGACGGCCATGCTGCATTCTGATGACATGCGTCATGGAGCTTTGTGATGACAAGGTCATGGAGTATTTTGATGACAGGGGCATGGACCATTGGTCTGGCAAGTTTCATAGATTATTGTGATGACAGTGGACATGGTGCATTGTGATGGCCAGGGCATGGAGTACTGTGATGAGAAGGGCATGGAGCATTCTGATGACATGTGTCATGGAGCTTTGTCATGAAAAGTGCATGAAGCAATGTGATGAGAGCGTTCATGGAGCATTGTGATGACAATGACATGGAACATTGTGATGCCAAGTGTCATGGATCTTTGTGATGAGAAAGGTCATGGAGCATTTTGGTGACAAGGGCATGGAGCATTCTGATTACAGGGGTCTTGGAGCATTGTGATGAAAAGAGCATGGATCATTGTGATGAAAAATGCATGGAGCCTTGTCATGAGAGGTTTCAAGGAGCATACAGACAACAATTGTCAGGGAGCATATTGATGACAAGTGTATTGAACATTGTGATGACAAAGGTCATTGAGCATTGTGATGAGAAGTCTATGGATAATGCGATGACGAGCGTCAAGGGGCACTGTGATGACAAAGGTCATTGAGCATTGTGATGAGAAGACTATGGATAATGCGATGACGAGCGTCATGGGGCACTGTGATGACAAATGTTATGGAATATTGTGATCACAAGGGTTTGGAGCATTGTGATGACAGGGTCTTGGAGCAATTTGATGAAAAGGGTAAAGGAACATTTTGATGACAGGGGTTATGGAACATTGTGATGTCACGGGTCATGGAGCACTTTGATGAAAAGGGTCATGTAGCATTTTCATGATAGGGGTATAGAACATTGGGATGTCAGGGTTCATCGAACGTTGTGAAGATAATGCCTGTAGCACTGTGGTGACAGGAGTCATGGAGCAATTTGATGAAAAGGGTCAAGGAACATTTTGATGAAAAGGGTTATGGAACATTGTGATGTCATGGGTCATGGAGCTTTTTGATGAAAAGGATCATGGAGCATTTTGATGACAGGGGTTATGTAACATTGTGATGACAGGAGTTATGGAACATTTTGATGACAGGTGTGAGGGAGTATGGTGACGAATAGTGATTTAACATTGTGATATCAGTGGTGAGAGGACATTTTGATGAGAAGTGCATGGAGCATTGTGATGACAAGGTTTATGGAGTATTGTGATGACAAGATTGTGGAGCACTGTGCTGTCAAGCGCATGGTGCATGGTGATGACATCTGTCATGGAGCATTGTGCTGACAAGCGCATGGAGCATTGTGATGACAAGGGTCATGGAGCATTGTGCTGAGAAAGGCATAGAGCATTGTGATGACAAAGGTCAAAGAGCATTGTGATGAAAACTTCATAGAGCATTGTGCTTAAAAAGGTCACAGAGACTGTTGATGCCGGGGGCATGGACGATTGTGATGACAAAGGTCATGAAGCATTGTGATGACTGGAGTCATGGAGCATTGTGATGACAGAGGTCACGGAGCATTGTGATAACAAGGGCATGGAGCATTGTGATGACAAGGGCATGGATCATTGGACTAATAAGTTTCATGGATTATTGTGATGACAGGTGGAATGGCGCATTTTGATAACAAGGGCATGGAGCATTGTGATGACAAGGGTCATGGAACATTGTGCTGAGAAAGGTACAGAGGATTGTGATGACAACGGTCAAAGAGCATTGTGATGAAAAGTTCATGGAACATTGTGGTTAAAAAGGTCACAGAGACTGTTGATGACGAGGGCATGGACCATTGTGATGACAAAGGTCATGAAGAATTGTGATGATTGGAGTCACGGAACATTGTGATGACAGGGGTCATGGAGCATTGTGATAACTAGGGCATGGAGCACTGTGATGACAAGGGCATGGAGCATTGGCCTAATAAGTTTCATGGATTATTGCAATGACAGTTTGAATGGCGCATTGTGATGACAAGGGCATGGAGCATTGTGATGACCAGGTCATGCAGTATTGTGAAGACAGGTGTCAGGGAGCATTGTGATGACATATGTAATGGCCCATTGTGATGAGAATGGCATGGAGCATTGTGATGCCAAGTGTCATGGAGGATTCTGATGACAAAGGAAATGGAGCGTTGTGATGACAATGGCTTGGAGCATTGTGATGAAAAGGGTCAGGGAGCATTGTGCTGACAAGTGCATGGAGAATTGTGATGACAATGGTCATGGAGCATTCTGATGACAAGCTTTTGGATTATATTGATGACAGTGGCATGGAGCATTGTGATGAAATCGGCATCGGGAATTGTGATGAAAATTCCATGGAGCCTTTTCGTGACAGGGTTCAAGGAGCATTCTCATGACAAGTGTCAGGGAGCATTTTGATGACAAGTGTATTGAGAATTGTGATGACAAAGGTCATGGAGCACTGTGATGAAAAGGGCATGGGGTATTGTGATGACAGTCATCATGGAGTGTTGTGATGACAAGTGTTATGGAACATTGTGATCACAAGTGTTTGGAGCATTGTGATGACAGAGGTCATGGAACATTTTGATTTCAAGGAGCATGGAGCATTGTGATGACAATGGCATGAAGCAATGTGATCCCAATGTGCATGGAGGATTGTGATGACAATGGTAATGCATTATTGTGATGACAAGGGCGTAGAGCATTGTAATGACAAGGTCATGTAGCATTTTGCTGACAAAGGCATGGAGCATTGTGATGACACGTGTCATGGAGCACTGTGATGACAAGCGTCACGGAGCATTGTGAATACAGGGGTCATGGAGCATTGGGATGACAAGGGCATGGACCATTGTGATGACAAGTGTCATGGAGCATTGGGCTGAAAATGTTCATGGAGTATTGTGATGACTGGGGTCATGGAGCATTGTGATGACAGAGGTCTTGGAGAATTTTGATTTCATTGTGCTGACAATAGCCGGAAGCATTATGATGATGGGCATGATGCATTGTGATGACAGGGTTCATGGAGCATTGAGATGAAAAGGGACATGGAGCATTGTGATTACAGGGGTCTTGAGCACTGTGATGACAAGGGCATGGAGGATTTTATTGAGGAGGACATGGACCATTCTGATGACATGTGTCATGGAGCTTTGTGATGACAAGTGCATGGAGCATTGTGATCACAGGGGTCTTGGAGCATTGTGATGACAAGTGTCATGGAGCCTTGTGATGACAAGGCCTTGGAACATTGTGATGGCAGGGGTCATGGAGCATTGTTATGACAGGGGTAATGGAGCATTGTGAGGAGAAGGGCATGGAGCATTGTGATTAAAAGATTTATGGAGCATTGCCATGACAAATTTTGGACCGTTGTGATGAAAATTGCGTGGCACTTTGTGATGACAAGGGTCATGGAAAATATTTCTGACAAAGGCATGGAGCATTGGGCGCAAAATGTTCATGGAGAATTGTGATGACAGGGGTCACGGAGCATTGTGATGAGTAGGGTATAGAACATTGTGATGACAAGAGTCCCGGATCATTGTGTTGTCAGGTGTCATTGAGTGTTTTGATGACAGTGGTAATGGAGCATTTTGATGACAAGGGAATGGAGCATGGTGATGACAATGTCCTGGTGCATTGTGATGAGAAGACCATGGAGACTTGTGATGCCAAGTCTCATGGAGTATTCTGATGAAAAGGGGCATGGAGCATTGTGATTACAGTGGTCTTGGAGCATTATGATTGCAAGGGCATGGAGCATTATGAGGAGAAGTCCATGGAGCATTCTGATGACATGCGTCATGGAGCTTTGTGATGACAAGGGCATAGATCAATGTGATTACAGGGGTCTTGGAGCATTTTGATGAGAAGTGCATGGATCATTGTGATGACAAGGGTCAAAGAGCATTTTGATGAAAATTTCATATAGCATTGTGGTTAAAAAGGTCACAGAGACTGTTGATGACGTGGGCATGGACCATTGTGATGACAATGGTCATGAAGCATTGTGATGACTGGAGTCACGGAGCATTGTGATGACAGGGGTCATGGAGCATTGTGATAACAAGGGCACAGAGCACTGTGATGACAAGGGCATGGAACATTGGTCTAATAAGTTTCATGGATTATTGCGATGACAGTTGGAATGGCACATTGTGATGACAAGGGCATGGAGCATTGTGATGACCAGGTCATGCAGTATTGTGAAGTCAGGTGTCAGGGAGCATTGTGATGATATATGTAATGGCCCGTTGTGATGACAATGGCATGGAGCATTGTGATGCCAAGTGTCATGGAGGATTCTGATGGCAAAGGTAATGGAGCATTGTGATGACAATGGTTTGCAGCATTGTGATGACAAGGGTCAGGGAGCATTGTGCTGACAAGGGCATGGAGCACTGTGATGACAAGCGTCATGGAGCATTCTGATGACAAACTTGTGGAGTATTTTGAGGACAATGGCATGGAGCATTGTGATGAAAACGGCATGGGGCATTGTGATGAAAAAGGCATGGAGCCTTTTCGTGACAGGGTTCAAGGAGCATTCTGGCGACAAGTGTCAGGGAGCATTGTGATGACAAGTGTATTGAGAATTGTGATGACAAAGGTCATGGAGCATTGTGATCAAAATGGCATGGAGTATTGTGATGATAGGCATCATGGAGCGTTGGGTTGACAAGTGTTATGGAACATTGTGATCAATAGGGTTTGGAGCATTATGATGAAAGAGTTCGTGGATCATTTTGATTTCAAGGAGCATGGAGCATTGTGAGGACAAGGACATGAAGCAATGTGATACCAATGTTCATGGAGGATTGTGATGACAATGGTAATGGAGAATTGTCATGACAAGCGCATAGAGCATTATAATGACAAGGTCATGTAGGATTTTGCTGACATAGGCATGGAGGATTGTGATGACAGGTGTCATGGAGCACTGTGATGACAGGCGTCACGGAGCATTGTGAATACAGGGGTCATGGAGCATTGGGATGACAAGGGCATGGATCAATGTGATGACAAGGGTCATGGAGCATTGGCCTGAAAATGTTCATGGAGTATTGTGATGACAGGGGCATGGAGCATTGTGATTACAAGGGTCTTGGTGCATTGTGATGACAAGTGTCAGGGAGTCTTGTGATGACAAGGCCGTGGAACATTGTGATTGCAGGGGTCATGGAGCACTGTTATGACAGGGGTAATGGAGCATTGTGATGAGAAGGGCATGGAGCATTGTGATTACAAGGTTTATGGAGCATTGCCATGACAAATTTGTGGACTGTTGTGATAAAACGCACGTGGCACATTGTGATGACAAGCGTCATGGAAAATTTTTCTGACAAAGGCATGGAGCATTGTGATTACAAGGGTCACGGAGCATTGTGATGAAAATTTCAGTTAGCATTGTGGTTACAAAGGTCACAGAGCCTTGTGATGACGCGGGCATGGACCACTGTGATGACAAATGTTATGAAGCATTGTGATTACTGGAGTCACGGAGCATTGTGATGACAGGGTTCACGGAGCGTTGTGATGACAAGGGCATGGAGCATTTTGATGACAGGGGCATGGAGCATTGGTCTGACAAGATTCATAGATTATTGTGATGACAGTGGACATGGTGCATTGTGATGACAAGGGCATGGAGCATTGTGATGAGAAGGTCATGGATTATTTTGAAGATATGTGTCAGGGAGCATTGTGATGACATATGTCATTGTCCATTACGATGACAATGGCATGGAGCATTGTGATGCCAAATGAAATGGAGGATTGTGATGACAAATATAATGGAGCATTGTGATGACTAGGGCTTGGAGCATTATGATGACAAGGGCCATTGAGAATTTTCATGAAAAGGTCGTGAAGCATTGTGATGACAATGTCCTGGAGCATTGTGATGAGAAAACCATGGAGCCTTGTGATGACAAATCTCATGGAGCATACTGTTGAAAAGGGGCATGGACCATTGTGTTTACAGGGGTCTTCGAACATTGTGATGAAAAGGGCATGGATCATTGTGATGAAAATGGCATGGAACCTTGTCATGACAGGGTTCAAGGAGAGTACAGACAACAAGTGTCAGGGAGCATTTGATGACAAGTGTATTGAGCATTGTGATGACAAAGGTCATGGAGCATTGTGATGAGAATACCATGGATTATTGTGATGATGAGCGTCATGGGGCATTGTGATGACAAGTGTTACGGAATATTGTGATCACAAGGGTTTGGAGCATTGTGATCACAGAGGTCATGGAGCATTTTGATTTCATTGTGATGACAATAGCATGAAGCATTATGATGATGGACATGGTGCATTGTGATGACAGGGTTCATGGATCATTGAGAAGAAAAATAGCATGGAGCATTGTGATGACAGGGGTCTTGGAGCATTGTGATGAGAAGGGTCATGGAACCCTGTGATGACAAGGCCATGGAACATCGTTATGGCAGGGATCATGGAGCATTGTTATGACAGGGGTAATGGAGCATTGTGATGGCAAGGACATGGAACATTGTGATGAGAAGGCCATGGAGCATTCTGATGACATGTGCCATGGAGCATTATGATGACGACGGACAGGGAGCATTGTGATGAAAAGTTCATGGAGCACTGTGGTTACAAAAGTCAAAGAGCCTTGTGATGACGCGGGCATGCATCACTGTGATGACTAACGTTATGAAGCATTGTGATGACTGATGTCACGGAGCATTGTGATGACAGGGGTCATGGAGCATTGTGATGACTAGGGAATGGAGCATTGTGATGATAAGAGTCCCGGATCATTGTGTTTTCAGGTGTCATGGAGTATTGTGATGATAGTTGTCATGGTGCATCGTGATGATATTGGTCATGGAGCATTGTGATGAGAAGGTCATGAATCATTGGGCTGATAATATTCATGGAGTATTGTGATGACAGGGGACATGGAGCATTGTGATGACAAGGGAATGGAGCATTGTGATGAGAAGACCATGGAGACTTGTGATGACATATCTCATGGAGCATTCTGATGAAAATTGGTATGGGACACTGTGATTACAGTGGTCTGGGAGCATTGTGATGACAAGGGCATGGAGCATTGTCATGAGACGGCCATGCAGCATTCTGATGACATGCGTCATGGAGCTTTGTGATGACAATTCTCATGCAGCATTCTGATGAAAAGGGGCATGGAGCATTGTGCTTACAGTGGTCTTGGAGCATTGTGATGACAAGGGCATGGAGCATTGTCATGAGACGGCCATGCTGCATTCTGATGACATGCGTCATGGAGCTTTGTGATGACAAGGTCATGGAGTATTTTGATGACAGGGGCATGGACCATTGGTCTGGCAAGTTTCATAGATTATTGTGATGACAGTGGACATGGTGCATTGTGATGGCCAGGGCATGGAGTACTGTGATGAGAAGGGCATGGAGCATTCTGATGACATGTGTCATGGAGCTTTGTCATGAAAAGTGCATGAAGCAATGTGATGAGAGCGTTCATGGAGCATTGTGATGACAATGACATGGAACATTGTGATGCCAAGTGTCATGGATCTTTGTGATGAGAAAGGTCATGGAGCATTTTGGTGACAAGGGCATGGAGCATTCTGATTACAGGGGTCTTGGAGCATTGTGATGAAAAGAGCATGGATCATTGTGATGAAAAATGCATGGAGCCTTGTCATGAGAGGTTTCAAGGAGCATACAGACAACAATTGTCAGGGAGCATATTGATGACAAGTGTATTGAACATTGTGATGACAAAGGTCATTGAGCATTGTGATGAGAAGTCTATGGATAATGCGATGACGAGCGTCAAGGGGCACTGTGATGACAAAGGTCATTGAGCATTGTGATGAGAAGACTATGGATAATGCGATGACGAGCGTCATGGGGCACTGTGATGACAAATGTTATGGAATATTGTGATCACAAGGGTTTGGAGCATTGTGATGACAGGGTCTTGGAGCAATTTGATGAAAAGGGTAAAGGAACATTTTGATGACAGGGGTTATGGAACATTGTGATGTCACGGGTCATGGAGCACTTTGATGAAAAGGGTCATGTAGCATTTTCATGATAGGGGTATAGAACATTGGGATGTCAGGGTTCATCGAACGTTGTGAAGATAATGCCTGTAGCACTGTGGTGACAGGAGTCATGGAGCAATTTGATGAAAAGGGTCAAGGAACATTTTGATGAAAAGGGTTATGGAACATTGTGATGTCATGGGTCATGGAGCTTTTTGATGAAAAGGATCATGGAGCATTTTGATGACAGGGGTTATGTAACATTGTGATGACAGGAGTTATGGAACATTTTGATGACAGGTGTGAGGGAGTATGGTGACGAATAGTGATTTAACATTGTGATATCAGTGGTGAGAGGACATTTTGATGAGAAGTGCATGGAGCATTGTGATGACAAGGTTTATGGAGTATTGTGATGACAAGATTGTGGAGCACTGTGCTGTCAAGCGCATGGTGCATGGTGATGACATCTGTCATGGAGCATTGTGCTGACAAGCGCATGGAGCATTGTGATGACAAGGGTCATGGAGCATTGTGCTGAGAAAGGCATAGAGCATTGTGATGACAAAGGTCAAAGAGCATTGTGATGAAAACTTCATAGAGCATTGTGCTTAAAAAGGTCACAGAGACTGTTGATGCCGGGGGCATGGACGATTGTGATGACAAAGGTCATGAAGCATTGTGATGACTGGAGTCATGGAGCATTGTGATGACAGAGGTCACGGAGCATTGTGATAACAAGGGCATGGAGCATTGTGATGACAAGGGCATGGATCATTGGACTAATAAGTTTCATGGATTATTGTGATGACAGGTGGAATGGCGCATTTTGATAACAAGGGCATGGAGCATTGTGATGACAAGGGTCATGGAACATTGTGCTGAGAAAGGTACAGAGGATTGTGATGACAACGGTCAAAGAGCATTGTGATGAAAAGTTCATGGAACATTGTGGTTAAAAAGGTCACAGAGACTGTTGATGACGAGGGCATGGACCATTGTGATGACAAAGGTCATGAAGAATTGTGATGATTGGAGTCACGGAACATTGTGATGACAGGGGTCATGGAGCATTGTGATAACTAGGGCATGGAGCACTGTGATGACAAGGGCATGGAGCATTGGCCTAATAAGTTTCATGGATTATTGCAATGACAGTTTGAATGGCGCATTGTGATGACAAGGGCATGGAGCATTGTGATGACCAGGTCATGCAGTATTGTGAAGACAGGTGTCAGGGAGCATTGTGATGACATATGTAATGGCCCATTGTGATGAGAATGGCATGGAGCATTGTGATGCCAAGTGTCATGGAGGATTCTGATGACAAAGGAAATGGAGCGTTGTGATGACAATGGCTTGGAGCATTGTGATGAAAAGGGTCAGGGAGCATTGTGCTGACAAGTGCATGGAGAATTGTGATGACAATGGTCATGGAGCATTCTGATGACAAGCTTTTGGATTATATTGATGACAGTGGCATGGAGCATTGTGATGAAATCGGCATCGGGAATTGTGATGAAAATTCCATGGAGCCTTTTCGTGACAGGGTTCAAGGAGCATTCTCATGACAAGTGTCAGGGAGCATTTTGATGACAAGTGTATTGAGAATTGTGATGACAAAGGTCATGGAGCACTGTGATGAAAAGGGCATGGGGTATTGTGATGACAGTCATCATGGAGTGTTGTGATGACAAGTGTTATGGAACATTGTGATCACAAGTGTTTGGAGCATTGTGATGACAGAGGTCATGGAACATTTTGATTTCAAGGAGCATGGAGCATTGTGATGACAATGGCATGAAGCAATGTGATCCCAATGTGCATGGAGGATTGTGATGACAATGGTAATGCATTATTGTGATGACAAGGGCGTAGAGCATTGTAATGACAAGGTCATGTAGCATTTTGCTGACAAAGGCATGGAGCATTGTGATGACACGTGTCATGGAGCACTGTGATGACAAGCGTCACGGAGCATTGTGAATACAGGGGTCATGGAGCATTGGGATGACAAGGGCATGGACCATTGTGATGACAAGTGTCATGGAGCATTGGGCTGAAAATGTTCATGGAGTATTGTGATGACTGGGGTCATGGAGCATTGTGATGACAGAGGTCTTGGAGAATTTTGATTTCATTGTGCTGACAATAGCCGGAAGCATTATGATGATGGGCATGATGCATTGTGATGACAGGGTTCATGGAGCATTGAGATGAAAAGGGACATGGAGCATTGTGATTACAGGGGTCTTGAGCACTGTGATGACAAGGGCATGGAGGATTTTATTGAGGAGGACATGGACCATTCTGATGACATGTGTCATGGAGCTTTGTGATGACAAGTGCATGGAGCATTGTGATCACAGGGGTCTTGGAGCATTGTGATGACAAGTGTCATGGAGCCTTGTGATGACAAGGCCTTGGAACATTGTGATGGCAGGGGTCATGGAGCATTGTTATGACAGGGGTAATGGAGCATTGTGAGGAGAAGGGCATGGAGCATTGTGATTAAAAGATTTATGGAGCATTGCCATGACAAATTTTGGACCGTTGTGATGAAAATTGCGTGGCACTTTGTGATGACAAGGGTCATGGAAAATATTTCTGACAAAGGCATGGAGCATTGGGCGCAAAATGTTCATGGAGAATTGTGATGACAGGGGTCACGGAGCATTGTGATGAGTAGGGTATAGAACATTGTGATGACAAGAGTCCCGGATCATTGTGTTGTCAGGTGTCATTGAGTGTTTTGATGACAGTGGTAATGGAGCATTTTGATGACAAGGGAATGGAGCATGGTGATGACAATGTCCTGGTGCATTGTGATGAGAAGACCATGGAGACTTGTGATGCCAAGTCTCATGGAGTATTCTGATGAAAAGGGGCATGGAGCATTGTGATTACAGTGGTCTTGGAGCATTATGATTGCAAGGGCATGGAGCATTATGAGGAGAAGTCCATGGAGCATTCTGATGACATGCGTCATGGAGCTTTGTGATGACAAGGGCATAGATCAATGTGATTACAGGGGTCTTGGAGCATTTTGATGAGAAGTGCATGGATCATTGTGATGACAAGGGTCAAAGAGCATTTTGATGAAAATTTCATATAGCATTGTGGTTAAAAAGGTCACAGAGACTGTTGATGACGTGGGCATGGACCATTGTGATGACAATGGTCATGAAGCATTGTGATGACTGGAGTCACGGAGCATTGTGATGACAGGGGTCATGGAGCATTGTGATAACAAGGGCACAGAGCACTGTGATGACAAGGGCATGGAACATTGGTCTAATAAGTTTCATGGATTATTGCGATGACAGTTGGAATGGCACATTGTGATGACAAGGGCATGGAGCATTGTGATGACCAGGTCATGCAGTATTGTGAAGTCAGGTGTCAGGGAGCATTGTGATGATATATGTAATGGCCCGTTGTGATGACAATGGCATGGAGCATTGTGATGCCAAGTGTCATGGAGGATTCTGATGGCAAAGGTAATGGAGCATTGTGATGACAATGGTTTGCAGCATTGTGATGACAAGGGTCAGGGAGCATTGTGCTGACAAGGGCATGGAGCACTGTGATGACAAGCGTCATGGAGCATTCTGATGACAAACTTGTGGAGTATTTTGAGGACAATGGCATGGAGCATTGTGATGAAAACGGCATGGGGCATTGTGATGAAAAAGGCATGGAGCCTTTTCGTGACAGGGTTCAAGGAGCATTCTGGCGACAAGTGTCAGGGAGCATTGTGATGACAAGTGTATTGAGAATTGTGATGACAAAGGTCATGGAGCATTGTGATCAAAATGGCATGGAGTATTGTGATGATAGGCATCATGGAGCGTTGGGTTGACAAGTGTTATGGAACATTGTGATCAATAGGGTTTGGAGCATTATGATGAAAGAGTTCGTGGATCATTTTGATTTCAAGGAGCATGGAGCATTGTGAGGACAAGGACATGAAGCAATGTGATACCAATGTTCATGGAGGATTGTGATGACAATGGTAATGGAGAATTGTCATGACAAGCGCATAGAGCATTATAATGACAAGGTCATGTAGGATTTTGCTGACATAGGCATGGAGGATTGTGATGACAGGTGTCATGGAGCACTGTGATGACAGGCGTCACGGAGCATTGTGAATACAGGGGTCATGGAGCATTGGGATGACAAGGGCATGGATCAATGTGATGACAAGGGTCATGGAGCATTGGCCTGAAAATGTTCATGGAGTATTGTGATGACAGGGGCATGGAGCATTGTGATTACAAGGGTCTTGGTGCATTGTGATGACAAGTGTCAGGGAGTCTTGTGATGACAAGGCCGTGGAACATTGTGATTGCAGGGGTCATGGAGCACTGTTATGACAGGGGTAATGGAGCATTGTGATGAGAAGGGCATGGAGCATTGTGATTACAAGGTTTATGGAGCATTGCCATGACAAATTTGTGGACTGTTGTGATAAAACGCACGTGGCACATTGTGATGACAAGCGTCATGGAAAATTTTTCTGACAAAGGCATGGAGCATTGTGATTACAAGGGTCACGGAGCATTGTGATGAAAATTTCAGTTAGCATTGTGGTTACAAAGGTCACAGAGCCTTGTGATGACGCGGGCATGGACCACTGTGATGACAAATGTTATGAAGCATTGTGATTACTGGAGTCACGGAGCATTGTGATGACAGGGTTCACGGAGCGTTGTGATGACAAGGGCATGGAGCATTTTGATGACAGGGGCATGGAGCATTGGTCTGACAAGATTCATAGATTATTGTGATGACAGTGGACATGGTGCATTGTGATGACAAGGGCATGGAGCATTGTGATGAGAAGGTCATGGATTATTTTGAAGATATGTGTCAGGGAGCATTGTGATGACATATGTCATTGTCCATTACGATGACAATGGCATGGAGCATTGTGATGCCAAATGAAATGGAGGATTGTGATGACAAATATAATGGAGCATTGTGATGACTAGGGCTTGGAGCATTATGATGACAAGGGCCATTGAGAATTTTCATGAAAAGGTCGTGAAGCATTGTGATGACAATGTCCTGGAGCATTGTGATGAGAAAACCATGGAGCCTTGTGATGACAAATCTCATGGAGCATACTGTTGAAAAGGGGCATGGACCATTGTGTTTACAGGGGTCTTCGAACATTGTGATGAAAAGGGCATGGATCATTGTGATGAAAATGGCATGGAACCTTGTCATGACAGGGTTCAAGGAGAGTACAGACAACAAGTGTCAGGGAGCATTTGATGACAAGTGTATTGAGCATTGTGATGACAAAGGTCATGGAGCATTGTGATGAGAATACCATGGATTATTGTGATGATGAGCGTCATGGGGCATTGTGATGACAAGTGTTACGGAATATTGTGATCACAAGGGTTTGGAGCATTGTGATCACAGAGGTCATGGAGCATTTTGATTTCATTGTGATGACAATAGCATGAAGCATTATGATGATGGACATGGTGCATTGTGATGACAGGGTTCATGGATCATTGAGAAGAAAAATAGCATGGAGCATTGTGATGACAGGGGTCTTGGAGCATTGTGATGAGAAGGGTCATGGAACCCTGTGATGACAAGGCCATGGAACATCGTTATGGCAGGGATCATGGAGCATTGTTATGACAGGGGTAATGGAGCATTGTGATGGCAAGGACATGGAACATTGTGATGAGAAGGCCATGGAGCATTCTGATGACATGTGCCATGGAGCATTATGATGACGACGGACAGGGAGCATTGTGATGAAAAGTTCATGGAGCACTGTGGTTACAAAAGTCAAAGAGCCTTGTGATGACGCGGGCATGCATCACTGTGATGACTAACGTTATGAAGCATTGTGATGACTGATGTCACGGAGCATTGTGATGACAGGGGTCATGGAGCATTGTGATGACTAGGGAATGGAGCATTGTGATGATAAGAGTCCCGGATCATTGTGTTTTCAGGTGTCATGGAGTATTGTGATGATAGTTGTCATGGTGCATCGTGATGATATTGGTCATGGAGCATTGTGATGAGAAGGTCATGAATCATTGGGCTGATAATATTCATGGAGTATTGTGATGACAGGGGACATGGAGCATTGTGATGACAAGGGAATGGAGCATTGTGATGAGAAGACCATGGAGACTTGTGATGACATATCTCATGGAGCATTCTGATGAAAATTGGTATGGGACACTGTGATTACAGTGGTCTGGGAGCATTGTGATGACAAGGGCATGGAGCATTGTCATGAGACGGCCATGCAGCATTCTGATGACATGCGTCATGGAGCTTTGTGATGACAATTCTCATGCAGCATTCTGATGAAAAGGGGCATGGAGCATTGTGCTTACAGTGGTCTTGGAGCATTGTGATGACAAGGGCATGGAGCATTGTCATGAGACGGCCATGCTGCATTCTGATGACATGCGTCATGGAGCTTTGTGATGACAAGGTCATGGAGTATTTTGATGACAGGGGCATGGACCATTGGTCTGGCAAGTTTCATAGATTATTGTGATGACAGTGGACATGGTGCATTGTGATGGCCAGGGCATGGAGTACTGTGATGAGAAGGGCATGGAGCATTCTGATGACATGTGTCATGGAGCTTTGTCATGAAAAGTGCATGAAGCAATGTGATGAGAGCGTTCATGGAGCATTGTGATGACAATGACATGGAACATTGTGATGCCAAGTGTCATGGATCTTTGTGATGAGAAAGGTCATGGAGCATTTTGGTGACAAGGGCATGGAGCATTCTGATTACAGGGGTCTTGGAGCATTGTGATGAAAAGAGCATGGATCATTGTGATGAAAAATGCATGGAGCCTTGTCATGAGAGGTTTCAAGGAGCATACAGACAACAATTGTCAGGGAGCATATTGATGACAAGTGTATTGAACATTGTGATGACAAAGGTCATTGAGCATTGTGATGAGAAGTCTATGGATAATGCGATGACGAGCGTCAAGGGGCACTGTGATGACAAAGGTCATTGAGCATTGTGATGAGAAGACTATGGATAATGCGATGACGAGCGTCATGGGGCACTGTGATGACAAATGTTATGGAATATTGTGATCACAAGGGTTTGGAGCATTGTGATGACAGGGTCTTGGAGCAATTTGATGAAAAGGGTAAAGGAACATTTTGATGACAGGGGTTATGGAACATTGTGATGTCACGGGTCATGGAGCACTTTGATGAAAAGGGTCATGTAGCATTTTCATGATAGGGGTATAGAACATTGGGATGTCAGGGTTCATCGAACGTTGTGAAGATAATGCCTGTAGCACTGTGGTGACAGGAGTCATGGAGCAATTTGATGAAAAGGGTCAAGGAACATTTTGATGAAAAGGGTTATGGAACATTGTGATGTCATGGGTCATGGAGCTTTTTGATGAAAAGGATCATGGAGCATTTTGATGACAGGGGTTATGTAACATTGTGATGACAGGAGTTATGGAACATTTTGATGACAGGTGTGAGGGAGTATGGTGACGAATAGTGATTTAACATTGTGATATCAGTGGTGAGAGGACATTTTGATGAGAAGTGCATGGAGCATTGTGATGACAAGGTTTATGGAGTATTGTGATGACAAGATTGTGGAGCACTGTGCTGTCAAGCGCATGGTGCATGGTGATGACATCTGTCATGGAGCATTGTGCTGACAAGCGCATGGAGCATTGTGATGACAAGGGTCATGGAGCATTGTGCTGAGAAAGGCATAGAGCATTGTGATGACAAAGGTCAAAGAGCATTGTGATGAAAACTTCATAGAGCATTGTGCTTAAAAAGGTCACAGAGACTGTTGATGCCGGGGGCATGGACGATTGTGATGACAAAGGTCATGAAGCATTGTGATGACTGGAGTCATGGAGCATTGTGATGACAGAGGTCACGGAGCATTGTGATAACAAGGGCATGGAGCATTGTGATGACAAGGGCATGGATCATTGGACTAATAAGTTTCATGGATTATTGTGATGACAGGTGGAATGGCGCATTTTGATAACAAGGGCATGGAGCATTGTGATGACAAGGGTCATGGAACATTGTGCTGAGAAAGGTACAGAGGATTGTGATGACAACGGTCAAAGAGCATTGTGATGAAAAGTTCATGGAACATTGTGGTTAAAAAGGTCACAGAGACTGTTGATGACGAGGGCATGGACCATTGTGATGACAAAGGTCATGAAGAATTGTGATGATTGGAGTCACGGAACATTGTGATGACAGGGGTCATGGAGCATTGTGATAACTAGGGCATGGAGCACTGTGATGACAAGGGCATGGAGCATTGGCCTAATAAGTTTCATGGATTATTGCAATGACAGTTTGAATGGCGCATTGTGATGACAAGGGCATGGAGCATTGTGATGACCAGGTCATGCAGTATTGTGAAGACAGGTGTCAGGGAGCATTGTGATGACATATGTAATGGCCCATTGTGATGAGAATGGCATGGAGCATTGTGATGCCAAGTGTCATGGAGGATTCTGATGACAAAGGAAATGGAGCGTTGTGATGACAATGGCTTGGAGCATTGTGATGAAAAGGGTCAGGGAGCATTGTGCTGACAAGTGCATGGAGAATTGTGATGACAATGGTCATGGAGCATTCTGATGACAAGCTTTTGGATTATATTGATGACAGTGGCATGGAGCATTGTGATGAAATCGGCATCGGGAATTGTGATGAAAATTCCATGGAGCCTTTTCGTGACAGGGTTCAAGGAGCATTCTCATGACAAGTGTCAGGGAGCATTTTGATGACAAGTGTATTGAGAATTGTGATGACAAAGGTCATGGAGCACTGTGATGAAAAGGGCATGGGGTATTGTGATGACAGTCATCATGGAGTGTTGTGATGACAAGTGTTATGGAACATTGTGATCACAAGTGTTTGGAGCATTGTGATGACAGAGGTCATGGAACATATTGATTTCAAGGAGCATGGAGCATTGTGATGACAATGGCATGAAGCAATGTGATCCCAATGTGCATGGAGGATTGTGATGACAATGGTAATGCATTATTGTGATGACAAGGGCGTAGAGCATTGTAATGACAAGGTCATGTAGCATTTTGCTGACAAAGGCATGGAGCATTGTGATGACACGTGTCATGGAGCACTGTGATGACAAGCGTCACGGAGCATTGTGAATACAGGGGTCATGGAGCATTGGGATGACAAGGGCATGGACCATTGTGATGACAAGTGTCATGGAGCATTGGGCTGAAAATGTTCATGGAGTATTGTGATGACTGGGGTCATGGAGCATTGTGATGACAGAGGTCTTGGAGAATTTTGATTTCATTGTGCTGACAATAGCCGGAAGCATTATGATGATGGGCATGATGCATTGTGATGACAGGGTTCATGGAGCATTGAGATGAAAAGGGACATGGAGCATTGTGATTACAGGGGTCTTGAGCACTGTGATGACAAGGGCATGGAGGATTTTATTGAGGAGGACATGGACCATTCTGATGACATGTGTCATGGAGCTTTGTGATGACAAGTGCATGGAGCATTGTGATCACAGGGGTCTTGGAGCATTGTGATGACAAGTGTCATGGAGCCTTGTGATGACAAGGCCTTGGAACATTGTGATGGCAGGTCATGGAGCATTGTTATGACAGGGGTAATGGAGCATTGTGAGGAGAAGGGCATGGAGCATTGTGATTAAAAGATTTATGGAGCATTGCCATGACAAATTTTGGACCGTTGTGATGAAAATTGCGTGGCACTTTGTGATGACAAGGGTCATGGAAAATATTTCTGACAAAGGCATGGAGCATTGGCGCAAAATGTTCATGGAGAATTGTGATGACAGGGGTCACGGAGCATTGTGATGAGTAGGGTATAGAACATTGTGATGACAAGAGTCCGGATCATTGTGTTGTCAGGTGTCATTGAGTGTTTTGATGACAGTGGTAATGGAGCATTTGATGACAAGGGAATGGAGCATGGTGATGACAATGTCCTGGTGCATTGTGATGAGAAGACCATGGAGACTTGTGATGCCAAGTCTCATGGAGTATTCTGATGAAAAGGGCATGGAGCATTGTGATTACAGTGGTCTTGGAGCATTATGATTGCAAGGGCATGGAGCATTATGAGGAGAAGTCCATGGAGCATTCTGATGACATGCGTCATGGAGCTTTGTGATGACAAAGGCATAGATCAATGTGATTACAGGGGTCTTGGAGCATTTTGATGAGAAGTGCATGGATCATTGTGATGACAAGGGTCAAAGAGCATTTTGATGAAAATTTCATATAGCATTGTGGTTAAAAAGGTCACAGAGACTGTTGATGACGTGGGCATGGACCATTGTGATGACAATGGTCATGAAGCATTGTGATGACTGGAGTCACGGAGCATTGTGATGACAGGGGTCATGGAGCATTGTGATAACAAGGGCACAGAGCACTGTGATGACAAGGCATGGAACATTGGTCTAATAAGTTTCATGGATTATTGCGATGACAGTTGGAATGGCACATTGTGATGACAAGGG